>NC_080584.1:61951671-62310837 GCF_029962835.1 Magnolia sinica
GAGGAAAGGCTACTTCTAAATTAAACTCCGAGGCATTATACTTTTGATATCTTTATTTCTTAGGAGATGATAGACATTCTATTGGAAGCCAAGTTCATCAAACTTCTAGACCACCAAAAGATTCCATCGACCAAAGAACTCAAATAAGAGATATACGAAGAGTAAAATGGTACTAAGATTCATTTTACTAAGAATTGTAACATGCTCAGGAATATAGTGCATGAGAACATGAACAAAGATCTCTTGCGTTTCTCAAAAAAGGAGGAGGTGATGGGAATTGATTGCGATCCCCTTCTCGGGGCAACCAACGACAACATAGTCCAACTTGAGATGATAATGACCTAAGGAAAAGCATGTGGAAATGTACATCATCTAACAGCCTTGGTTAGCCAACATCCAATCGGTTAACCATGTTGGGATTTGTGCTGCGAAATCACATAGATTTAGATCTAGGATAGCAATCCAAGAGCACTAAGCACACACTAGAGAACACGCAAATTTAACGTGAAAAACCCTTGCGGGAAAAAACCACTGCACAAAGCGACAAAATTTCACTATGAAAATAGAAATTACAAAGAAAAATGACTTACCCAATTCGAACAACCTCGAATCTCACCCTTGTTACACCCTTTAGAAACCCTAAAATCTTTTTAGGAACCCTTAGAATATCTTTAGGAAGCCTTATAATACTTTAGAATAGCCCTAGAGACTCCTATTTATAGTTTAGGAAACTCCACTTACGCACCTACTTTGGAAAAATTCGGAAACCACATCAAATTTACGTAGTCCGTGCGTAGTCTGGGTAACCCTCGACTAGTCAAGCCAGGGCTTCGATGGGTCGAAAGGCACCTTTGACTGGTCAAGCCTGACCCTCGACCGGTCGAGCGTCCCAGAAAACCCAAATACCCCGTTGCTGGACTTCGAGTCGAGCTAGTCCCTCGACTGGTCGAGCAAAACCAAGATTTAAGACATCCTATGACAACAAACCACCCGTGGTGCAAATTGAGATACAGTCGGTCATAGGTACCGATAGTCCGACATAGTCCATAATAACCAAACTGAGCACAAGCAAAGGGCTCACCCCTAGCCCCCAAAGGAAAAGTTCATTTCAAAGGGAATAATCATCAAAGACCGGTTAGCTAAAACTAAGGATAAAGGAAATGCACCAATGGTCAACCAAAACCCAAAAAAGTTTGAATATTGTTAAACCTTCCTAGAAGCTATTCTTCAAGACTAAAATGCCACCAACACATGGTCTGGTTGTCGCCTGACAACCACTGGAGCAACAATCAAAGCAATAGAGTACAAGGTAATCTTCGACAAAACAGTCCGTTAGAGAGAAAACAACAAGAAATATGCCTGGAGGAGTAGCAAATCAGTCATGGCAGCCCAGGGGTCCTGATTCAGATCCACTAAGTTGCCCAATCTGTACAACATTCCAAAACTTGTGTCTGGAACTCCAAATGAATTTGTGTTCAGAGACAAACTCTTAAGAGATGGCATCCAAATATGGTAGAATGCTTCTATTGAAGCGGTTATAGCTCAGATCAAAGTGCTCTAGCATGCTTAATCTTGACTATCTTTCGAAACCTGCTTATTGGTGACATCCTGTGTCTAGGACCTGCTTAGAACATGGGAATAATCCTAACCATTATTAATCTTTCGTTAAAAATCAAATAAAAATATTTACTCCAAAACATAACATGCCCAAAAGGAAACACTCAAAGAGGGTCCTTTGTTTCCAACAGGCTTCCTTCCCAATATTGTGTTCAGCATGAAACAGATGGCAATGCCATAGTGAATTAAGATACAAAGGTAAAAAGAATGTTTTCCTATATTTATGTGGGAGATGGCCTCAGATCCCAGTAACTGTGTTTTTCTTCTTTTATTTATTTATTTTTTTAATTTTTTAATTTTTTAATTTTTAATTTTTTTGTTTTTAAAGCTGTTATCATTGAAGCCTTAATATTAATTAAATGTGCCCGCTTGTTTTTCTCAAGTCCAACTTGAAATCGATAGAATTACAATTTAGAAGTCAGCCTGTCGAGTGCGTTTGGATGCACTATCAAATTGAATTTCAAAACCTCTGTGGGTTCCACCATGATGTATGTATCTTATCCACGCCGTCCATTCATGTTGCAAGCACATTTTAGGGAATGAGACCAAAAAATGAGATAGATCCAAAGCTCATATGGGCCACACCACCGTGGAAACCTTCCTAGTGCCCACTCAGGATGTTTATTTTCCATCCGACCTGTTCATAAAGTCACATAAACCTGGATGAAGGCAAAACAGAAAAATCTGCTTTATCTAAAACTTCTGTAGCTCACAGGAAGTTTTCAACAGTAGGAATTCAATCTCCACTGTTTCCTGTGGTGTGCTCCACTTGAGCTTTGGATCTGCTTCACTTCTGTAATGATGATCTAAAATGACCTGGAAAAATGGATGGACTGCATGAATGGTTGGCACTGGAGGATCACTACAGAATCTGAGTCCTCTCGCCTCCTTCCTCTCTCTTCAATCACTGCAGGTTAAAGCCGAAGGTGGCTTCTTTTGACTGATCTCGGACAACAAAAGCCCTTTAAAAACATAATAATAATAAGAAGAAGAAAGCACTGAAAACAACCTTTGTTTTTCGCCGCAATTGAGCTTATAATATGGCAGAAGATGTAGTATTATTATCTGCTACTACTGATGGCGAGAATCAACAAGCATCTCCAAAATGTGAAATTTCAAATGGCATTTTGATATGCATGTGAAGGACTCCTATCAGTAAGATCTATATGCTTTTATATAGAAGGGATAGTGAACAATTCGGTCTCTTATATTTCAAATCCGAAACCTCCAGATTGCTTGTTTGGAAGTGTGACTGAGGCATGGCCACTGAATCCATTTCAAAATATTGTTTTAAACTGATGTTATCAATCTCGGTTTAATTTCTTTACAATTGATCAACTTACCTTCAGAGGGGAAGTGTCCTTTAATATTATTGTAGCTTAGATCAAGAGTCCTGAGGGATGGGATTGAACCCAAATAGAGAAAAATGCTTTCATCGAAGGAGTTATCACGGAGGCCAAGGTGCTCTAGATTGGGCAATCTGGACCATCTTTTGAAACCTGCATATGGGTGACGTCTTGTATTAGGGCCTGCTTAGAATGGGAAAAATCCCAACCATTCTTAATCTTTCATTAGAAAAATAAATAAATTTCGTCAAATGCATCATGCCGAAGAGGAAACACCAGGGGCCTTTATTTCCAACACCCTGCGTTAGATCTTTTGTTCAGCATGAAACAGATGGCGATGCTGGTGTGAATTAAATTGCAATGTTAAAAATGTTTCCGCTTTATTAATGCATGAGAAGGCTTCAAATCCCAACAACTCGGGTTTTTTTTTTTTCTCCAAGTCATCCTCGTTGTCATTGAAGCCCTGTATTTTGAGGTCCAAATTGAAATTGACAGAATTACAGTTCAGAAAGGAGAAATCACTACATACCTTGACATATTTGCAATTCAATTTATTAGGACAACTGAAGGCAACCCTGTTTTAAATCATCAAGGAAGAATGTTAAGATTGTAGGAGATAAAGGTACCTTCATGATCAACCCAACCAGCGAGGTAATTCCCGGACAAATCAAGGCTCCGCAGTTCCCCAAAGGATAGAAGTAAGTCAGCATTCAGATACCATTCTCCCAACTCGTCTTCCCTTGTATAATTGAGAGAAATTTCAGTCACTTGACCTGTCGCATTGTTACACTTGATTCCTTCCCAACTCCAACAGTCAGTCCCATCCTCCCATGTAGGAAGAGAATACCCATTCGGATAATTGATGGAAGCTTTGATTTCCAAGAGAGAAGTCCTCTCCTTGTCCATGCACCCAAGACAACCATGATTATGGTACTGAACAAAAACCAAAGCCCACAACCACATAACCAATGCCCAATCCATGGAAATTGTATTAGTTTTCTCCTCTGTATTCCAGCAGGAGAATGTGCTTCAATTTATAAGTGTAAAAGTATTAAGGTTAGTCAGGGTCGAGGGACGCGTGGGAGAGGTGATGTGCGTTGCAGATTGGGTTCGGTTTAAAGTGACGGTGCAGTGTATCCATTTTGGATTAGTATTTAAGTGCATGAGCCTAAAAACAGAGCATATCCAAATCTCAAATGAACCACACCATAGGAAAATAGAGGTGATTGTATAGGAAAATAGAGGTGATTGTACGCCAACCATTAGAAACTTCTTAATGGCCACTGTAATGTTTATTTTTCATCCAAGTCGTTGATTATGTCACACATGCCTTGATGAAGAGAAAACACAAATATTAGCTTGATCCAAAACTTTGTGGGCCATAAGAAGTTTTTAATTGCAGGCGTTTAATTACAACTCATTCGTATGGTGTGGTCCACCTGAGATTTGAATATTCCTAATTTTTGGAATCATGACCTAAAATGAGCTGAAAATTAGATGGACGGCAGAGATAAAACATATACATCGGGTGGAACCCACATAGCACCGTCAAGCATGGTTAGCATGTAATCGGTGTCTGTTTGGAAGGCGCTGTTGAGAACTTCGGTGGGAGGAGAGCGGCGGGGGCTAATGCACGGTTCAACTGATCTGACAGGCACACGTCCCGAGCAGCGTTACTTTCTTTCCAAACCGCGTCCCCAAACCGCGACCGTTAGCTTATATCCACGGCGCCTTTGACTGACGCGGATTTCCTGCTAAAGCCTTTTGAAGGTGGAGCCCTCCTTGATGTTTGTGAGACATCCATCCGGTCCATCCGTTTTTTGAGCTCATTTTAAGAGTTATAGACAAAAATGAACCGGATCCACTACTAAGGTGGCCCAAAAACCTGAGGATTGAATGTCCACAATTAAAATATCCGTAGGGCCATAGAAGTTTTGAATCTGTATAATATTTGTGTTTACAGTTCATCCCAGTAGGAATGACGTTATGAACGGTATAGATGGGATGTAAACATCACTGTTGACACAGGGAAGTTTCAACGGTAATAATTTTTCTACCCCACCTTTTCCTTTAGTGCGGCCCATTTTAATCTTGGAGCCTACTAAATTTTGAGTTAAAGTTCTAAAATGACCTTACAACTGATGGATGGAGTGGATGTCTAACAAATATCACTGTGGGCCCACCTGGGTTTTCACGGCAGAAAATGGTGTGAAAGGCTTTCATAGGTAATCCGCGTCCATTTTGAACTGGAATTGTACGGGTTGGAAGAAAAGTTTTTCTATCTTTGTTTATTTGTTGAATATCCACGCCGTCCATCTGTTTTTTCATCACATTTAAGGAGGTGTTCCCAAACCTTATGAAGATAAAAATCTCATGTAGACCACACCACTAAAAACTGTGACGCATGACCATTAATTACGAGCTTTTTGTGGGCCACAAAAGCTTCGGATCAATCTGATCTTCGTATTTTCCCTTCATCTAGGGTCCTCTTGACATTATCAACAGGTTGGATGGTCCTTTGGAACTTTTAATGGTGACGCACTCAATCACCACTGTTTCCTGTTGTGTGGTCCACCTGAGATTTGGATCTGCTTACCTAAAATGGGCCGTTGAAACGGATGGATGGCATGTATATACAAAACATCACGAAGGTGGGCACTACGGTGAGGGTAACACTCACTAAGGTGTTATCCAGGTAAAACCTAATCCGTTGCCCAGTGACTGAAGGGCAGTGAGTTACACACGGTTCAGAGCCAGCTAATCCATGCCACATGTATAATTAGCTTATCAAGGGTCAAGCGTTGCATGAGGATCATGTAACTCCCCGTGTTAATCCTGTTAATCCTGCACGTTCTACCCAGGCACTAGAATGTATGATACAATACTTTTTATATTGAAAAATGCCAGTCATATAGGAGATCAGTACCATTAAAACATCAGGAACTACCATGATGATCAACTACCACAAAGTCGAAAGTCACTCTCAAATCACGTGTACCACGACACTGCCATGATGATCAACGGGCACAAAGTCAAAAGTTATTCTCAAATCACGTGTACCACGACATCAGAAGTAATAGGCAACCAACAGTCTAGCTTAACGTACAAGTGCAGCCCGCATGGTCGAGCCTACGGTTTCACAGAACTGATGTCTAACGTGAGTGTGATGTTAACGTGAAACATGCATGGTACGGTGCCACATCACAGTGCCATCTTTGATGGAAGATAAACAGTTCTCATTTAGAATTGACTAAGACTTTTGAACCGTACATGTCATACACAGACTGTCCAGCCTGTTCGTAAGGTCATATAGACCTTGATGAAGGGAACACGCAAATAGCAGCTTCATCCAAAACTTCTGCAGCTCCCAAGAAGATTTTTATGGTGATCGTTCATTCCCCACGGTGTGGTGCAGTTGTATCTTGGATCTGCCTTGTTTTTGGGTTCATATACTAAAATGGTCTGGAAAAATAGATGGACGGCATGGATAGAACTGGTACATCAAGGTGGGCCCTACAGATCCCTGCCTGGACTGATTATCGTCCAGGCGTGCGGAGGACGCAATCCGCTTCCGACCGGGATTAGATAATTGGTTTCCTACCGTCTAAGTCAAGATAAGGTTGATTTTCCCGATTGTTTCTTCTAATTAAATAAATATTATTTTGAAGAGGTTTGTTGGATTACACCCTCACTTTTCGAATATGACATGTATGGACCTGGGTCATCTTTCAATGACCTAAATATGGTGGGCCACAGCTTGGATGGGGGCATAAAAATAGAAAATTTTGATTCAAATAAATTTCAACCTTTTGATCATTTGAAACTTTTCATTTGAATATGGACGGTCTAATAAACTTTTAAATAATCAAAAGGATGAAATGTTCGATTGTGAAAGATTTTTTGGTTACGCACTATCCTTGGTGAGGACTATTTGGGTCATTGGAAAGGACCCCAGTCCAACGGCTACAATCGCAAGGTTTGCTCGAATACTTCCCTAACATTAAGAGACGTAGAGATTCTAGAGATTGGATTTGGGCCTTTTTTGATGATCCAGACCGTTTATTGGATGGAACTTGCCTTGGATGAAAGATGGTCAAAATAAATTTCGGATTGAATATTTAAATCCATTAATTATACAAAAGTTATGTTGACCATTCATGTTCAAAACAAGAGAGCCAAATGATCACAGGGTTGAAATTAGTCCAATTAAAATATTTTATTTATTAATTTTCTAAAATAAAACGCAAGACTTTTCATTGAAAGATGATCGTATTCAAAGGGGAAACGGATTGGCTACTCCCCCTGCCATGATCCATGGGGCCCACCATGATGTACGTGTTTCATCCATTCCATTTATCCATATTTGCATATCATTTTAGGGATTGATCCCAAAAATGAGAGGGATATAAATCTCAGGTTGACCACACCACAGGAAAAAAAATAGTCATTGGATATCCACCATTAAAATCCTCCTAAGGCCCACTGTACTGTTTATTGGACATCCAGTATGTTGATTAGGTCATACAGATCCAGGTGAAGGGAAAAAACAAATATCAGCTTGATCCAAAACTTTTATGGCCCCCAAAAAGTTTTTAATGGTTAAAGTTCATTCAACACTGTTTTCTGTAATGTGGTCCACTCTAGATTGGGGTATACCTCATTTTTGATCTCATACCATAAAATGATCTAGAAAAATAGATTGACAGCATGGATGAAACACATACATCATGGTTGGTCCCACAGAGCACCGACCAACAGCCATTGGCTGGTAGCAGGGGAAGTAGCCAATCCGTTTCCATTCAAAAGCTAACGTCCTGACGTATCGTATTGCAATACATCAGCATGCATTCGAGCTTTCCAGCAACCTTCAAAAAAGAAAAATAAAAGAACCGCGCTTGCTTACCTCCCGCTAAGTTACTTTTGCTGATCTAGAGCCACGTGGGTGTAACTTTCATAAGATCCACCCCGTCCATAAGATACGTCGTAGGATCCATAAATAATGATGATCAAACTGTTAGGTGGGCCACATCATAGGAAACAGTGAGTATGTGATGTGCGCTATTAGTTTTGGGTAGGTACCTAACCTAGGGGAGGTACAAAGCGTTTTCCCGAGAGAAATTTGCGACTGTACGACCCATTTATGGCTCATTTAGGAAACTAAGCTCACCTCATCTTTCTTTGCGAGAATACGCCCCAGCTGTACGGAAGACTTGCCAAAGGTCGAAAATGCCCCCTGCTTGACCCTTCAAGCGGATGTGGTGCTCGAAGACGAGCGCTGACACTCCTCGAACTCCGAGTTGTACGAACGGTTCAAAAGATATCAGAGTTACATGGGCCCCACAATTATGTATTTATTATATCCACAACCTTCATCCATAGTTCGAGATCATTTCGGAGCATTATCAAAAAAAAAAAATCCTATCCAAAGATCAACTGGACCATACTACAAAGAGCAACGGAAAAATTGATTTTCACGGTTAAAAATTTTTGTAGGGCCCACCATAACATTTATTTTCCATCCAATATATTCATAATGTCACGAAGACTTGGATGAAGAGGAAAAACAAATTTTGTAATGATCCAAAACTTCTGGGACTCAAAAAGGGTTTCAATGGTAGATATTCAATCTTTCACTGTCTTTTACAGTGTGGTCCACTTGATAGCTAAATCTATCTTATTTTTCTTCCCAAGCGTTAGTACGAGTTCGTCAAATAGATGGACGGTTTGGATATAACACATACCTCATAAAAGGACCCACAAAAGCAGTGGGGATTACAACAGGGAAAAAAAGAGCTGGTATCTATGGCTACGGATTATAACCGTAGAGATAACCGCAGCCAATGCTTTTTCAATATGTCCTCTACTATACATCGAAGGTCTTTCGATATGTACTTCGATATATCGAATGTCTTTCGATTAATCGAAAAAGGTCCAAAACTGTCCAGCAACTTTGCATAAAAAATCCTGCAATTTTCGATTAATCGAAGTGTATTCGATATGTATCGAAGATATAGCTACAGATTATAGCTGTAGCCATAACTGTAGTCCGTAAAAGTCTATGCAAATTTTTTTATTTTTTTATTTTTTATTTTTTAGTTTTTATTTTTTACATGGAGAACTTTATTCTACCTACAATTTTCTCTAATACATATTTATATAAATATGTATATATAAGCATATAAAAAAAAAAATTCTCTCTTTTTTTCATTTATTTCTCTATTCATTCAACAAGAATATCTTATAAACCAAAATTAGTTACTTGATGTACCCTATATGATTTTGGGGTAGGAGAAGATACTTTAGCCAACTAACCTAGTTATTTTCCAAGATTCCATCAGGTCGATGGTCGAAAATCCATTTCATTCGCTTTGCGGTCAATTTCAACCAGTTCGTGGTCATTTCCATGCATTTCACCGTCAATTCCCTCCACTTCACGGACAATTCCATTCACTTCACGGTCACCCCAAACTATTTCATGTTGATTCACAGTCGTTTCGAGGCATTTCGCAGTTAATTCCCTTCACTTCACGGTCATTTGCATGCATTTCGCGCTCAAATCGCTTCAAACCATGATCATTCCCATGCACTTCACGGTCATCCCAAACAATTCCGTGTTGATTCACGGTCGTTTCGAGGCATTTCGCGGTCAATTCCCTTCACTTCACAGACGTTTGCATGCATTTCCCGGTCAAAGGAATTGACCGCAAAATGCCTCGAAACGACCGTGAATCAACACAATTGTTTGGGATGACCGTGAAATGCATGGGAATGATCATGGTTTGGCGAAATTGACCGCGAATGCATGTAAATGAGCGTGAAGTGAAGGTGACCGCGAAATGCCTCGAAACGACGTGTATCAACACGGAATTGTTTGGGCGTGAAGTGCGTGAATGATCATGATTTGAAGCGAATTGATCGCGAAATGCATGCAACTGACCGTGAAGTGAAGCGAATTGACCGCGAAATGCCTCTAAACGACCATGAATCAACACGGAATTGTTTGGGATGACAGTGAAATGCATGGGAATGATCATGGTTTGAAGTGAATTGACCGCGAAATGCATACAATTGACCGTGGAGTGAAGCAAATTGACCGCGAAATGCCTCGAAACGACCGTGAATCAACACAGAATTATTTGGGACGACCATGAAGTGCATGGGAATGATCATGGTTTGAAGCGAATTGACCGCGAAATGCATGTAAATGACCGTGAAGTGAAGCGAATTGAAGGGAATTGGCCGCGAAATGCGTGAATCAACACGAAATTGTTTGGGATGACCGTGAAATGCATGGGAATGATCATGGTTTGAAGTGAATTGACCGCGAAATGCATGCAATTGACCGTGGAGTGAAGCGAATTGACCGCGAAATGCCTCGAAACGACCGTGAATCAACACGGAATTGTTTGGGATGACTGTGAAATGCATGGGAATGATCATGGTTTGAAGCGAATTGACCGCGAAATGCCTCGAAATGACCGTGAATCAACACGGAATTGTTTGGGATGACCGCGAAAAGCATAAGAATGATCATGGTTTGAAGCGAATTGACCGCGAAATGCATGCAACTGACCGTAGAGTGAAGGGAATTGACCGCGAAATGCCTCGAAACGACCGTGAATCAACACGGAATTGTTTGGGATGACCACGAAATGCATGGAAATGATCATGGTTTGAAGCGAATTGACCGCGAAATGCATGTAAATGACCGTGAAGTGAAGGATATTGACCGCGAAATTCCTCGAAACGACCGTGAATCAACACGGAATTGTTTGGGATGACTGTGAAATGCATGGGAATGATCATGGTTTGAAGCGATTTGACCGCAAAATGCATGCAAATGACTGGGCAACTTAAGAGACTAGAAGAAGCACACTATGAACACAACTTGGAAAACATGGAGTGTGTACCGACATGGGTGTGTACTAACAAGCTAACCTAAAAAAGTAAAACAAAAAATATATATATATATAAAATAAAAAAAACACATTAGAAAAAAAATAGAAAAATTACACTTCGATATATCGAATAGAACACGATATATCGAAACTCTTCGATATAATCGAAACCTAATCGATTAATGGTAGAGTAAGTTGTCGATTATATCGAAATCTAGTCAATATAATATTAGTAAGTCATCCTTACAACTGACCGATATATCAACTATTATTTGATTGATCGAAAATAGTCACACACTGTCCAGCGACAAAATACTTTTTAAATTGTATTATCGATATAATCGAGTAGATGTCGATATATCGAGGTATCGATATATCGACTAGATTTCAATATATCGAAAATTGTCAGAAAATGTTCAGCGTCGAACTGCTTTTTTAGTGTAATTATCGATTATATCTCCGATATTTCGATATATCGAAGTAAGTATATATCAAGTAAATATCGATATATCGAAAATGTACCTCAATGGTCCATCAACCAGAATCTTATTGACTGGGGAAGGGTTTCAAGTGGAGGAGATGTGCCACCATTCGCTGATCGAGAAGCTCGATTTAAAAGAAGAAGGGGGAGGAGATGGTGATGGAATCGAGGGTATGTTGTTGTATGGGTCAATTGAGAATGATTGTCCATCATCATCTGATAAAGAATCTCTATTGATCGAAATGCTTAAAGAAGGATATGATAATGGACTGGAGGATGTAATATTGCATCTGGTAAACAATTTCGTGTTGATTCATGGTCGTTTCGAGGCATTTTGGGTCAATTCCCCTCACTTCACGGTCATTTGCATGCATTTTGCGGTCAAATCGCTTCAAACCATGATCATTCCCATGCATTTCACAGTCATCCCAAACAATTTTGTGTTGATTCACGGTCGGTTTGAGGCATTTGGCAGTCAATTCCCTTCACTCTACGGTCAGTTGCATGCATTTCGCGGTCAATTCGCTTCAAACCATGATCATTCCTATGCTTTTTGCGGTCATCTCAAACAATTCCGTGTTAATTCACAGTCGTTTCGAGGCATTTCGCGGTCAATTCCCTTCACTTCATGGTCATTTGCATGCATTTCGCGGTCAATTCGCTTCAAACCATGATCATTCCCATGCATTTCACGGTCATTCCAAACAATTCCGTGTTGATTCACGGTCGTTTTGAGGCATTTCGCGGTCAATTCCCTTCACTCCACGGTCAGTTGCATGCATTTCGCAGTCAATTCGCTTCAAACCATGATCATTCCTATGCTTTTCGCGGTCATCCCAAACAATTCCGTGTTGATTCACGGTTGTTTCGAGGCATTTCGCAGTCAATTCCCTTCACTTCACGGTCATTTGCATGCATTTCGCGGTCAATTCGCTTCAAACCATGATCATTCCCATGCATTTCACGGTCATTCCAAACAATTCCGTGTTGATTCACGGTCGTTTCGAGGCATTTCGGGGTCAATTCCCTTCACTCCACGGTCATTTGCATGCATTTCGCGGTCAAATCGCTTCAAACCATGATCATTCCTATGCATTTCGCGGTCATCCCAAACAATTCCGTGTTGATTCACGGTTGTTTCGAGGCATTTCGCGGTCAATTCCCTTCACTCCATGGTCATTTGCATGCATTTCGCGGTCAATTCGCTTCAAACCATGATCATTCCCATGCATTTCACGGTCATCCCAAACAATTCCGTGTTGATTCACGGTCGTTTCGAGGCATTTCGCGGTCAATTCGCTTCACTCCACGGTCAATTGCATGCATTTCGCGGTCAATTCACTTCAAACCATGATCATTCCCATGCATTTCACTGTCATCCCAAACAATTATGTGTTGATTCACGGTCGTTTGAAGGAATTTTCGGTCAATTCGCTTCACTTCATGGTCGATTGCATGCATTTTGCGATCAATTCGCTTCAAACCATGATCATTCCCATGCACTTCAAGGGCGTCCCAAACAATTCCGTGTTGATTCACGGTCGTTTCGAGGCATTTCGCGGTCAATTCCCTTCACTTCACGGTCATTTGCATGCATTTCGCGGTCAATTCGCTTCAAACCATGATCATTCCCATGCATTTCACGGTCATTCCAAACAATTACGTGTTGATTCACGGTCGTTTCGAGGCATTTCGCGGTCAATTCCCTTCACTTCACGGTCAGTTGCATGCATTTCGCAGTCAAATCGCTTCAAACCATGATCATTCCCATGCAAACGACCGTGAATCAACACGGAATTGTTTGGGATGACCGTGAAGTGCATGGGAATGATCATGGTTTGAAGCGATTTGAGCACGAAATGCATGCAAATGACCGTGAAGTGAAGGGAATTGACCGCGAAATGCCTCGAAACGACCGTGAATCAACACAAAATAGTTTGGGATGACCGTGAAATGCATGGAATTGTCCGTGAAGTGGAGGGAATTGACGGTGAAATGCATGGAAATGACCACGAACTGGTTGAAATTGACCGCAAAGTGACTGAAATGGATTTTCGACCATCGACCTGATGGAATCTTGGAAAATAACTAGGTTAGTTGGCTAAAGTATCTTCTCCTACCCCAAAATCATATAGGGTACATCAAGTAACTAATTTTGGTTTATAAGATATTCTTGTTGAATGAATAGAGAAATAAATGAAAAAAAGAGAGAATTTTTTTTTATATGCTTATATATACATATTTATATAAATATGTATTAGAGAAAATTGTAGGTAGAATAAAGTTCTCCATGTAAAAAATAAAAAATAAAAAATAAAAAATAAAAAAATTTGCATAGACTTTTACAGACTACAGTTATGGCTACAGCTATAATCTGTAGCCATATCTTCGATACATATCGAATACACTTCGATTAATCGAAAATTGCAGAATTTTTTATGCAAAGTTGCTGGACAGTTTTGGACCTTTTCCGATTTGATCGAAAGACATTCGATATATCGAAGTACATATCGAAAGACTTTCGATGTATAGTAGAGGACATATTGAAAAAGCATTGGCTGTGGTTATCGCTACGGTTATAATCCGTAGCCATAGATACCAACTCTTTTTTTTCCCTGTTGTAATCCCCACCGCCTTTATGGGTCCTTTTATGAGGTATGTGTTATATCCAAACCGTCCATCTATTTGGCGAACTCGTTCTAATGCTTGGGAAGAAAATTAAGATAGATTTAGCTATCAAGTGGACCACACTGTAAAAGGCAGTGGAAGATTGAACATCTACCATTGAAACCCTTTTAGGGTCCCAGAAGTTTTGGATCATTACAGAATTTGTTTTTCCTCTTCATCCAGGTCTTCGTGACATTATGAATATATTGGATGGAAAATAAATGTTATGGTGGGCCCTACAAAATTTTTAACGGTTAAAATCAATTTTCCCGTTGCTCTTTGTGGTGTGGTCCAGTTGATCTTTGGATAGGATTTTTTATTTTTGATAATGCTCCGAAATGATCTCGAACTATGGATGAACGTTGTGGATATAATAAATACGTAACTGTGGGGCCCATGTAACTCTGATATCTTTTGAACCGTTCGTGCAACTCGGAGTTCGAGGAGTGTCAGCGCTCGTCCTCGAGCACCACATATCCGCTCGAAGGAGGGCATTTTCGACCTTTGGCCAGCCTTCCGTACAGCTGGGGCGTATTCTCGCAAAGGAAAATGAGGTGGGCGTAGTTTCCTAAATGGGCCAGAAATGGGTCGTACAGTCGCAGATTTCTCTTTTCCAAAATAAAAGGTTTTCCATTACTCTCATCTTTTTCTTCATTTCTGAAAAGATTCTCTGAAATCACGCCTTTGGAAAATGCTTAGGCCTTTGGTCTACCTAAAAGTGTGGTCCACAATAGCAAAACCTCGCTTTTTTATTTTTATTAAACACAGGCTTTTTTAATACTCTGGCAGTTTGAAAGCTTCATACGCATGCACTCAGAAATTATACCCATGGTATATCTGTAACCCAAATTCAACTGTACATCATGTGTCCCAATTGAAATATTGCCGATTTTTAGACATCTAAAAATGGCAACGAAAATCAAATTCTCAACGGACCGAATTAGATCATCGAATGTCCACCTGATCTGAAATTTGGATCTTTTAGACAATCCAGTTTTTGGGACATGATATATCTACCGTTTCCCCTATAATCTGAACCGTTTAATATGAGTTATACTTATACAGCTTGTGCAATATCTAGGTGCATGTATATGAACCATCAAACTCTGCCATAGTATTAAAGCCAATTTTTCTAATACAGTAGGATAAGCTTTGAAATTTAGATAAACGCAGGCCAAGAGAGTGAAAAAGAAAAAAGTTAATGCGATTTAAATGTTTCATCAAGATCTACGGTTTCACATGGAACATGGCAGTAAAATGAGCATCGGAACATGGCAGGAAAATGAGCGATGCTCCGATACTCTAGAATAACATAATGGATGATACATGGGTATTTAAAAATTACTCAAAAGCGGTTTCAATAGCATGGACATGATTGAAAATAAACTGTACATAATATGCTTACCAGTTTAGATGAACCCTACGTCCACAAAAAGTGTTTTTTTTTTCTTTTTGGTAATTGGGCTATGAGATTGATATCTATTTAGTGAACGATTAGGAACGAAAATGAATATATATATATATATATATATATATATATATATATATATATATATATATATATATATATATATATATTGGTTGGTTGTTAAACACAACCTGCATCGATCACAGCATCTCCTTATTAAGGTGATACGTTTGAGCCCAGTGCGGTTGATTTTTTTCAAGCCGCTTCATGGCTGGCTGAAAGAGCCCTAGACTAAGTACCGAGGGCCGACAATTGCGAGAGTGAAGTAGTGTAGCATTCAAACTCTCGGTCAGCCCTGGGGTATTCTTTTCCAAGCAGCTGAAGTTTCGAAAGGATCTTTAAAATATCTTGTGGAGGCTTGCGATCTTCGGGTAACTCAGTAACGTCCCTAAGAAACGGATAAGGGTCATGCAAAAGAGAAGTGTGAGAGAATGAGTCGAGCCCTTTTGCAAAAATTTATTCCGTGATCTTCATGGACAGAGAAAGAAGATCTATATGGTCCGACATGGTACTTACAGAGTTCTTTGTCAGTGCTTGTTCGTGGTACGTTTCGAATCCTAAGGGGTGCCTTTATAGACATGAAGTTCAACATTAATACACATTGGATAAGGTGTGACAGCTGGGAACCCGAGAATGACGACTTCCGTGTCGATTCGTTTCCGAGATTATGGGAGAATGTAGCGAAATAAATGGGATCCTCTCATAAAATTTGGTGTCATTACTAGGACTGAGTCAGTGTATGCATTTAAAGAAGAAATATGGCTAAGTACTGTGCAGCCATTTGGTAGCACAAATGCTTGGCCAATGACTAAAAATATCGTCAAACATCCTTTAGATAAACACTCAAGCTACATTACTAAGAGAGAAGTACATAGGTGCCTTAAGCAAAACAAGAAAATTTTATTGGCATCAAAATTTATTCACTACTCCGCAGGTCATCGACCGCATCACAATAGAAGGAAAATAGAAATGGGAAGTCTAAAAGTGGTTGATTAACTTAAATCTTCATCCTCTCGAACTCTTTGAGGAGGGCTTACATTTCTAATTTATTCTTTTCCTATAATGAAGACTAGATAGCTATAACATCCTCGATTTTCACTATTTTAGAATTTTAAAAAATCCTTTAAAAATTTTTATATGACTAGCCTACGTTGTCACTTACTGACCTTTGACATTAGAAGTGAACCTATACGTGAGAGGTACCAATAAAGAACCACATAAATTCGATCAACCAACCATAGGAAGCCAACGAATCTGCCTGATCACTTAAACCTTAAGTCTAGCCTCGTGATTTGTTCATATGTGGCCCAAATCTAGCCAACCTATCACTGACCAATCGAGATAACCATAACTAAATAAAGACCTACCTAAATCCGAGACAACTATGAGTTGGATCTTAATTAATAAACCAAATAACCCAGTTACTCATTTAACCTAAGAACTAACAGTCTAAAGTAATCATGACCAAATCGTCATTTTCGCTAATTTCGAATAAGACGCACTATGAACATAGTTAATCAAGACCCTAATCATTGCACATAAGAAATATCCATATCCAATTCATTCAAAAAATATCTCAATTATCCGAACAAGATTTAGACCGCTCATTACTAGGCCACTAAACTCGAGGCTATAGAAAAATGTTCCTTTTAGTGGGATTGGCATCTATCGCTGATGGAAAATCAAGATAGTACTCAAAACTACGCGACTTAGGCTAGAAGCTAAGTGCTTAAAATGCGCAAGTACCCAAGGCTAAAACTTGAAACTTAAGTGAAATGAACCTCCCACACTTGTAAGAAATTGTGGCTTTCTGACCATTAGATCACAACCAAAATCGGGGTACCGACTAAAGATATTTCTCGACACAAATCCGTATAGCCATGGCCCGAATAGACCATCAATGACCGTTGAACAGATTTCTGATTATACCTGTCGATCGTCACATCTAAATGACGGGCCAATCATATCCCTGCATATATTATCATTAAGTCTAATTATCTTACAGTAAATATCAACTCCTACACCCCATAATGGGCCCCAAAGGTTAAAAAATCACCCTCTCATAGGGCTGGTATAATAAAAATATAGCCCTTAAGGTCATTTGTACAATTTTTGGAACTATATATGACCTTTATTTGGGCACCCCCTTCTCCCATACGAATTTTATACCCTAGCTTGGGTGAAGGAGAAGAGAAAGTGAAAGAGAGAGATGGAGAGAAAATGAAGAGAATGAGAAGGAAGAGTATGTGTGTGTGTGTGTGTCTGAGAAAAATCTTGATGCTTGTAGGGTTGATATTTCTTCAACCAAACATTTGGCTACTACCAAACCTCCACTAAATCCACCCATGCCAAGAATCGGAGGTAAAAATTATATATTACCTTTCAATTAACTAGATTTAAAGTCATTAATGGTGTTTTTCTTGATTTTGATTTATGAATTAATGATTTTCCCCAAATCTCTAACCCTAGGAGCTTAAAAACGAAGATTCCTTCTTAGAGGTGTAGACCATTATCCCTACATTGCCATTTATCGAGTCTTATGCTTCAGTTAATGATTTATGCTTATGAATGTGTGAATGCATGCTAACTTGTATATATATATTTTTATTTCCTTTTCATAAATTATTATTGTCGATATGGTGAGGCTTGCATGTTCGATGAAATACTCAAATGAGTAAATTGCTAGATTTATTGCTCATGTTTCATTCTTGTAAATTACTATTATGGGTTAACAAGTTCTGTCAAATGATTAGGACTACTTGAGTAGTCGTGTTAGTTGGCAAAATGCAGAACACAGGGGTGCCCTGGTTTGGTTGGCCACCTGAGATTCATTCGATTGATCCGAGCCGAACATGGATGACCGACAATAACTATGCTACGCGGGATGCTTGTACCCAATGCTGATTTCACCGATGTTCGCCCGAGTCAACCAAATTCGTCTAACAATCAACTAACCACGTATGTTCACCATGTCTGATCGCGATTGTCTGAATATAGAATACCACATACTATTTGAAAAGTCTACTAATAACCATTAGCTTTACAATCCTCTAGTCTCATGAACCGGACGTGGTGGTATGAGACACCGTGTTCGTGCTGTCAGCCTATGCTAGGGTGATGAGCCTCCCCATAGTGACTAATGAGTAACCAAGAAAGCTATGAGCCTAGTACATCAAACAGTAATGATGCCACAACCACTCCACATTTGTGTTTGGGTGATGACTCTTATATGTTTGTGGGCACCCTCCACCCGTCGATGGGCTGCATAACCTTGTGCGTCCGGGCTGTGTTATCTGGGTCCTTACTGATCAGTCGGGCCAGTGTTACCTTCATATTGATTGGGGAGTTGTCGCTTAGGTGATAAACACGAATACAGATCAAGGGACACAGGCATGGATCCGTTACGGTCACCTCGTGCCTAGTGATACAAATGATACTAATGACTAAATGGAAGTATTCCAGCTATCCCAATTTTGTTGGATGAACAAACTTAATTAAATCGCTTGGCTAACACAAATATTCATCGCATCGCATTAGTTTAGGCTGTGACGAATTTGGAGTTGTGGTCGCGTGATAAGGGAGTGTTGGGATTTGCAAATGAGGCATTAGAGTTGCTTTGAGGGAGCATTGGATTGCGAGGACATGCATCATCTCATAACAACATGCGCATGCATTAATAAGAGTATCTAGGATTTGAATGTTTAAATTTCTTTATCATTAACTGTGTTTGTGGAATTGATAACATGTATAACTTGATGTTAATGGGACCACTGAGTTGATCACTCACTCCCACTCTGGGACTGTTTTAAAACACCAACCAGACTCTATCACAGATGTAGGTACCACGGAGTCCGACGCGCTGGAGGAGACGTCCATAGACTTAAAGGAGGAGCTATCATATTTTCAGCTGCTGGGCAGGCCATTATAGGCTTTCTTAGGGCCAACGATGAGACTTTAGGGTCAAGAGATTTTATATTTTAGAATTGTATGTATTTTGCCGGGATATAGTCCTATACACTAGACATATATATATATCTTCTTGTTAGTCATATGTTGAGTTTAAGGTACATTCATTTCAGTATATGTTGCATGATCCATTTTAATGCTTCAAATGCTCGCATGCCAAGTAAAATGAACCATAGAACTAACTTTTGCAAAACGTACACTACCAAAAAAAGGGACAAAGGATTCAGACCACGTTACTTTTTTGCTATGGATATAAACCTTAGCTATAGTTGCTACGGTTTTAATCCGTAGCTAAAAAGTTGATACATCATTAATAATTAATAGTGTTGTAAGGGGCTCTATGAGGCCTAAAAAAAACTATATATTCTATCTAAGCCATCTATATATTTCTAAATATTACTTTAGGGGTTAAAATAAAAAAATCAGCCAGATCGAAGGCTCAAGTGGACCACACAGTAGGAAACATTGATATTAAATTACAGTTGCTTCTTATGGTGTGGTCCACTTGGGCCTTCAATATATCTAAAATTTAGTTTTTTAAAGTAAAATAATTTATTAAAATTATGGATCGGAATGGATTAACTAAATACATCATGGTGGGCCCCATGGAGTCCCTAATTGGACCGTCCACGTCCGTCTGTTAGAGGAGCACCATATTTGGGCGCGCGCTCAAAACAGAGCCATGCCCAAAAACTCCATTTCACTCTCTCTCCGCCCCCTAACCTCTCTCTCTCTCTCTCTCTCTCTCTCTCTCTCTCTCTCTCTCTCTCTTTCTCTGTGTGTTTTGTGATCCAAAGAAGGGAGGGAGCCGAAACCCTATCCCTATCTTTAAATGCAGATCTGATCCCGTTTGGAGCATTTTCTGACAAAATTCCACTTTTAGGTATGGTTTCCGAGAGGTTTCAGCTCTTGTGGAGATTCTTTTACTTTTGAGATCTAATTTGCAGGTTTCAGCTCTCGAATCTAGGTTTTTACTCTTTGATTTGGGTTTTGTGGAATGTTTATTTTGGTTTGCTCTTTTTTAAGGAGTTTCTTTTGATTTGAGAACTTATATGCGAATATGCACGTGCTTCCTTTTTTTCAGTTTTGAGAGGATTCAAATAGCGAGATTTCGATGGATTTTACTGGAGTTTGGGAAATCTTAATGGAATTCCTCTTTCTAGAAAGATAATGTATGGTACTGGTTTGAGAAAGCGCAGGTTTAGAGGATTGTGTTCGGAAATATCTTATTTACACACTGGAATTAGGGTACTTTTTCTCTATTTTCGCTTGGAATTTTGCTTTAGATCTTCTTTGATGGAATATTTTGATTTTTCAATCTTTTTTCGGGGTAGAATATGTGAATCTTTTATTTGTTTTGATGGGAAAATTTTAAAAAGATCATAGAAATAACAAATTTTATTATGTGATTTCCAAGTTTAAGAAAATGTAGTGTGGATTTAAGTCGGGTTTTAAATTTTCACTGCATTTGAATGATTTATTGTTGTATTGTGGCTCAGTTTCACTGCATTTGAGTGATTTATTATTGTTGATTTGAATGATTTCCAGATCTCATCCACTTGTACCGTGCTTATAAGTTGAATTCTATAAAACCCATTCCCTGATGAATTTAGTTTGATTTGATTTTATCTGATGCTGCTGAACTTTCTACAAAACTCCAACCTTTTAGGCAAGAATTGTTCACTCACCCATCTTTCATATTTGTCGACAAACTGTTTGAGCGACCTAGCTGACTGTGTTTGTTCACTTCCACATGATCATCTGATGAGTTAGTCTCCTGGGAGGCCTGTTTATCAAAAATAGGAATCGGCCTGCTACGCTGGCATTTTGAGAAATGCTCTGATTTCATCGAGTTCGAAGAGTTCAGTGCTTCATTTCCATCGACAGTGGCAAGAGATTTCCTCTTGATTCCTGGAAGCACTCTCAGTCCAGCATATGCACCAGGCATGCATGGTTATGTTTCCATTTCACCACAATCACCAGAAATGTTCCGTGTGCTGCAACTGTTGGATTGAGTTATTCTGTACATATGCTCAACAAATTCATCAATGAGAAGAGGCCAAGCACCTTTAGGGTCATATCCTTCAAGATCCTCATGTATTTATCTGCTAAATGGTAGAAGCTGTTGCCAAGTGTCCTCAGAAATATTATGCTGATGATGTTTCTCGACAAATTCACACCATTGGTTAACAAGTCGAAACATTCCTGTCAAAACTAATCTCCACACAGCTACAGCTCTTCTTACACCGATGTTCTTTTGCCCATTTTCACGGCAAATGAAAAACACAAACCCATAGAAATATGTGAATGAATGAGAATCTACAGTCAAGTTTAGGAGTGACGTGAGCTTGGAAAGGTCGTCAAAAATCACACTCCTGTCACTTGATTGTCCTCTTGAGTCAACCAACTTTGAAAGCAGAGCCAGTTCCTCCTTTGATTTTGCATGTTCATTTATTGATATAATCTTGCAATATTGGGTGTAGAAGTCGATTTTTCCATATCATTGCAAGTCATGAGCCCAAAAATGAATGGGCGTTCAATAATCATTGTTTCATCTTATGTAATCCACATAAGATTTGTATCTTCCTTTTTTCAGTCTCATGCCCTAACATGATGTAGAAAAGTGGATGGATGGCATGGATGAAATGCATACATCATGCGGTGACCCACACAGCACCATCAATTGTCACCTGTGATATCAGGAGTCGAGTATCTATTCGGCCCCTGAAATCCGAGGCGTTACACTAGCCCCCTTTTTTTAATTATTTTTTTATTTTTTATAGTGAGTGGCAGGAGATGGAGCAACTAATCAACATGAAGGGCGCTTGAAGAAACCACGTCCTCAACTGCCCTCTTGGCGCTGAAGCTTACCTTCGACCTCACCTTATATAGGGTGATCTGTTCATCCACGAATATAAGATCCTCTAGATCATCCATCTCCTTGGCAAAGAAGGTGTATTCTCGTTTCTTCAATTCCTCCATTAATCCAACCCAATAGGACTGCACCATCCTCAGCATAGTACGATTGAATTGATGCATCTGAACGCATTGTAATTGTCCGTACCAGGATAGTTCATGTTTTCCACTCATTGTTGCAAATTCCTCCTTGGCCGATGCCTACTGTCGAAGGTATTCTGAGTTCATTTGGTTAGCAAAGGTCAACTCGCAGAATCGATCTCCCATAATGTACTGACGCTTTAACATCTTGAAAAGTTTCCCAACTATTGCATTTGATTCAGCCGTGGATGAAGTATGATCGCAAAATCATTGGCATCAAATAATATGGAGGAATGGGAGTATTCTTTAAACCCCATTTGAAGATATCCTTCGAATAACGTTCAACACTTGCAATAAGGGAGGGAGAGCTGGAAGCCATGGACATAGAGTGAGGAACGTAAAAGGAAGATGATGTGAGTTCAAGCGAGTGTCAAATGCTATTTAAATAGGAAGTATAGGCACCCACGATTTAAAGTGATCATGACTAGAAAACTGATACATGTTCCGAACGGTTGGGAATGTGAGACAGTTAAGGCACAAAGTTCGAAAGTAACACACGCCTCACTGACCTTTTAGGAGCAAGTCAGCAAGCATTTATAAATAAGAAGAATGAAAATTAAAGGGGCAATAAGGTGCAAAATTAGGTCAACGGCTATTTATATATAGAGAGAGACGATTACAAGTTACAACTCCATTTAGATAAAGCGCTGTAGTGATTCTTTAACCACCCCCAATTGACTCTTTGCAGCTTGCAATGCAGCGTCCTTCTTAGCCACCAACTGAGAAAGTCGACCGATATCTACTATTTGAGAGTGTATAACAGTGGCCAGATGGATGACCTTTTTATGTTGAACATATTCTATATGCTTTCCTGTGAACTCCTACTTCAATGCAATTAACTTCGCCTCTAGAGCTGTGATCCTGATTTCCAGGTTATCCAGTTCAACCTAGGAAGTTTTCAACCCAGCATTCTCAGTCGCGAGCTCTTGAGAGATGGTGTGTACAAAGGCCCTCCTGGACTCGACCGTGGTTTGTTTAGCCTCAAGATGGTCAACGACAACACCAACGTGATAGAATGTTTTTTAGTAGCTCCTGGAGCTCTTGGAGACTGGATACCTTGTTGGCCGAAGTATGGTTGAACCGGGCTTTGACCCAAACTTACCGACGAAGAAACCATTCTTCTTTCTTTCATTGTTTCCACCAGCGTCCATTTGAAATGGATAGCTGTCGTTTGTTTGAATGGTGCCACCATTGGTGTCTATCTGGGAAATCCAAACTGTCCATCTCGTAGAACACTGGATTTTGACTAAAACCCATACATTTCCACATGATTTTTCACACGTGTGTATTTCACCATGCCTAGCACAAGAAGAGTGCGTAAGAGAAATTCAAAAAAAAATAACCGGGGAAACATGGCCGATATTACTGTCTTCTTCGTCAGCATGCGACGACACGTCATCTCAAACTTTCTTCAAACCCACCAGGGAAACATGATCTAAGCTTCGATCCGATGTGTCATGAAGCTTCCTAGTGTCAATACTGGTCATCCACAAGTAGCAGATCGAAGAAAGGAGGCTCCGGTGCCAATCTGCCATTATCGGTCAATCTCTTCCTTGTCGGAAAATGCAAATTTCGCGGCGATCGTGACTAGCCACCAATCCCAAATTGGGTTCATCCATCAGGTAGGTCAATCGATTATTTTCTAAGCACTGAAATTCCATCAATGTCCGACTATTGATAGGGGAAAGTGGGAGAAAGTGAGATGGGTTCACTCAGTTTGACTCAATCCAGTTGCAAATGAGTTCTCTCACCTTGTGTTGCTGAGTTTTGTGGTGAGTACAATCTGAGTTGGACTGAATCTAGTCCATGGGGTGAGAAGAGTAATGGATGTTTCTTTTGGAAGATTAGCAAATCAAGGAGGTATCGGGTTATCAACGTGGTACTACCGAGTTAACTCGACAAATAATATTAGGCTGAGTCGAGACCAAGTTTGGGCTAGGCTTGGTTCAGATCTAGGTGTTGGATGTGATTGTCAGTTTGTAGAAAAGGAGAAAAAAAAAGAAAAGGAAAGTAGAGATCGAGTTCATGTTCAGGGTCGAGTTGTTGCCGAGTCAAGCCGAGTTAACTCAGTTCTAGGGAATTCAATTTCAGTCAAGTCTGGTCATTTTGGTACAGCAACTAGAGTGTCCTTCAGGTCTGACTCGGCCCAGTTACCATTACAGAAGGTAAAAAAAAATAAAATGGAGAGATCAGTGTAGGGTGTTGTCTAGTCCACTTTGTGGCATTGTTGAGTCAACTCAGTTGGAGTGGAGTTGTGTTGAATGGTTTTCAGCCCTTGTTACTAGAAAGAGAAGGAAAGAAGATGAGAAAAGGAGAATGAAGATGGGAGGGATCAAAAAGAAGTGGGGATCATTGTTAGGTTGAACTAGTTATTCCATCAAGTCCAAATCGAACTTGGTCAAATGTTGGGGGATTCTAGTCCAGCAGAGTAAGTATCGGTTATATTGATTCAGGTGATCATGTGATTACAAGTATAGTAGATCTCGATTTAGAATTGAGTCCATGTATATTGATTTAGCTGGGTCGTGAAGAATACAACGTGAGTTGAGTTATATGGTTTTAATTTTGAAATATATTTTAATGGAAGTTAATTGAATTCGTTTCTATTTGTTAGGTGGGAGATTTTGTTTTCCCAATCGCTTCATCAAGGTTCACCTTGTGTGGATTGAGTTGGAACCGAGTTGTGTCAATTCAATTTCAACTTTTGAGGGTTTGGACTTGATCTCAAGCTAGCGCATGCACTCTAAACCATATTTAAAGAGAATCCACACCATAAAGTCAGGATTCACCGTTCAAGCTTTCCTTCGTTATAATAATTAATTTAGTTTTCTTTTAATTTATTTGACTAATATTATTTATGACTAGTTTATGTGTATTATCGAATAATTAGTTGAGATATGAATTATTAATCTTCGTTTTAAGATGATTCGCATTTATATATGCACATTATCTTATAATTATGAACTATATGAGTATGTTTCTTGATTTGTAGATATTAACATTCTAGATTAATTATAAAGAGTTATGATTTATTTAATTGTGGAATTATTTACTCTAGTATAGTTTCGATGAGTACTTACATGTGTATTTACTAGATAATGTATATTGAATTGATTGTGGTTTAGTTTGACATTTGGTTCTGTTAAGGAGTTGTAGTTGGAATATATGTTGATGGATATATACACTATAGGTTCCTCGAATTAGTGGTTAGTTGTGAATGAATTAAATAATATTTGGTCATAAACTTACCATCTCATGGATTATTTGTGCCAAGATAGCTTATGGATTGTATTATTTTATTATGTCCTTGAAGGACTTGGTACCAATGTGGCTTGTTGAGAGGACTCTTTGTTGGAACTATATCTGGACTTATGATGATAATGTCTACATGTTGAATCATCAGTGACTACTAGTTGTAGAGGTTTTTTTTGTAATGGAATACCTTGAATAATTTATTTTACCAACACTGTTTATAATCATTTGTGTGTGTTAGAATCTTACTTGTTTAAATATCGTGAGCCAGGGATGATGGTATGAGATACTATGCCCGAGCTGTCAGCCTATGTTGGGTTGCACGCATCCCTATAATGACCTTTGAGCGTCTCTGATGTGCTATTTGTAAAATGAACTAATAACAGCTGAGTTAATCATACATATATGGTACATAAGCATTATCGAGTACCTAGTTGACTGTTCAAACGACTCTTTTTTACATTTTGAATAGGTTGACTATCCGAAAGACTTATTCTCTTACATGGTTGGATCAATTGTCTGAATGGTTCATTCATTTGTTCAGCTGGATGTGTATCCCCAGGTTGATTGCATTTATATATTCATGCATTAATCAAGATTAAATTGGCGATTGAATAGATTAAATTGGCGATTGAATATTGTGGTGATTTGGGTTATATTGGTGAAGAGTGGAGTGTATCTCCTTATGTGATAGCTTGAATTGTGGTTTGGATGTATTGGTTGGTGTTATACTTGTGAGTGGTGAATTGCAATTTAGATATTATGTTTTCTTAAATTGTTGCTTGAAAATGTGAGTTGTATCTTATTTCTGAATTGCAGGTAGTATTCTTCTATATTTCACTTATGAAATATAAATTGTTCATTATTGTATTATAAAAAGTGAAGTTTATGTTGGATATTGTATTCTTCTGAGTTTATTTGAATTATATTATTACTTATTATGAAGCTTGGCAATCTTTGAGGGTATACCTCACTAGGATATCCAATGACGCTATCAAAATATATTCAGTTGGTGCAGGTTGTGTAGATGACGTATATATTGACATTGAATATTGAGCATGAAGAGCTGAATGATCTTACGACTATTGATTTTAGATTTCTTATTATTTTTCATTATTATGTTATTACATTTTTTATATTTGAGCCATTGGTTTCTATAAGCCCTTCGGCCAACCATTTGTACATTTGATATTTATATTTAAACATTTCCTTTATGTATGATTTGTTTCCTTTTGATGCAATGCTCACTTATAAAAGAAATAAAAATTTACCGTGAAACATGACTTATCATTGAAAATTAACGCTCAAAATTTTGAAAAACAAGTACTAAACTCAAGTTACGAAATCCAGAACGTTACACAGCATGATGTTTATTTTCCATCCAACCTATTTATAAGGATACACCTCTGGTCATACCTTTAACCGTCCGACCAGATATGTGTGGGCCCACCATGATGTATCTATTTATCCACGCCATCCATCCCCTTGTTTTCACATCATGCTAAGGTGTGGGACCAAAAATAAGCAGATCCAACCCTCTACTGGACCACACCAATTAGTAAGTTTGGTTGCATTAAATGTACAGAGCCTTAAACCAAAGTTGCATTAAATGCAAGAGTCATCTTTCGTATGGTCGATCTGCCTCGTTTGTGGCCCATACCTTGACATGGTCTGAGAAGGGAGATGGACAGCGTGGATAAACAGATACATCACGGTGGGCCCCACGCATATGTAGTTGCACGCTCCGGTCGTACCCAATTCACTTCTTGTGTTACAGCAACACCTGGCATTCAATCCGTCCATTTTAGCCGGTATGGCCATCCGTAAATCATGCCGGTTTCAGAATTTAAGGGCCTGTTTGGCCGGGCAGATTGGATGGGATTGGATGTTATTAGAGTGGATTGCACGAATTTTAAGGTAATGATAGCTGCGTCAGTGGATTGGTGCAAAATACATGGGATTGGATGGTATTAGAGTGGATTGCACGGATTTTAAGGTAATGATAGCTGCGTCACGTTAGTGGATTGGTGCAAAATCTATGGGATTGGATGTTATTAGAGTGGATTGCACTGATTTCAAGGTAATGATAGTTGCGGATTGGTGCAAAATCCATGGGATTGCTATATCGGTCTGTTTGGCACGCCCAACCAGCCCAACCAATCCCAGGATTAAACCTTCCAATCCCTTTCAATCCATTGAGCCAAACAAGTCCCACCCAATTTTGAAGGGATTAGGGTGGATTGGATGGGATTTAAAGGTAATGATGGTGATGTCAGTGGATTGTCTTAAGATCCATGGGATTGCTATATCTCGGGATCAGGATCCCGTGTCTATTTGGCATGCCTGGCCAATCCCAGGATCTATCTTCCAATCCCTTCCAATCACATCCAATCTGCCCGGCCAAACAGGCCCAGTGTACCAAACCATAGGCAAACGAGTGAAGAGACACTTCTACTATTGAAATCATCCAATGGCTTGTAATGTTCACGTGACATCCAACTCACTCATAAGGTGAGTCCATGAATGAAGGAAAAAACCAAATACCTGCTTACTTAAGAATTTAATAGATCCCAAGAAAGTTTTAACGGTACACGTTCTATCGTGTTATTCCGTGTTGTGTGGCCCAATTGAATTAGATGAGCCTGATTTCAGATAGGAAGTGTTACTATAATACCTTGCAAATGATGGATGTAGAGGATTTCACACGGACACGGCAATTGACCCAACTAATGCCTATTTATGTCAGCTTTGGTGCAATTTACAAAAGAGCAGAGTACGAATGTTGACCGCTACTTGGCTTTGACCTCCGAAACACGTCGGTAAGGCTATCAATGTGTGGACCCGCAATATCTTAATTTTGATTGGACTATGACGACTAGCCCCGGCTCCCGCTCGTTGATAGCTCTAGATGTGGGTGTGACTATGACCACAGGGCCCACCTTGAAGTATACATCATATATCCACACGGTCCATCTGTTTTTCAGCTTATTTTAGGACATGGTCCCTGAAAATGAAGTAGATAAAAATTTTGGATGGACCACACCACATGAAACAATAGTCAATTGAATGCCAACCATTAAAAACTTCCTACCA
Source organism: Magnolia sinica (assembly GCF_029962835.1). Classification (NCBI taxonomy): domain Eukaryota; kingdom Viridiplantae; phylum Streptophyta; class Magnoliopsida; order Magnoliales; family Magnoliaceae; genus Magnolia; species Magnolia sinica. The sequence goes on from NC_080584.1 coordinate 61,980,517, forward strand.
TCGACAGTAATGTTTATTTACCATCAAACCTGTTAATAAGTCGCACAAACCTATATGAAAAGAAAAACCAAATTTCAGCTTAATCCAAAACTTTTATAGCCCACGAAAGGTATTAAAATTTTAAAAACCAATATTTCCTATGGCGGGGTCCACCTGAAATTTCCATATATTTCTGTACTGGGAACATGACTAAAATAAGCTGGAAAAACAGATGAGCGGTGTGGAAATGCTGTGCATAAATCAAGGCGGGCCCCTACAGTCAAGGCCTCACCCACATGGCTGGTCCCGGGTCGCACCCTAGTCTCGCTGGAGGACGTGCTGGTATGCAAGGGAGAATCTGTCTGGAGAGAGTCACCTGCAGCCAATTGCTTAAATTCCTTAAATTTCAAAGATGATGGCAGTCCAAGAAAAAAAAAATTTCCTTAAATTCCTTAAAATTCAAAGATGACGGCCGGCCCTTGTCGTTCAGGAAGAATCGTAAGGTCCTTTTGACCAAACTGCATGTCCATGTCATGGTGCAGATGATTTCTCAATGGTGGGCCATGGTTTGGTGAGTCAAACCATGACTTGACTAGGGACTACACCCAAAATATTTAAAATCACAAGATGCTATACTTTCAATCAATGGTTCACATGTAGATGATCAAGAGATGATCCATTTTTTAAATCAATCAAATGTAGTAGGTTTTCTGTCACATATTGGAAGGAAAACAGGTCAATGATTTTAAGTACTTTAAGTATTCCCACATGGGAGATATTTGAAGTGCTTCTTTTCCATGGTGTTTTCTGCATCTAAAGCGTAATTGTAGTGTCCTTGAGCCGGCGACATGTACACTGATTCATCTATCCTTAATATTGTATGAGTGGGCTCATCTCTAGCTAATGGAGATGGGTGAACTCATGTGCCTTCTGCAAGCAAGAAGTATTACCCCAAAAATGAGCCAATCCTACCACTCGAGGGCCTGGAAAAGTTGGTATATTCTGCAGAAAAAATGACAAAGATAATAAGAATGGGCTGGGTCATCTAATCTTTGGAGGCTGGCTGGCTTCATTGAGTCCATCATCCATTTTATGCCTTGACAAATTCATACTGTTTATCAATCTATCTACCAATTTGTTCAAAGGTTGCTAGCATGAATTTGAAAAGTGGGTCACGAATGATGGGACCCAGTAGAAGGGTTGGTGGCTAATGATGGGACCCACCATTAAATAGTTAAGCACTGGGCGACCTCCACTTTGTATATATGAAATCCATTCCAGGTATATATGGAAAATAAGCCTGATTAAAAACTCGTATCATGGGCCACAACCATAGGAACAATGTAAACCTAGTCTCAGACCAATGAGTTTACATGGTCTACTGGCCTGATGACTTTTGTATCTCCACTTCATCATGGTAAGTTACACCTGATTAATAGGTTTGGTGAAAAATACACACCAGAGTGGCCCCACACACAACCCTATGGTTGGCATCGCATCCCCATTGATCCATGTGGTATGTATGACCCATCCCAGCTGTGGATCTAATTAATAATTTTGGCCTGGCGTTTAATTGAGGATAGAACCTGATAGGCAGTGGATTTCACAAATTCAACCTAATGGGCCCCGGCAGACTTGGGTGTTTTAGTCAGTCCCCCACGACATCAGGAGTCAACGTCAAGGACTGTATCTCCCACCTGAGACTAGAGTGTTTTATATATGTACGGCAGCAGATTAGGTGTTACCCTTACTATGGGGCCTACCTTGATGATGCGTTACATATCCACGCTGTCCATCCTTTTCTCCAACTCAGTTGGGTAGACGGTCTAAAAAATTATGCATATATGAATCTCATGTGGACCACACAACAGGAAACAGCGGTGATTTAGTTCCTTACTATTAAAAATTCCAAAGGTCCATCCTAAGGTTTTCCTAATGCTTATCTGCAATCCAACCTGTTGATAATGTTAAGAAGATTGATATGGAAGATTAACTTAATTGAGAACTTTTGCTACTCCTAAAAAGTTTTCAATGGTCATTCATCACGGTTTCTGGTGATATGGCCCACCTGAGATTCGCATCTTCTTAAGTTTGGGATACGTCCTAAAATGAGATGAAACAACGTATGGCGTGAATATATAACAAATAAAATGAGATGAAACGTGTTGCCGTGGATATACAACAAATACATCAAGTGGCCCACTCGGTTAGGATAACACCTACTAACGTGTTGCCCGGTAACAGCTAATCCGCTCCCTTGCACGGGGTAATAACGCAACAGGAGTCAACGTCAATGACAGGATGTCCCACCATTGGCTACATCCCCCGCCACCGGCCAATGGCTGATGGTCAGTGCTCTGTGGGCCCCACCATGATGTATGTGTTTCATCCATTCCGTCCATCTAATTTTCTAGATTATTTTATGTATGAGACAAAAAAAGAGGTATATCTAAATCTTAAGTGGACCGCATTACAGGAAACAGCGTTGAATGAACGTCAACCATTAAAAACTTTCTGGGGGCAATAAAAGTTTTGGATCAAGCTGATCTTTGTTTTTTCACTTCATCTGGGTCTGTATGACCTAATCAACAGATTTGTCAAATAAACAGTATAGTGGGCCTTAGGAGGATTTTAATTGTGGATGTCCAATCACTATTGTTTTCCTGTGGTGTGGTCCACCTAAGATATATATCCATCTCATTTTTATACCAAGGCATAAAATTATCTGTAAAAATGGATGAACGGAATAGATGAAACACATACATCATTATGAGACCCACAGGGCATTGACCATCAGCCATTGGCTCGTGGCATGGGGAGTAGCCAATCCGTTTGCTTCAGATGCCTTTTCTCTCTCCCCATCCCACATCCCATGTGATGGCTGGATGATGTCCCGCTGGAAGCTTCTTGTTCGGTCAGCCTAGTTCTCATCATGCCCTGCCGCAAAGATAGTGTCGGCCAACTAACCACGTGTACGCCAAAGTGCGTTAGCAATGGGCGGTTCATCTTTTCACTGGAAACGGATTAGCTACTATGGGTATATGTTTCATCCATTCTGTTCATCCAATTTTACAGATTATTTTAATGCCTGATCCCGAAAAGGAGAGGGATATAAATCTCAAGTGGACCACACCACAAGAAAACAATGATATTGGATATCCATCATTAAAATCCTCCTAAGGTCCACTGTACTGTTTATTTGACATCTAATCTATTGATTAGGTCATACAGTCTGAGATGAAGGGAAAAAACAAAGATCAGCTTGATCCAAAACTTTTATGCCTCAAAAAGTTTTTTCTGGTCGACGTTCATTCAACACTGTTTCTGTAATGTGTTCCACTTGAAATTTGGATATACATCATTTTTTTGTTTTCAGACCATGAAATGATCTATAAGAACTAAGGTGGGGGCCAACGTGACATTTATGAGAAATCCACCCCGACTTTTTTTTTTTTTTTTTTGGAGCTCATTTTAAGACACTGGGCTAAGAATGAGACGGATCCGGTACTCAGGAGAGCTGAAAACGAGAGGATTGAACGTCCACAGTTGAAATATTCATGGAGCCACGGAAGCTTTAAGATAGTATAATGTTTGTGTTCTCATTTTATCACGGTAGGAAAGACGTAATGAACAGCATGGATTAGTGAGGCCCATTTGAGTCTTGGATCCTACTCAAATTTTCTCTCAAGTCCTAGAATGAGCTCACAAATATGATGGATGCTGGGGATTTCTAATAAATATAGGAAAGCCCCAACTAAGTAGGGTTGTACACGAGCTAAGCTAGCTCATAATGCTCATTCGGCTTGGCTCGATCTAGTTTGGCTTGAACGAAGACTCAAGGCGAGCCAAGCTTCAAATGACCCAGCTCATTTTGAAAACAGCCAAGCTTCAAAAGACCTAGCTCGTTTTCAAAACGAGCAGAGTTCAATCATAGTGGATCATGACTCAACTCGAACTCGGCTCAAATATATATTATATTATATTTTTTAAAAAAAGTTAAATATTATATATATATATATATATATTATAGTATATTTATAAATAAAAAATTTAAATATTTTATATATTATTATTATTATTATTAATTGAATATTTGATTTGGGAGTTGGGTCGGTGTGGGTTAGGTCAATCAGGTCGGCTGTAGGAATGACCTTATGAACTGCATAGATGGAATGTAAACATCACTGTAGACTCAGGGAGGTTTCAACCGTAGGAATTTTCCTACCCACCTTTTCCTTTAGTGAGGTTCATTTGAGTCTTGGATCCTATTCAATTTCTCTTTCAAGTCCTAAAATGTGCTCACAAATATGATGAATGGAGGAGATTTCTAATAAACATCAGGATGGCCCCACCTAAGTTTCAGCGCAGGAACTTTCTTTGAAAGGCTCTCCAAGTAAATCCGCGTCCCCATTTTACCCGTACAAGTGGAAGCTGATGATGGAAACAGATTGGCTACTCCCCTGCCAGCAGCACCGTGGCTGTGGTCGGTGCTCTGTGGGCCCCACCATGATGTATGTGTTTCATCCATTCTGTTCATCCATTTTTACATGTCATTTTAGAGTTTGATCCCAAATAATGAGAGGGATATAAATCTCAAGTGGAACACACCACAGGAAAACAATAGTGAATGGATATCCACCATTAAAATACTCATAAGGCCCACTGTACTGTTTATTTGACATCCAATCTGTTGATTAGGTCATACAGACCCATATGAATGGAAAACAACAAAGATCACAATTCAAAACTTTTATGCCCCCAAGAAGTTTTTAATGGAGATTGGGATATACCTCATTTTTGGTCTCATACCATAAAATGATCTCAAAAAATAGATGGACGGCATGGATGAGACACTTACATCATGGTGGGGCCCACAAAGCACTGACCATTAGCTAGTGGCAAGGGGAATAACCAATCCATTTCCGCAGATTGGTTGGTGTACCACACACCACCGACCCGGCTGGTGTGGGTACGTGTGGTGCGAAGACTAGTGCTGACGGTCCTCCAACTCTGAGTTGTATGAATGGTGCAAAGGAGATCAAAGTAACATGGGACCCGCAACGATGTATTATTATATGCACACTATTCATCCATTTTCAGAGATCATTTTAGATCACGATCCCAAAAATTAGTCATATTGAAAGCTCAAGTGGACCACACCACAAATAGAAATGGGGACAATGATTCTCAATGTTAAAACATTCTTAGGGCCCACCATTGTTCATCTCCATTATCGCCATTCCCATTGAGAACTAGTAGGGGGAGTTATGTGTGATCAATACATATCCACATGGTGTATTCAAAGACATGCATATATGTGTGGAGAAAATTTCTTGATAATAATATTTGGCGCGTATCAATCCGTGTTGTGTCATTACTTGAGTGAACACCGAAGAAGTAATCATGTGAAAGCAGTTACATGATAGATGTCAAAAGAAGAAGCAAAGGAAACCAAGTAGTGGCGAAAGATTATAGCAACCGTCAGAACATGAGAACGATCTAGATGGGTAAATCAAGGTTATAAATAGCTAATGAATTCAGTAAGAAAAATCATTTAATAACTACTCAAATAAACCAAAGCCATCTTTCAACCAATTTACCAATTAATTTACATTCTATAGTGTAATCTTTTACTTTTGCTATCAAGCAAATTACATTCCATAGTTTAATCTTTTACTGTTTAGCCTATTGTTTACATTCCGTAGTGTAATATTTAGCGGTAACCAAGTAGCTGCTAACTTTTAGCTGTAATTTGAGTCTACGCCCGTGCACTGGATTTAATTCATCAATTGGAAAGGCGTTTTGCAGCTGTTCTTCACAACTGACTGTAAGAATATCCCTTCCTCATTTCCACTTATCTATATTGAAAAGTCCTTTCATACGGAAGGCAAATGTGCAACACATCATCAAAGGACGAACCCCACCATCTGAATATTGCTTGATCCAATTTTACACATTTAGTGAGTGGATGAATAAGAGACCAATCTCATCAGATCCTGGTCATATACTATGTGTCCGCCAATCCTAACACTAAGGGTCATTGTTGTTTGGCTTGAATTGAAGCCACAATTTCAATTCTGGCATGTCTCACAATTACGACCGAAAATGATGGCATCGGGGCCTTAATTGATTGTTTAGGAGTCAAGAAAAGATTCCATAGGAGATAAGAGGATTTTCTTTTAAAGGAGATTAGGGGATTTTTCACCCTTAAAAAAAAACATTAACATTCTCCACTTCATGGGAGGAACTATACAAAACAAAGACATTTCAGGCTACCTTCGGAGAAGAAAAAGGAAATCGGGGCAGCCTATCATAACCCTTTACAAAGGCACCCACGGTGGGGCCACCTCCTCCCCCACGCTAGATTCTCTAATAGAATCCAGCCCCACCTTTCTAAAAAAAAAAAAAGACACCAGAGAGAGGGAGATCTGAGGCCTTCCTAAATAAATGGCTCCCCTGAAGATCACTTCCCACACGTGTCAGCCCATCTGCCGGGCCATTTCCTTCTCCTAGGATGTGGACAAACCGAATAATCCCCCTCTTCTTCATGCCTACTACTATGGCTAATCAATACCTCCATTTCCAACCCATTTGGGACCAGCATTTCAGAGTGTCTACCACAAACTTCGAGTCTGATTCAACCACCACCTTAGATAGACCTTGGTTCAAACAAATGGCAAGGTCGTCATACACCGCTTGACGCTCAACACTGTTGTTGGAACCCACCCCATATCCTATAGAGAATGTGAAAAGGAGGTCGCCGTTTGCCCCTCTACAAATATGTCTGCCTTTAGACAATCCTGGGTTCCCTCTAGCTGACCCATCCAAGTTTAATTTTGCCCAATCCTTTTCTGGCCTAATCCACTTCACTAGAGCATACTCTTTTTTTACAGGGGAAGAAAGAGTGACCCCCAACTCCCGAAGGATAAGCCGATTAACTATCAATAGATTTCTGGGAGATGGGGTCCCTGTACTGACCCACGCCAACCACCACTTGACGAGAGCAATCAGTGCAACACCAGGAACCTGCTTGCCAACAAATTTAAAGCCATTTCCAACTTTCCTGATTTCCCACAGAATAAGGCACGAGGTCAGCCCACGCAACGCAGCTATGCTGACCCCCAAAGAGTGCGTCGGGCACCATTGACCCATTCTTTCCTATACCGAATGGTGAGCGGAGAGGACAATTCCAAAAAGAGCATTAAAATGATGCCAAAACTTCATAGCCAGACTACCACTGACAAACAAGTGGTTCATCGATTCCCTGCCAGGACGTTGATATGATTCTTCCCCACAACAAACGCATTTTGAAGCTAAGAGAACCCATTTTTCATGTATTTTGTCATCAACCGGGTTGGCCCCCTGCAGCAGCCTCCAAACAAATGTGGAGATCTTCTGCGGCATTTTTGAGTGCCATACCCATTTGGCCCATCCCCTGTGCTGCCCTCCTTCTCTACTTATCTCCCAGGCTGATTTCACTGAAAAATTGCCTGATGGTTTGAGAGGCCATATGCAAGAGTCCATATCATCTGAAGTGCAGAAGCCTCCCTGGACGATGTGGTCCAGCACTCCGTGGGGAAGGTATTCAGTAACCGACGAGGACGGGGTCCGTTCGGACCAAGGAAATCCCACACTCCTTGTGGGAGTGTTTTTTAGGCTGGTTTCTCACTGGTGAGGCCCAAGGTGTACCCCTTCCATTGTGAGGCCCATTTCTCACTGATCCAGAACTTATGGGCCCTGCCATGAATCAAGGATTGGATCTAGGACAGCAATCCAAGAGCACCAAGCAAACACAAGAGAACACAAAGATTTAACATGGAAAACCCTTTTGGGAAAAAACCACGACACAAATCGACAAAATTCCACTATGAAAACATAAATTACAAAAAGAAAGGACTTACCCGATTCGAATAACCTCGAATCTCACCCTTGTTACACCCTTTAGAAACCCTAAAACCCTTTTAGGAACCATTGAAACCCCTTTAGGAAGCTTTAACATGTCTGAGAATGGCCCTAGGGACTCCTATTTATAGATGGGGAAACCCCACTTACGCACCTCCCTAGAAATCGCCTCAAATTTACGTAGTCCACGCATAAACCGTGCACCGTCTGCGTAACCCTCAACTAGACAAAGGAGGGCTTCGACCAGTCGAAGGGACCTTTGACTAGTCGAGGCAATCCCTCGACTGGTCGAGGACCTCGGACAGCAAGATTTAAGACATCCTTTTTAACAACAATCTCCACCATGTCTTCAATCTTCAAACGTGTAGTTTCTTAACCTCTTCTCTTCTCTCTGCATCACATCATAGCTTCAATCAATGCTTCTCGTGCACACTCCGTCCTTCTTTTACTCCATCGTCAAGCCCAGAAAAGTTGCACAGAATTGTTTAAAGACTCGATTTAATCGTGTTTGTAATGCAGGTGTGTTTAAGAGCCTGGATGAAAAAGGTGGTAAATGCATGGATTTAACACTCAAGACACCCAAGGGAAGGGACGGACTCCAGGAGACGAAGATCGATGGAATTATGCATCAAGGATCCGAGGAAAGCAGGCCATTTACATTAAAGAGGCCCGAAATTGGTGAAAAATGAAAGATCACATAGTTCTTGCCATCTGATTGGCTCAAAACTTCATACTTGGCCTGAGGGCCATGAATTAACCGTACACGTAAATTTTCATCCATTGGATCACTGTAGAAGGGGCCCAACGGACAGATCAGCCCCTTTAATCATTATGTGGGCCCCGCCTGATATCTGGATATACTCCAATTTTGGTCTCAACGCCTTAAACTACGTGTCAAAACAGATGGATGGAGCAGATTTCTTACAAACATCACCAGTGGACCCACGCATGCAGTGCACGTGCAAGGTGCACAAGTACACCGGACGAGTATAAACATTAAGGAAGTCGGTCAGCAGGCGCTGACCGACTCAAAACTCGGATTTTTTTATTTTTTACGCAGCAACGGACGCTGGCCGACCGTTTTTGACTAGTGGGCCCCACCCATCATCCCTATGGAAGATCTGAACCGTCCAATGCATTCGGAATGGGGGTTTAACCCACGCCTAGGTCTCCTTTTAGGCATCATGAAAACTTCCTCACTTTCTTAGTTATTAAACACAGGATGGACGGTGACTTAAAAGATAACGTGGGCCACATAGGATTTGGTCCAAAAATAGTGCTTCCCACCTGGTTTTTCGAGTAGAACGCAGTGGACAGATCGGATTTTCCAAAAAGTCAGTGAAATGGGGCCCACCATCGTCACAGCGTCAATGACGCTACCCTGTTTTCGCAGCCGGACGCCGTCCGACTTTCACGGCGAGTTGTACGCCCTTAGGGGCGGTCGGACGGCTGATCTGAACCGTTCATCATGTAGGTGGGCCAAGAATCTCCCAGGGGACGCTGTCCTTTTGGAAAGAAGAAAAAAAAATAAGAAGAAAGGAGATGCGGAATTCCGGACTGCGTGAGAACTTTCGCAGCAAAGGGACGCATTCCAGGCTCCGGAAGGACTGTTTCCGCAGTCTACTCCCGGTGGGACTCCACAGCATCGGAAGAAGGGGGGCTGGCCATCTTTAAAAGGAAGGAAAAGAAGAAGGAAGAGGCATCCACGGTGAGAGAGAGAGAGAGAGAGAACGGCTGGGGGAAACAGGCAGTTTTTCTGCTGCTGCTGTGCGTGGTTGGGAAAAGGGCTGGAAGAGTGAAGACAGGAGGGGCTGCACGTCAAGGAAGGCGACGTGGGAGGCAGAGACGTTGGCTGCTGGGATTGAGAGAGACGGGACGGCTGGAACGGGAGGAAAAGCTGGGTTTTCTCTTTCTTCCCTTCTTATTCTTTTCTTTTCCTTTATTTTATTTTATTTTATTTAACCAACCCATCCATGTGTAGCTAATCCTCTTAGCTAGGGCTAAGAGGTGAAGCTTGTAGCGTGATGGGAAGATTTTGTTGCCTTTAATTCTATTTTAAACTGAATAGATTTGGTATTGGGTTGATTTGATGGGAATATTTTTTTTTTCTTTAATGGCATGTTGTGACTGAAATTACAATGGGCTTGCAATGGCTTTGAATATTCCTCTCCCCTTTTAATGTTTATGACGTCAGGAAGCCCTGTTGTTCACCATCGTCTCATGGGCATGGTAGGATGACAGTACCTTCCTGATCTTCATACATTGTTAATTGGTTGGTAATTAGTTTAATTCTATTGTTTACTCTTCTCGGGCATGGTTTGGTGATGGAATCCATTCTAATTCATACACCTTTCATCTCTTGAAACCTATATCAATGGCAGTTCAATAAATTTCCATAATTTGTGATCCTGGCATACGATCTCCCTGATCTCTACAAGTGGATCCTCTGAATCCCTAGTTTCCTTTCTCTGAATTCCTTAAAGTTTTAGATAATTATTCCATAATTATTTTTTAAATTCTACTTTGTTTAGATCGCATCTTAGTCTATTTCTAGTTCTACTTGGTTTCAGATAACGTACAGGTATCAGTCCCTGTGGATTCGACCTCGGTCTTACCGAGTTTTTTACATTGAGGACAATGTAGATTTTTGGTTGGGGGTGGGAGATTAGGTTTCCTAATCAGTGTTTTCTTGGTCTTGAGCAAACGTTGTGAAATTTTTTTATTTTTCAGGATTTCTAATGAAGTCGAAGTGATTTTGACAGGCCATCTAGGGCATTTAGAATTTCAAGATGCGTGATGTTGGTACTTCATGACTCTTGGATTCAATCATCTATTAAATTTCACAACTAAGTTTGAATTGTTAAATCCAGTATTAGAATTGTAAACATTGATTGAGTCATGAATTCCCAGGACACATCTCGCTTGCATATTAAGGTTTCAGTTCGATATTAAAGGACTAACTTGGTAATCACTAAACATGAAAGAAACCCACTTGAATCGAATGGATTGGGCGAACAGTCTTTACCATAGGTTTGCTCCCTATATGTGAGGATTCGATTCCCCATGAATGATATGTGAAAAAGTTGGGTGTACAGTCTTTACCTTAGGTTTGCTCCCTGTAGGTGAGGATCTGATCCCTCTTCTTAACATTAATTCTAATGAGAAAATCAAAAAAAAAAAAAAAAAAAAAATTTAAAGAATAAAAAGATAAGGTGTAAGCCAAGTTGGGTTATCATGATTTCTCTTCTTTGTTACCAATGATATTCTTAAATATCAAGGTAAATCTTAATGTTGACAAGTCGAGATTGGACTATACATCCATGGAATTCAATATTTAGAATTATACTAATTGATGGACTAATATTTTGAACTTGATTATGAAGTTTACCGTGAGCTTGATTTCAGGAAAAAGTAATGCCAACATTCATGAATCTTAGAATTCGAGTATCTGAACTATTTTTCATAAATCCCTTGAGTTGTAGAAATTATTCTGTAATTCTCAATTTATTTTTCGCATACTTTGCTCGGGACTAGCAAAATGCTGGTTGGGGGTTGTGTTGAGGGTCAAATATTGCATATCAGACCCAGTTGTTACCTGGATTTACTAACATAGTATTGTTTAAAGACCTGATTTAATCGTGTTTGTAATGCAGGGTGTGTTTAAGAGCCTGGACTGAAAAAAGGTGGTAAATGCATGGATTTAACACTCTGAGGACACCCAAGGCAGGGGACGGACTCCAGGAGACGAAGATCGATGGAATTATGCATCAAGGATCCGAGGAAAGCAGGCCATTTACATTAAAGAGGCCCGAAATTGGTGAAAAATGAAAGATCACATAGTTCTTGCCATCTGATTGGCTCAAAACTTCATACTTGGCCTGAGGGCCATGAATTAACCGTACACGTAAATTTTCATCCATTGGATCACTGTAGAAGGGGCCCAACGGACAGATCAGCCCCTTTAATCATTATGTGGGCCCCGCCTGATATCTGGATATACTCCAATTTTGGTCTCAACGCCTTAAACTACGTGTCAAAACAGATGGATGGAGCAGATTTCTTACAAACATCACCAGTGGACCCACGCATGCAGTGCACGTGCAAGGTGCACAAGTACACCGGACGAGTATAAACATTAAGGAAGTCGGTCAGCAGGCGCTGACCGACTCAAAACTCGGATTTTTTTATTTTTACGCAGCAACGGACGCTGGCCGACCGTTTTTGACTAGTGGGCCCCACCCATCATCCCTATGGAAGATCTGAACCGTCCAATGCATTCGGAATGGGGGTTTAACCCACGCCTAGGTCTCCTTTTAGGCATCATGAAAACTTCCTCACTTTCTTAGTTATTAAACACAGGATGGACGGTGACTTGAAAGATAACGTGGGCCACATAGGATTTGGTCCAAAAATAGTGCTTCCCACCTGGTTTTTCGAGTAGAACGCAGTGGACAGATCGGATTTTCCAAAAAGTCAGTGAAATGGGGCCCACCATCGTGACGCTACCCTGTTTTCGCAGCCGGACGCCGTCCGACTTTCACGGCGAGTTGTACGCCCTTAGGGGCGGTCGGACGGCTGATCTGAACCCTTCAGCGGGTAGGTGGGCCAAGAATCTCCCAGGGGACGCTGTCCTTTTGGAAAGAAGAAAAAAAATAAGAAGAAAGGAGATGCGGAATTCCGGACTGCGTGAGAACTTTCGCAGCAAAGGGACGCATTCCAGGCTCCGGAAGGACTGTTTCCGCAGTCTACTCCCGGTGGGACTCCACAGCATCGGAAGAAGGGGGGCTGGCCATCTTTAAAAGGAAGGAAAAGAAGAAGGAAGAGGCATCCACGGTGAGAGAGAGAGAGAGAGAACGGCTGGGGGAAACAGGCAGTTTTTCTGCTGCTGCTGTGCGTGGTTGGGAAAAGGGCTGGAAGAGTGAAGACAGGAGGGGCTGCACGTCAAGGAAGGCGACGTGGGAGGCAGAGACGTTGGCTGCTGGGATTGAGAGAGACGGGACGGCTGGAACGGGAGGAAAAGCTGGGTTTTCTCTTTCTTCCCTTCTTATTCTTTTCTTTTCCTTTATTTTATTTTATTTTATTTAACCAACCCATCCATGTGTAGCTAATCCTCTTAGCTAGGGCTAAGAGGTGAAGCTTGTAGCGTGATGGGAAGATTTTGTTGCCTTTAATTCTATTTTAAACTGAATAGATTTGGTATTGGGTTGATTTGATGGGAATATTTTTTTTTCTTTAATGGCATGTTGTGACTGAAATTACAATGGGCTTGCAATGGCTTTGAATATTCCTCTCCCCTTTTAATGTTTATGACGTCAGGAAGCCCTGTTGTTCACCATCGTCTCATGGGCATGGTAGGATGACAGTACCTTCCTGATCTTCATACATTGTTAATTGGTTGGTAATTAGTTTAATTCTATTGTTTACTCTGTCTCCTGGGCATGGTTTGGTGATGGAATCCATTCTAATTCATACACCTTTCATCTCTTGAAACCTATATCAATGGCAGTTCAGTAAATTTCCATAATTTGTGATACTGGCATAAGATCTCCCTGATCTCTACAAGTGGATCCTCTGAATCCCTAGTTTCCTTTCTCTGAATTCCTTAAAGTTTTAGATAATTATTCCATAATTATTTTTTAAATTCTACTTTGTTTAGATCGCATCTTAGTCTATTTCTAGTTCTACTTGGTTTCAGATAACGTACAGGTATCAGTCCCTGTGGATTCGACCTCGGTCTTACCGAGTTTATTACTACATCACATCATAGTTTCAATCAATGCTTCTCGTGCACACTCCATCCTTCTTTTACGCCATCGCCAAGCCCAGATAAGTTGCACAGAACTTGAACTTTTTTTATAGGAACGACCTTGGTGAGCATGTCCGTCGGATTCACGCTGGTGTGAATCTTCTCAAGTGTTATGCCTCCTTCCTCAAGCACCTGTTAGATAACATGGACATCTAACTAATTGCTCCACCCGCTAGTATAAACGAGTAACCCGAAGTTGACTTCCTACCACCTTTGCTTCTGTCTTCTCAAAAGACAAGATGTAGTCCTTCATACCTCGAATGTATCGAAGTAACCATCTACCGCCACCCAATCTTGCTAGCTGGGGTATTTTCTCACAATACTGATTGCTCGTGAAATCACCGGTCTAACACAAACCATGACATGCACTGCCAACCGCATTTGAATAAGGCTTATAAGACATATCTTTCTTTTCCTCATCTGTTTTGGGACATGTCCTGAGGAAAACTTGAAGTGAGCCGCATAGGGAACACTTACCAGCTTTGCTTGGTCCATCACATCTTTAATCAATACCTACACAAGGTATTCTACCTTTGATTACTAAAACTTGCTCCTCTTCCAATTTCTATAAATATCACTGCCGTGAACCTTCTTTATAGCCCCCTGATCCTTCATCCTGAATATCCCACTTAACAGATTCTTTAGTACATTGATTTCATACAAGTCATGATTGGCGATGTATATGTCATCAACATATAATACCTGATTCACCATGAAGGAATCAAATTTTATACCACTGCCTAGGCGACAGATCATGCAACAACCTCCTACAAAGTTTTTCTTAGCCCTTTTAACTTCAAACTGCTCTGATTGCTTCATGAAGAACCTCTCTTCCAATTTCCCATGAGAAGCGCAGTCTCCTCATCCATTCTTTCAGCTCAAGATCGCATTGGGCAACCAGCGCCAATATGAATCTAATAGACACCTGCTATACCGTCGGCGCGAATATCTTTGAGAAGCCGATCCCTTCTCTCTGAGTATAACAATTCACTACCAACCTTGTTCTGTATCTATGTTATATCCCCTTAAAGTTCCACTTGCATCTAACCACTTTCTGGCCCATTGGAAGCTCCACCAGCTCCCACGTGTTGATCTGGTACAACAAGTCCATCACATCATCCATAGTTACCTTCCACTTCTGAGCACCAGGCATACCTAGAGCCACCTGAATAGTAGACGGATCCTTTTTGCTTGTAACGAGAGCATATATGTTGGAGTCGTCCATGTACCTCGCCGATATCCTACTATTATGCCATGTGATTATTCTCATAGGTGGTTGCTCCACCTGCTCTGTATCTCTGTCTGCGCGTCTCAACCTTCATGCCCTGCCCGCTTATGTGGCCATGCCCAGCATACCACACATGTGCAGAGGTGGAATCCGTTATAGCCACTACAGCTCTACCTTTTGAAGTGCTCCCGATCAACCTGTACATGTTACCAGTCATTGCGCTTTCATAAATACCCGTACCCCCTTAGATACATCTTGATACGCACCATATCAACAGCCACAACATTACAGGCAATGTTATTGCCCATAAACACCTGTCCACCATCGCACTCTTTATAACTGGTGAACCAACTCCGATGAGCAGTCATGTAAAAAGATGCTCATGTGTCTAGAATCCACTTGTCCTTACGATCATCGTAAAAGTGTCTGATCGTAGACACAGACAAAACATCACCATCATATCCACTAGATCCATCCGACATGGCAGCTTGGCCTCCCTATGTGAAGTCACAGAGTCTTCTTTATTAGATTTAGGATTTGTACAATCCTTCTTCAAATATCCTCCCATCCCACAATTCCAGCACTTTAACTTACCTTTGCCTTTGCCTATGGACCTAGATCATAACCTTAAAGATCCTGTACCTTGCTCAGAATTTTCATCTCTCGTAATCAGTGCATCGGAAGATGTCACCATATCGCTATGACGCTTTCTCATGGCCTTCCCTTGAATAGCTGAGATAACGGTGTCGATACTCAGGGTTTTATTTACTGTGCACATCATGTCCTTAAATGACTCATACGATGCTGGAAGAGAATTCAACAATGTACATACTTGTTCTTCATCCTTGATCACTTCCTCCATATATAGTAGTTTGCAAATCAATTTATTAAAGTTGCTGATGTGGGCCTCCAGATCTCCACCCTCTGCCATCTTGAAGGTATACTACTGTAACTTTAAGTGTAAGCGATTTTCAAAGAATTTTTTTGCATAGACATTCTCTAACTTCACCCACAACTTAGCCGCAATTTTCTCCCTCATGACGTTGTAGAGAACTTCATTCGTGAGATATAAACGGATGGAGGCTAAAGCATTACTATTAAGATTCTCCTATTCTTCATCTTTCATAGTTGGTTTTAGCTCCTTAAGAGCCTTAACTTCGCCTTACTTGGTTAATAGACTAATCATCTTAATTTTTCATAACTCAAAATTATTTTTGTCTGAGTACTTCTCAATATAAAACTTGTCGTTTTCCATTATTACTAATCCTGCAGATTCAGATCTATGTCTCAACAATTGCTGTAATACCACTTATTGGGATTTGGTCTGTGGAACCATACAGATATGGATCTAGGATAGCAATTCAAGAGCATCAAGCAATTATAAGAGAACACAAAGATTTAACGTGGAAAACTCTTTCGGGAAAAAACCATAGCACAAAGCGACAGAAATCCACTATGAAAATAGAAATTACAAAGAGAAATGACTTACCCGATTCGAATAACCTCGAATCTCACCTTTGCTACACCCTTTAATAACCCTAAAACCCTTTTAAGAACCCTTGAAACCCCTTTAGAAAGCCTTAACATGCCTAAGAATGCCTCTAGGGACTCTTATTTTTAGATGGGGAAACCCCACTTACGCACCTCCCTAGAAACCGCATCGAATTTACACAGTTCGCGCACAAACCGGACACCATTTGCATAACCTTGACCAGTTGAAAGAGGGCTTCAACCAGTCGAAGGGACCTTCGACTAGTCAAGGCAGTCCCTTGACTAGTCGAGCACCTCGGACTCCAAGATTGGAGACATCTGTTTAACAACACTTACGGGCCCTACCATGAATAAAGGATTAAGCAAAAACTACCACTCGTGAAAAAATTCTAGCTCTTTTCACTGGGTGCCCCAAAAGATGGTTAACAAGAAATATAAAAAGGTCGTGATCGAATTTCTGTGTGGGAAAGAGGCCATAGAGTTGTTGACGGTCAGGATTTTCTAATCTTAAAGATTTTATGGAGTCTTCCATCCATGCCGTGGCCTATTAAATCAACTGTCTCGATCACCCGACATGCCTTCGCTTAGCCAAGCTCAAGTAGGGAAGAAATATTCTATGGCCAGGGTGAAAATATGTTGTAAGTCCACTCACCAAGTGGGCATCAAACGTATATTGAATTTGGACCATGGGAAGTGTTCTGGCCTTTTCCTAAGTAAACATTAGTAAGACTACATCTTACAGCCTTATCGTGTATATGCAATGACCAAACAAGGAAGAATGTATCTGTTTTCCTTTTGGTCGGTTCCAAATGTGGTGGGGACTGCCTAATGACTAACTTGGATTTTACATGGTTCATGCTGCAGAGCACCTGAAGAGGATCCTGATAGTATGCGGAAGCGTGAACCCTCAAGATTTGACGGTCTACAAGATATGGAACCTTCATAAAGTCGAAGATGAACAGTTCAGATCCAGCGGTCCGCTTATCCACTACTGGAGCAGATGGGTCTACTCACCCCTCTGATTTTATGGTATAGATGGCATAGATTACCATCTATGGCTTAGATCGTCCCAAGGACAAGTTAAACGGATAAATTCCGACACATGCCTTGTGCATAAAGAGTATCACGGAGAATTATTGTTCGCCCTATGTGCGTATGGAGATAGTAAACGCCGATCCCTAGTACGTCTTCAACAACATTATTTCCCATATACACCTTGTAACTTCCCTTGGCTACATGCCAGAAGTTCTCAAGTCCTCGACGATTTCGTGTCACGTGCTTTGTTGCGCCTGAATCTAAAATTCACTCGTTAGATATAGTGTCAACAGATAGGATTTCAGAACAAATGCCTATATACAAAATATCTAGTGATATAGGAATTATCGTTTTTTTATGGGCACACTGTTGGGCATATTGGTTGGAATTTTCGCAGACGAAACAGATTATGTTAGTCTTTTTTTACTTCTTCTTTCCATTCCCCTTCATGAGATTTAAAGGAGGTCTTGTGGACTTCTGTTATTGGTCATTATTTTTTGCTTTCTTGTGAGCTTTGTACCGTTTCTTTTTAGCTTTCTACTTTTAGGTCTCTGCTGCAAAGGCCTTAGCTGAACCTGACTGAATTGCATTCATTTCAACTTCTCGTACCAAATGGCCACAAAAGTCTCTGAACATAGTGATAAAGTCAATATAGTTTAGAATTCTTTTTAATGGGGCCCAAGATTTAGGCAAGAAATGGTGCATTGCTATTATCTTTTGATTTTCAGTCAATTTGCACCCAACATTCCTAAAGACACCTATCATCTGCTCCATCTTACGGATATAATCTTTGATGGGGTAACCGACTGACATCCTATACTCCTGAAATTCTTATTCCATTGCCCGTACTTTTGCATCTGACTTTTGCTCATAAGCATTTGTCAGTGCTTCTCAGATTCATTTAGCAGTGTCACGTACTTCATACATTGGTATGAGTTCTTTGTGCATAGTACTAATTAAGACATTATGGGCAGAACAATTCTTTTTATGCTACTTATTATAGTGGTTCATTGCAGCCTTATGTTCTCCTAAATTTTCATTCTCAACCAATATAGGTTCCTCTTGAACCTCATCGAGTATATGTGATATGTCGTCCTCGTCCAGAAGGCTTCGCACTGTACGGGACCAGTCTTCGTAGTTGTTACTATCGAATTATTATCCTTTGAGCTGTTCAGCGATCAATGCTTTGGTGGTCATCTCTACACTACATTAAGTATCACTACTTAGCTATGATATAAGGTATTGACACTAATCATCAGCATTTATATGAATTATTTAAATTTTCAAGGTACAAAAGTAGTTAACACATCTTAACGAGATCTAAAAGTCCACATAAATGAATGGGCGGTGTAGACCAATCAAGTTCTCTTTTAATGATGAAATTGATGCTTTTGTAAGAATATATTTGTATAACGTGCAACCTTCCATTACAGGTTGTATGCATCATTTGGTGGAGGAGAATTAACTCCCACTCAGGTTATGCATAACGTTTATATACAAGGAGTATTTTAGTACTAAGTTTTCTATTTTTCAATGAAAAAGGAGCTTAAATCTAATCACATTAAGTCTAATTATATCACACATATAAACATTATCATCAGATTTAAAAATGAAACGCTTTGCCATAAAGAGAGTTCTATCATTACTAGTGATCATGACCATTAGCAATGGATCCGATCATTACCGTTAATAATCATTGTTGATGATAGATCCATTCATCAACATTGATCATCATGGATGATGATCGTTTCGATCACTAATGATCTCTTGATCAATAATGAATAGAATGATAAAAAGGAAACTAAATTCACATGCATGTATATGTACATGTAATAATCAAGAAACACAAGAAATATACATTTTGCTTGTCTAACTAAAAAAAATATATGGCTCACCTTAAATGATTACATTCATAATACTAATATATCATAATCAAGATTATAAAAAAATTTATTTATTTTATTTATTATTTATTTTATAATTTAGAATAGAATACCATTGTTGGCAATATATAGGCATAATATTTGACGTCCCACTTTTTTTTTTGTAAGCTGATGGTCAACAAACATTTCGATAGGCTTGAAAAATAATACCTGTGATAGTCCAGAAATAAGTGGGACTGGGCATCCTAACCTTTGATTTGGGCGCACTCATTCGAATAAGACCATTGGACAATTTTTATTTTTTAACTATCCAATGTGTTAAAATATTTTTCCAAATAGTGATTCTGATAATATGGAGCATTCCCTATTCTCCCTATCAAATGAAACGGTTTTGATCATAGCCATGTGTTTCATATGTAGTACAATGAAACAGTTCTACATATTCTGTTTCTTGGCCGACACCTTATCAACTCCCTAATAAAATATAGCAAGGAGATTCACCCTTTGGCACCTGCCGCTGCATTTAATTACCCCTCCACTACTTTCTGACTCGAACTATCTACGCACTTGCTATGCGCTGAGCTCTATGGAGCCCATAAGATTGACCCACTTGATGAGTAGACTCGTGACAGTGCGCTTGTATGCCACGTTGGGTTCGAGTTGGGTCAGGTTGCCTGAGCCCTCAACCCAAGCCCAACCAAACTGGGGTTCGGGTCTAGGATTTCTAGCCCAAGCCCAACCTGACCAAATTTGTTGGGTTGGGCGGGCCTGTCAGGCTCAGGGTGAGTTCGACCCAAGTTGCACCCCTAGTGCCCATGACTAATTTGGCTTGGCCTATGACCACTTGCACATGCCAAATGTAAAAACAAGCTGGAAATTGTAAGTGATTTCAGTCTGAGTTAAAAAAAAATTAAAAAAATAAAAAAATCCCATTCTAAGTAAATAACTAAATCATGGATCTAATCTCACCCATGTACATTATGTGCATGACCCAAAAGGCCAAAATCTCATTTCAAGAGGCTCTGGTGAGCTCTTCCAAGGGGCTTTTTGTTTCTATCTCACGCATTCATATCATCAAACGATTGGAAAGAATTCACATTTAAGCTCCATCATTAAAACATACATGTATAATATAACATGTAATATATATTAATAACATGTATAATGTATTAGAGATATATATGGGCATGGCTGGTGGTAGCCCAAGGTCAGCCCAAAATTGTTTGGGCTTTTATATCTTGGCACAAGCCCATCCCATGGGCCCAAAAGGCATACGCACACCTGGGCCAAAAACCTGCCCAACCCAAAAGCCCATGGGACATCTGGATGCTAGTTTAGCACCATTTTAGAAACGGTGGTGATTCATCTAAAGCGTGCGTGGGATAAGCATCTGAACACGGACTCACCAAACCTGACTATGTGGTCTATAGAGAATAACATGAAAAATCATACAGATTAAATGACCTCAACCGTCCGATTGAAAATCATACAGATTAAATGACCTCAACCATCCGATTCAGCCAGTTGAATTTGAACTGCTGAGGGTTTCATTTATTTATTTATTTATTTTTGCTACAGTAGATAGGTATCAATTGGATGGTCAGGATCGTTCATTCATGGATGTAAATTTTTTTTTTCATTTATTCCCAATTCACTATGGGCTCCATGATTTGGACGGCCTGGATTTAAGTAAACGTACGCCACGTATCCGTGAACGAGTCACCACCATATTTACCATGGCCGTAAGAACGAAAGGCAAATTTCCAAAACCGACGATCAAAATGCATCAATCGTCACTGTTACTTGCTTAACGCCGTGACGGGGCAACAAACATTTGGACGGTGGTGAACGGTACACCTGTGGGGCCATGCATTCGTAATTCGCAGCATTTTTTATTTTTTTAATTCCTTTTACTTATTTATTTATTTTTTATAAATTTTGTTAGCTTGTTAGTGCACCCCACGGTCAGTTCGCACTTGACTGTTAGCCACCCCCACTAGGGAATCGATACCAAGACCTCAGTGTTGAAACGATGTATCTTTCACTCAGTCTACCACTGGAGCTATGGATCAGGGTGTATTCGAAATTGACAGCATGTACACGTGGGAACACATGTTCTCTATAAAACTAGCCCTTTTGCTTTATCACATGCATGACGTTCATACATTTTGTCAGCTCATTTAAGGGCATAAGGCCAAAAATGATGCAATTTAGAATACTAGTTGGACCACATGGCTGAACGCCGACCTTTAAAACATGTATACTTATCAAATTTTTTGAAAGGAATTCTTACCTTAAAAGAGTCACCTACTTTTCGTGATGAAAATAATAAATTGGAGATTCCACTTTTGAGGCTTTGGTACCACTGATAGTATGCGGAAGTGTGAGCCCTCAAGATCTGACAGTCTACACGATATGGAACGTTCACAAAGCTGAAGATGAACGGTTCAGATCCAATGGCCTGCTTATCCACTACTGGAGTAGGTAGGTCTAATCACCCCTCTGATTCTATGATATAAATAGCCTCGGATTACGATTCATGGCTTAGATCGTCCAAAGGACAAGTTAAACGGACAAATTTCTATATACCACTATTCTTCTTTTTACTCTCATTGTTCCTTAATATCTTTCACGAGAGAGCATTATCCTAGTAGAAGGATGGAGAGTTTGGATGAGACCATAAATCATCCACTCTTATCCCTATCTCCTCATCTAAATCCAAATTCAAACTTGAATACGGAAGATGTCTAAACTCATAGGACCCACCCACTAGTGATTGCCCACCAAGGGACCCCACTGGCATATGTCCAACAGATCCGGATTCCCTTAAGAAATATTTGGATCATACATGGCATGTGTGGTTAGGCAATTTGAGGAATGATTCTGATTTCACACTAGCAAGCATCTGTGGGAGTCTCCCCTTGCGTGCAACTATATACTTCAGTTCACTTGCACGACCAAACAAAGAAGCGATGGAAACATGGGTTGAAATAAAAGTCACACCATGCATAAAAATGATTATTATTGTCTTACAATAAGAGTTACGGAGAGAAACTGATCTTGACTTGAAGGTTATGCACGTGGCCAGGTGAAAACCTTCCAAAGGTTGTCTAAAGCAAAATAGTAGCTGTCTAAAGCAAAATAATAGCATGAATAGATACATGCATCAACGAAATAGAAGTATAGACCTCTCCAATAGCGGTTGATGTAGAGAAGTGCTATGAAAACCAAGAACGACATAATACATGACACCGAAAAGCACGCGTAGAAAATTATGTCATGTCCATCATCCTCGTTGCCTGACGTTGTTGGCATTGAAGGTGGTAGCGGAGAAGTGGAGAAGCAACTCTTCAGTGGTGGTCCACAGAGCAAGGGATTGCCTTCGTAGCTGGTTTCTCCAAAGGTGCCAAACTGCCCCTTCATCATGTCCGGTAGGACGCCGGATAAGTTATTGTGAGAGACATTGAATGTAGATAAGAAGTTAAGCTCAGTTAGTTGAGGAGGAATCTCCCCGCTCATTCTATTGTGAGAAAGGTCCAAGCTCTCAATCTGTTTTAGATTTGAGAAGGTTTCTGGAATTGGTCTGCTCAATTGATTGTGGGACAAGTTCAATGCATGAATATCAGTTAGATGTCCAATTTCATGAGGAATTTCACCTGTTAACTGGTTACATGACAGATCTACACCAGACATGAAGTACAGAACAACGCCCTTGTAAGTTTCAGACCTCTTCTTTGTTATGAACTCCACTTCTTCCTCAGATATTGTCATACGTCCAACTATAAAAAGCACTCCAACTTCAAGACGGTATCCAGGCAGCTCAACGAGATTGTATACGACGGCCCATGATGGAGAGAAAACAAAAGTTGAGAAGTCCGCTACTCTTGCCCTCCCGAATATCATATTACCAAAACACGATGGTATTGGCCCAGAAAGAGTATTGTTTGAAAGATCTAATATGCTGATGGTTTTCATCTGACACTAAGTGCTTGGGAATGTGACCTTGCAAATTATTTCCTCGGAGGAGAAGAACCCTTAAATTAGGAAGCAAACCAATCCAGCTTGGTATATTACCAAATATCTTGTTGTGCCTGATGTCCAATGTGAAAAGGGAGGAGAATTTGGATAAAGCATTTGGCATCAATCCTGTAAGCTCATTTCCTTGCAAATGTAAGAATTTCAGAGATAGATTGAAGTATGGAGGTATGGGACCAAAAATTCTATTTTGGGAAAGGTCCAAAAGCGAAAGACTAGATAGGTTGCAATACTCGGCTGGAATAGGACCTTCTAAATAATTTTCTGGCATGGAAAGCCACTCCAACTCAGAAAAGTTCCCAATCTGTGCAGGAAGACGACCTGATATGTTGTTTTTACCAACATCCAAAAGCTGTAGATGAGGGCTTTTGAATATACCAGCTGAGATCCTCCTGGTGAATCGATTGCCATCCAAATACAGATACGATAACTGAGTCAAGTTCGAATAAGTTGGAAACATTGGGCCTTGAAATCTATTGTTTGATAGCTTCAAAATTTCTAATGAGATGCAACCCATGGCCAACTGCTCTGGTATTTCTCCTGAAAAATTGTTTCTCGACAAATCTAAAGAAAACAATTTACTCATGTTACCCATCGACAGAGGAATGGTACCATGAAGAGCGTTTGTAGACATGTTCAAGTCTGATAAATTTGGAAGGCAGAGACCGATATTTTCAGGAAGTTGTCCGGAGATGTGGTTGCTGGAGACGTCCAGAAAATATGCATTCAGGTTGTTAGAATGAGGTGGCAGATGGAATGGGCCAGCTAAGGAGTTGCTTCCAAGGTCTAGCATTCCAAGTCTTTTATTATTCTCTAACAACCAAGATGGGAAGTTTCCCTTCATGTTGTTGTGGGAAAGGTCCAATTCTATCAAGTTATATTGGGTGGAAAGGAAGCTGGGAATGGTACCAGTGAGCTTGTTTATGTTGCAGTTTGATAATTGGAGGACTTTCAACTGGAATTTAGGAACCCAAGGTGTCGATTCAGTTTCCACCTCTAACTGATTGTGATAAGTTATAACATAGCCATCAAGATATCTACCTTTCAGTACTGAAAGTTCCACAACCTCGAGCTTGGAAAGATTAGCAAATGAGCTAAATGAGAGAGACCCCACAAAGCGGTTGTTAGAGAGAGAAAGGAACCGGAGCATTGTGAGGCTGGAGATGAGAGACAAGGAGATTTTCCCACTGAGTTTATTACGGGAGAGATCAAGTAGTTGGAGGGATGACAAGTTGCTGAGACATGGAGGAAGGCTCCCTTCCAGTTCATTTCCTTGAAGATCCAGTTCTTGAAGATTCTCCAGATTGCACAAAGCTACAAAAATGAAAATGTAATTAACTTATCACTACAAAATTCAGTTGGTCATAAGAGAAATGATCCTGTGCTCTGAATGTAATAAGAGTTATAGTGTTCTTAAGTACTATGAGTAAGTGCTTGTAGTCCAATTGATCGATCTAAGTTGCCGGTTACATCATTGGCATCTTTCATGGGCTACCATAGGAAAAAATTGCACCAATTAGATGATCCGATCAATTTGTAAGTTGACATTCTGTTTTATAGCCATCCATTTCCCCACCCATGGATGAAAGTGATGCTTTAAAACACCAAGTGCATCATGACCAAACCTATGAATGAGATGGCTCACTTGCAACATGGATTGGCTAGAACATCTGAATAGTGTGGTTTTTTTTTTTCATGGTTGCCATGTATTTTGGATCCTCTGGATCGATTAATTGGACAGTAATTCTAATAATTTAGTTTTACTATAATAACAACGCAATATAGATCCATATGTGAAAACAAGGCACTCTAAATGCTTTGCACCATAGGCCCCGTTGTTTAGTGATATAGATGATTTTATTTCAATCATCCATATATATTTACAGACAAATGGGCTGGTAGTGCATGTATTTATTAATTTTATTTTTATTATTATTATTTTTTTATGAGTGGGATATATTTCATTCTGGACAAAAATTACAATTTTCGGGTCTGCCTAGGAAAGGACCTAAGGAAGACCTATCATAAGAAAAACCGGGACATCCGGGCCAAAATAAAAAAACACCGAAAAAAACCCCAAAGGAGAAGGCAAGCCTTAAATCTTTCTCTCCCTGATCGCTCCTAGACAAACCTTGTCCAGGAAAAGGAGGCCCCTCGCCTGCTGAGGCAGATTAGCCCTACTGGAACTATAAAAACGAGATTGGGACACGCTGCCCTCACGAGCAAGAGCGTCACCCGTTGCGTTGCCCTCCCTGAAAACGTGCATGAACTCCAACGTAGCGAGACTGCGGAGCCTGTCCGCTAGTGCTCTCCAACCTTTCCATCTCCAGCCGATGTTGGCACCTTCCTTGAAAACCTTAATCACCAATTCAGAATCCGACTCCACCACAATTTGGGAAAAGCCTTTCTCCAAACACTGAAGAAGCCCATCATGAGCTGCCCGGATCTCAGCTCTAATATTTGACATCACTCCGTAACCAAAAGCGAAACCAATTAAATATAAACTGTCCCTTGTCAGCACCATAGGCCCCGATTGTTTAGTGATACAGACGATTTTATTTCAATAATCTATATTTACAGACAAATGGGCTTGTAGTGCATGTATATGGGGCTTTAAACATTTCACGCCATGGACCTACGGTTTAATGATCCAGTCAATGATCTGATCTACTTACCATCTGATCATGCATGTGGGTCCCACAGTGCACATGGCGCCATACGAATTGAAATGCATGTGTGGCCCATTGTACAGTGTGCGACTGATCCAAAACATTGAACATTTGAACATGGTGGGAATTTCTGGTGGTGTGGCCCACTTAAGTTTTGGATCTGCCTAATTTTGCCCTCATGTCCTAAGATCAGCTGGCAAGATATAATGGCCCAGAGTTTTGTCACACGGACGGTGTCATAGGAAGTAGGAAAAGGAGTTTCATATTTCTTCGAATTTGGAGGTAAAACCAGAATCTTACGGGGACTTCCAAGATTTATATGGAACCTCTACTTCATTGATCAGGTTATCGTTGATACTAGGACCTCGGGCCAAAATATCAGCCAGATGCACAACTTGGGTGGGCCATTCCACATGGAACAATGGGGATGGGATGACAACCATAAGTTTGTGTATGGGTCAGTATCTTTAATCAAACACGTTAATAGGTGTAACTCACCAAGATGAAGAGAAGACACAAAATTCTCCGTGATTCAAAACTCAAGGGAGCAACACCGTGTGAACTTACGGTTTTAGGAGAAACTTTATATTAACCATTTTTTAAGCCAAAAAGAGTTTTGTTTGGTAAAATCTTCTGTATTTAGGGTGAAAATAAAGGTCATCACAAGGATAGAGAGAGTTTTACATATGGAAGCGGATTGGCTGGTGTACCACACACCACCGACCTGGCTAGTGTGGGTACGTGTTGTGACCGTCCTCTAGCTCTGAGGTGTAAAAACGTTTCAAAGTAGATCAAAGTTATTCAGGCCCCATAATGATATATCCACACCATTCATCCATTTGACGAGATCATTTTAGAGCATAATCCCAAAAATGAGTCATCGAACACACTTCGATGTCATCGAAACTTATCCTTCGATGGCATCGAACAAATACCCAATCAGTCTAGAGACAAGACATGAAAATCAGATATCTTTCGATCTTCGATAACATCAAACATATCCTTCAATGTCACCGAACACTCTTCAATGGCATAAAAAAAGCACTGAAAATTCTCGATGGGATTGAGCACTATTCGATGGCATCAAATGGTGCTCGATTGCATTGAATGGTCTGTTGATGCAATCGACCGACCCTATTTCTGAATGATTTAAGACTTCAAAAAATAACAATCTCCACCACGCCTTCAATCATCAAAATGTAGCTTCTTGTCCTCTTCTCTCATCTCTGCCTTAAATCATAACTCCACCATTGCTTCTCGTGCATAATCTGGTCTCCTTTTATGCCTTCGCCAAGCCTAAAGAAATCGCACAGAACTTGAACTTCTCTACAGGAACCACCTTCGTGTGCATGTCAACTGGATTCACGGTGGTGTGAATCTTTTCCAGAGTCACGTCTCCTGGTTATGCCTTTCCCACAAGCAACGCCAAACTGTTGATGTTGGTTTTTGAACGAACCTTCCCTTGAGCCCTAGGTACCTGCATAGAACACGACAAAGGAGACCTTGGCTTGTGCAGGGGACCCTCCAATGCCAAAGTCAGGAATCCGGGTCTTTGTAGAGTATGTGGGAAGGGGGTTCAGAAACAGAGTTGTGTATGTGTGCGTACCTTTCACCATTAGAGGAGTCTCTATCTCTTAAGGGAGGTAGTAGTAATATTATTACTACTTAGGGTTTAGTAATATTACTACTTGGCCACTGATTTCTCTTTACAACCATCTTAGGAAATCTTGGGAGAGATCTTGGGATCTTTTTAAATTTGCAAAGGTTTGGGTGGCAATATTATTGCCGCGCTTCCACACAGTTTTTATATTTTTGAGCTCAACAACTCTTTAGGTGTCCCTATGTACACTTAGGCTTGTTGAAATGGCCTTCTGACCTATAACCCACTTGTAGTTACGCCGGCCTATTCAGTATGTTGGCCATTTGTTGTGCGGGCCTATGGACGTACTGACCTACTTCGTGGTCCGCCCTTCTTTGCTAGTAGATATCTCCTAAGTAGTTTGGCCCATTGGATCCATGCTGGTTGTAGAGTTGGCTCATTTTATAGGTCGTACTATTTTTGCCCCCAACAGTAAGCCCCCCTTACTTTCGAGTCGATCTCAAAGGTTCAGAAAGTA
Organism: Magnolia sinica; assembly: GCF_029962835.1. Taxonomy (NCBI): domain Eukaryota; kingdom Viridiplantae; phylum Streptophyta; class Magnoliopsida; order Magnoliales; family Magnoliaceae; genus Magnolia; species Magnolia sinica. The sequence continues at coordinate 62,008,662 of NC_080584.1, forward strand.
AATTAGATATTTCTTAGGTCAGGTCATACTGTCATAAATGTTGGGTACGATGGCCAGCATAGAAGTCGAGGTGTGTCGATAATCATGATCGGCGTAGTCGAAGTGGCGTTCTGTAGCTCGAGGTCACTTGGTCTGCCAGGCCGCCGTTTCGATGTCAGACCAGCTAGAGTTGACACATGACCAATTCTCAATATAGGGGCTGACTGACGCGTAGGGATGTACCGCGTGTCGAAAAGGGATAGTTGAGGGGACGTTGTACGGAACCTACATTGATGGGCACACTCAAGCATTGTCACGTGGCTTTCCTATATAAGGAAAGCTCTAATGCATTTTAAATGGTCCATTTGCATTTTTTTTCCCTTCCAATCGTCTTCCTTAGCTTAATAGTGGCGATTTTCGGCAATTGTACTCACCGATGGCCTGGCGACGTCTTCTCCTTGGTGAGCTCCATTTCCTCACTTGCCCCTGCCCTTTCTTTTTTCCTTTGTGGTGACTCTCAACATCTATAAAGACCATCATGTCTGACTCTGTAAGCTCATGGGAGGGGGCTTCCGGCGATGATAGTGGGGTGAGTAGCCTTCGAATGATCTCGAACTCACCGTCCCCATTGGTGATGATGGTCGATGCTGATTTTTGGGAGTTGCTGTCGTCGAGGGTGATAGAGAGGTCCCCGGCAGAGAGGCCGGTCGGCGTGGAGCACAACTTGTTCAATGAGGAGGATGCAGAGGGGTCCTCTAGTGAGGAGGGGACAAAGGGTCCCGTAGCCTAGACCCTTACTGAGGCTGACCTGCCTCGTTCGGGTCCCGTACCGATTCCACTCGGGTCTGAAATCGGTCTGCCGAGGGTGGAACGATCTCCTCGCTCATCCTTCATTCTATTTTCGAGTCGCCCTCCAGTGTGGCCTTAGGCTTCCTCTGCAAGGTCTGGTGAGGCATTTGCTCGCTTGTCTGAATTTGGCCTTGGGATAGATGATTCCCAACGGATGGAGGGCATTAATCGGCTGTGTTGTCCTATGGTTCGAGCTTGAGCAGTCTGGACTTATTGTCAATGAATTCCTCCATATATACTAGCTGAAGCCATACACTATTCACTCGGGCTGGTACTATGTCTTTGCACGGAGGGGGACTAGAGGATGCATTATCACGGACCCCTCATCCTCCAACAAGAAATGGAAGGATAAACGGTTTTGGGCCTCAGCTGTTGGGAGGTGGCGGATCGACCTTTCATTAGCATTAAGTCCCTATAGCGTTCATTGAACCCGGTTGGCATTCCTCGGACTTAGCACTTTCTTAGTTCGTCTCTAATTGGTCGTCTTGTAATGTGCTTAACTTGTTCATGTATGTCTTATTGCAGTTCTTCGCAAATTTCCCACTTTGTCTTTGAATCTTTGGAGCGCTTTTCCGGATCAAAGAGACAAGAGCACTAGGGAAGGAAGAGAGGTCTTGGAGAGTGCTTCTTCAGCCCGAGCTACTCTTAAGTCAGGTCTAGACACCGCCCTCACCGGTAAGAGCTTCGATAAGAACCCTGGCCAACCTTTAGGACTTTAAATAGCAGGATGCTACAAAGTTACTTAGTTTTTCTTTTTCTTGATGCGAAATTTAGGTTGTCATATCAACGAATCTGATGGTTTTCATGGTGGAAATGGGAAGCGGTTTGGCTGCTGTACGACACACCACCGATGTGGGGGGAAGGTCGGTCCTTCTTCTCCCCTTGTCGTGGAGGTCGGAGATGAGGGAGTGGCAACAGAGCCCGCCCCTGATGCTGCTGCGGTGACGGTCAAGACGACCGTTTGTGAGGAGGCTCCTTCTGAGTCCCAAGGGGCCGTTGAGCAAGGACCTATTGTCGAGCTGGTTCCAAAGCAGAGGGAGGAGCAGAGAAGGGAGGAGCCTTCTAAGGTTCGAAGGGAAGAGGAATGTCCTCCCAGGAGCATTCGTGAGACCATAGAGGAGCTCCTACCTTGGGTTGAGCGACACATGTCCAAGAAGGAGTTTTTCCATGTACTGGACTCTCCTTTAGACGCGATCCTTGCGTCCGTGGCGAAGGCCCTTCTTGGGGTGAGCAAATCTTCCTAAATATTTTCCTTTCTTCTTTATTTACTTGGTACTGAATATTTTCTGTCATTATTTTTTGGCAGTTTGCCCCGTGTATGTTGAAGGTGCATCGCGATGTTGATCAGGTGCGAAGGCAGGCATGGGAGACTTAGCTAAAGCTCTCGCAGAAGGGAGCTGAAGCCGATCAGTCTCGTGCTGCGACAGTTGCTGCAGAAGCTCGTGCTTCTTCTCTTGAGGCCAAGCTGGAAGCAACAAAGAAGCTTCTTGTTGAGGCTTCTGATAAGTCAGCCCAGCGAGAGGCCGAGCTGAAGGCGAAGCTCAAGGATGTCGGGGCAAAGCTTGGGGAGACCGAGGCAAAGCTCAAGATGACGGAGGCAGAAGCCCGAGCAGCTATCTCCCTAGCTCAGGAGGATGCCGTTAAGGAATACAAGTCTTCCGAAGAATACTCGGGAGATAAAGATGCTTTGTACCAATTGGCCTTCTTGAAGTGCGTCGAAGAGATCAAGGAGGCCATCCCAGACTTAAGCCTCTCTGGCTTCGAGGAGACTAGCTCTGATTTCGAGGCTTTTACCGATGACAGGCCTTCTGAGTAGCCTCCAAGGCTTGAAGATTGGCCTTCTTTATAACTTTTTATGAACTTTCAATGTAATATGCTCCTAGGAGCTTTTTGTCAATACAATTCACTTTTGGCTTAATGTTTGTGTGAGAATTTTTCTAAGTATATAAATCTAATCAAGTAGATAGATTGGATCTGGGTGGATCAGATCAAGTAGATAGATTGTATTTAGGTAGATCGGATCTGGGTGGATTGGATTGGGTAGATCAGATTAAGTCGATAGCTTGGTGTTTGGGGAGAGGATTGTTCAATCAACCACACTAGTCGTGGTAACCGTCGAGGGGTAACTTTTCCCCTTAAAGTTTAAGCAGTCAACTAGGTTTCTTTTCCCCTTAAGGATAAACCATTGTGGTGCTCCACTCACTATGTGAGTGTCATCATTCTAGGATCTGACCTCCTCTTGGGGGGTTGGCACGTTAAAGGGGTTTTCTCTTCCCAATTATCCTGGGAAGCCCTCAGTAGATCTTTTTTCTTACATTCCCTTAGGAATCTGAAGCAGAAAAATAGGGATTATGAAATTTTCATTCATGCTGACTTGATTATAACCAGTAAATGGCAAACTATGAATTGGCCCCTCAAGAATGGTAGATCTTGAGATGCTCGGCATTCCAGGGATGCTGGCCGTCTAGATCTTCCAGATGGTACAATCCTCGACCTATATCCGACATTTGCACGTGATCCTAAGCCGAGTCCTGCATGTCGAAGTCAGCTCGAACCGAAACTTGTACCTTAGCGACCGCACCGTCGCCGTGGTTCTAACGCCGTGACTCGCGCACCGATCCGATACCCAGGCCAGGAGATGTGGGCCTGCGTTCATTCTAAAGAAATGCCACACGTTGCGAACTTCGAGGGAATCTCTACAACATGTCACATCAAATCAAGTCAAGTACACCACCTTACCTCCATGCCACCTTACCCTATCCCAAGTACAAGCATCCACTCCCTCTTTTCCACAAGTCAACTCTCTCTCTCCCTACTCATCCTCTTTTACCAAAATTTCTAACAAACCATACCTATCCACCTCCTTTCCTTACAACCACCACTCCATCCATCCCTTCATCCATTATTTCTACCTCTCTCTCTCATTCTTTAGCAATTTTCCAAATTCCATGAGAAATTCCATACGTCCAAGCTCCTCTCTCCCAACTCCAAGTGTGGCCCATTTTTCCACTCTCTCATCTTCCATCTCAACCTTCTAATATCCATCAACCTCCATCAAAGTTGAAGGCAAGGAGCATACAAGTCTAAAGAGTTAAAGAAGGAGTGATATAAGTGGGTGATCCACCGTTGATTTCAATTTTAGGGCCACTTGTTGTGGGACCCAAAATGAAGTATGCAATGTAGAGAGGGGCCCATAGTGGCGGGGTCCCTCCATCACCGTCTCTCTTATCTCTCTCTCTCTCTCTCTCTCTCTCTCTCTCTCTCTCTCTCCTCTCCCTAGAATGTAGTGGGCCCAACCAAATCATGTTAAATCCACTCCATTCATCAATAGTGTGGCCCACCACATTTTAGGTAAAATCCACCATTCAGTGGGAAGTCCCACATGCCACCATGATACCTGTATTGTATCCCACTATCCAGTGTCCAGGGACGCTGACGTGCCCAGCCGTGGGCGTGGGTTGTAGCTAACAGTGAAGTGTGAACTAACGTTAGGGTGTACTAACTAGCTAAGCTTGGGGTGGGCTGCTCATGCAAGCCCCACCTTAAAGTATGTATATAATCCACGCCATCTATCCCGTTCCCCAGCTCATTTTAGGCGTTGAGCAGAAAAATGAAGCTAATCCGACTTTCTGGCGTGCCATAACATGGAGAATAGTACTTTTACCATTGAAATATATCCCGATGTATCTGTACATCAAAACCCATCGAATATTGGGCTTGATGGGTTTGTATTGAGCCATAGAAACTAATGGCTGGAGTAGATGCACCTGATGCGGGCCCCACTTAGGAAATTCCTTAGAAAATGTATTTAAAAAAATAATAATAAGCAAATAGGGACGTTGTTGCTGTCAGTGTCCAAGGACGCTGTCATTGAAACCCTTTTTGGGTCAAGGACGTTTGAATCAAATGATATTTATTTTTCCTCTTCACACAGGTCCGTGTGACCTTATCAACAGGTTGGGTGGAAATAAACATTATGGTGGGCCCCAGGTCTGTGGGACCTTACCAGTAGGTTGGGTGGAAATAAACATTTCGGTGGGCCCCATGTCTGTCTGACCATGTCAATAGGCTAGGTGGAAAATAGACATTATGGTGGACCCCACGTGGGATCTACTGATGTATGTATTGTAATCCACACCTTCCATTAGTGTGGACCCCACCATGAGGTATGTACTTCATCTATGTCGTCCATCCCTATGGGACCCACCATGATTCATGTGTTGCATCCAAACTGTCCAACCATTTTTTTAAAGATAAATTTAAGGCTTGAGACAAAATAAGACACATCTATTTATCATGTGGACCACAATGCACGATGAGGATTGAACGTCTACCATTGAAATCCTTTAGGAATGCAGAAGTTTTGGTTTAGTAGGAAATTTGTTTTTCCTCTTAATTCAAGTCTGTGTGACCTTATGATCAGATTGAATGGGAAATAAATGTTATGGTGGGCCTTGGGAATTTTAATGGTGGAAATCATTATCACCACTTATATTTGGGTGCGGCCCATTTGATATACATGGGGCCCATTGGCGTAGCCCAGTTGATGTACATATGGCCCATGTGATGTGGCCCACTTGCCATATGAGGGCCCATTGTGATGTATTCAAGGCACATGGGTTATGGCCCATTGCAATGTACATTAGGCCCATTGGTGCGGCTCATTGATGCGGCCCACTTGATGAATATAAGGCCCATGTGATGCGGCCCATTTGATGTATTTAAGGCCCAATGGGATGTATTTAGGTCCATTGCAATGTGTGATTTCACCGTGGTGTATATAATGATGTTTATAACGGGCTATGCCCTGGGAGCAATGATGGTTTGACGTCCACATTGTAAGGATAATGTTGGTTAAATGTCCACATTATGACTCTCCCTAGGGCCCATTGATAGACCGATACTTGTAGTGTGTAGGCTATCTAGGCCCATCTTCGTTATGAACAAATTCCATCACCATATAACATGTTTAGTATAGTTCTATGATTCACGCTCATACGCATCATATGTATGCTTGATATGAGGAGTAACTGATCATAATTATGCCTTCGGGAAGATTGTTTATAGGCTTCCTGATTAGCGGAGTTGCCCTTCATGAGCGCGTGGTATGCGCGGAATTGTATCTGGTAGTGTGATTTATGCACTTCGTATTTGTATGACATGATTCTTGTATGCCCTAGCGACATCGGGGCCATAGCCTCCATAGAATATCATGGTTGGCAGGATTGAATACCGAAAATTCTTGTTATACATGGGGTGTCATGGATGTCCCTAGGTGAAAATTCCTAAACCGATGGTACGAGAGGATGACTCCAACGTCGAGGCGAGTGGATACATGAGCGTGCGAGGGCCTTATACTAGTAGGGTGTCTCCCAGCGTGTCGTGGTCGGTTGGAAAGGGTGTGACCTTACCCCCTGAGTGAGGGGGCAATTACTAGGTTGAGTTTGACCGGCTTGAGGAATGGGTTCGTTATCGACAATCTGGGCCCAATATTGGCATGCGGATGTGAGGTCTCTTCCACTCTCTAGTTGTGCGCTTCCGATAGGGGCGACAAGCTAGCGTTAGTGTATTAGACCCGGTGATTATCGAGAATGAGAACCGTACTGATATATGATGCTCTAGTGAGGAGCTGCATTGGCATGTGGATGAGGATTGGCATGCTTGAGTTGCATCTCGCATCGCATGGTCTTAATATGACTAATGACATTCATATCTTGCACCATATAGCCTTAGTACGGTGATTGCATTTATATATTCATCAACATGATTACGTATTATTCGGCATTGCATTGAGCACGATCATACTACGCACACACTTACGCCACCCTCTAAGCTTTGTATAAGCTTATGCACGATTGATGCATGCGGTGATGCCCAGACGCAGCGTAGCCTTATCGCAGTTGGAGTGTGCGGTCGAGCTTGGAGTTTTGTTATTTTCATTATCTTATATTTCCCTTTCATACGTATTGTACTCAAAGTTTTTGATCATAATGGATTTTGTGTTGGTGTTATTGTTGTTATTGTTCATGGGTTATGCTTATACTAAATTAAAATCATGTTTGAAATCCTTCTTGTAGCATCTCAGGATCGGAACCTGGTGTGTGGGTGCCGAGAGCTGAGAATGGGGTACTATGGAGGCTGTCGGCGCTGATTCGGCGATCGAAAATTTTGTGAGCCAAGTTTCTGAGTTCAGGTTATGACAGAAGTTGGTATCAGAGCATAACTTAGGAATAACCGAGAACAACATCATATGTTTGCTATGAGTTTAGGATGATTAGGTTCCAGGTGCATAACCTTCCGTTTGAGTTCCCTAATGTGCGATTCTCAAGGTTGATTGGCGTCATTGTTCTTTCCTATAGGACATGCCGCCCAGGAGAGTGACCTGAGTACACCTCGCTCCACCACCTGAGGTTCCAGCTTTACCACCTGTGCCTCCCGTTCTACCGCCAGAGATCCCTGCTCCCCTGCCTGAGGATGACGTTCCTCCACCTGATGCTAGTGCGGATTCGACCGTGCCTGTGAGTGCCTCGCAGCTACAACAGATGTTGCAGTGATGGCTACGCGCTTCGAGGATAGAGGCGGAGTGCCAAGTCGTTTCGCCAACTCGGGTAGAGCGAGAACGCCCGAGTGCCCTTCTTCGAGAGTTCGGACAGCTCGAACCTCCGCGTTTCCAGGGCGAGCCAGACAATAGCTGAGAGGTGGCACTCCAATGTAGAGAAGATTTTTCATACCATGTCATGTACGACCAACGAGTCCGGTTGGCCGTATTTCTTCTCTAGGGAGAGGCCGAGCATTGGTAGACCGTCCCACCATGTTGGGACGTCCAGGTCAGACAGAATTTCTAGACTGTCTATTTTCTTTAAATTAATTAAAATCATTATAATCATTCAAAAATCATGAAATTTTGTGGATATGTGTCCCACCCATGGAAGGACTATCCTGAAAATTTTCAGGGACATTAGGGTCCTGTACCATCCGTGGTGTAGCCTGGAGTGGCCCACCAGGCTGGGATGCCTAGGCTGGGGCATCCAGCCTTGGCTAGCCGTCCAGGCCACGTTGCTGGCACACAGAGTGATCGTGATAAGAGGAGAGACTGAAAAAGGTAGGCCCCCTCCGGTGGCTCTCAACAGCAGCATCATCGACAGTAGGAGAGGCGCGCACCTTATCGAGCACCAGCAGCACCTCCAGCGCCACCCTAAAGGCCGTTTGCAGGGACTTATTTTAGGTTTGGTGGAGTAAGACACCGTAGGTAGGAGTGTTCCGACCCTCAGCAGCAGCAACAGCCCAGAGCACCACAACAGCCCCTGCCGTAGCAGCAGCGACTGCAATCACCTCTATCGTAGAGGCCCCAACCACAACTGAGACAACAGTATAGGTCGCCGCAATGGCAGCAGCAGCAGTAGGGACCGCAGAGGGGAAAAGCACCTCCCCAGCCAGCTTTTGCTAGATTCTACATAGCTCAGTAGGACTTGCAGTCTTCAAGAGGGGTCATTAAGGATATTCTACCAGTCTCTACATGCAACGCTCAAGTATTGTTTGATTCTGGTGCTTCTCACTCTTTCAAGTCTGAGGGTTTTGCAGTTCGATCGAATTGCCGATAGAGTCTACTCGTGAGGGATTGTCAGTATCGACACCCTTAGGGAAGACTACAGTGTTAGGCCGCTTCTATTTGTCTTGCCCTTTTTTAGTAGGGGAGACTTTCTTGCCCACCGAATTGTTTGTGCTATCAATGTATGAGTTCGACGTCATCCTGGTATGGATTGGCTCACCGAGTACCATGCCATCTTTGACTGCTCCATGAGGATAGTCACGTTCTGTATACTTGGCTTACCGCAGTTCCAGTTCATTGTTGAGCCCAGAGGAGAGTCGATGTCTTGTTTGATGTCATGTACAGTAGAGGAGCCCATAGTAGTGAGCGTTGATTAGTTGTCAGTGTTTATGACTTCCCCGACGTATTCCAGGAGATTTTAGGGTTACCACCTCGTTGGCATTTGAGTTTCAGATTTATCTTGTGCTTGATACCGCGCCTATCTCGAAGGCCCCGTTATGTATGACATCGATGGAGTTACAAGAGCTACAGCGGCAGTTGGATGAGTTGCGAGAGTTGGGATTAATTTATCCGAGTAGTTTACCTTGGGGAGCACCGGTACTCTTCGTCAGGAAGAAGGATGGCTCGTTGAGGCTCTGTGTGGATTATCGCGAGCTCAACCGGGTCACGATCAAGAACAAGTACCCGCTCCCGAGGATAGATGATTTGTTTGATCAGCTGCAGGGTGCACAGTTCTTTTCGAAGATTGACCTGCGTTCCAGTTATCATCAGATTCGTGTCCGAGAGGAGGACATCCCGAAGACGGCTTTCAGGACACGTTACAGTCATTTTGAGTTTCAGGTCATGTCCTTCGGACTAACTAATGCACCCGCTGTCTTTATGCAGTTGATGAACAAGGTCTTCCGTCCATATCTCGATCAATTTGTTGTGGTCTTCATCGACGACATTCTGATATATTCGAGGACCCGTAAGGATCATATGCAGCATCTGGAGATCGCATTGCAGACTCTCCGTGCCCACCAACTGTATGCGAAGCTGGAGAAGTGCGAGTTCTGGCAGGAGGAGGTGAAGTTCCTCGGTCACGTGGTGACAAGGGAGGGTATCGCAGTGGACCCCTTGAAAGTGGAGAAAGTACGTCAATGGATCCAGCCCACGACTGCGTCTGAGATCCGCAATTTCCTTGGTTTAGCGGGATACTATCGGCGTTTCATTGAGGGTTTCTCCCGTATTGCAGCCCCGTTGACCAGGTTGACTCGGAAGGGCGTAGATTTTGTTTGGACTGACGCATGTGAGCAGGTATTCGTAGAGCTGAAGGACCGTCTGGCGTTCGCTCCTGTCCTCACTCTTCCCTCTGGTAGTGATGGATTTATTGTATTTACTGATGCCTCACGTATTGGTTTAGGTGTTGTCTTGATGCAGCACGGTAGGCCTGTAGCCTTCACATCTCGTCAGCTCAAGGTCCATGAGCTGAACTACCCCACGCATGATTTAGAGCTGACAGCAGTTGTCTTCACACTGAAGGTGTGGAGACACTATTTTTATGGGGTCATGTTCGAGCTCTTCTCTGACCACAAGAGCTTGAAGTATCTATTCTCTCACTCCGAGCTGAACAAGAGATAGAGACGCTGGATGAAGCTTCTAAAGAACTATGATTTTGACCTCCGGTACCACCCATGCAAGGTGAATGTGGTGGAAGATGCCCTCAACCGTCAACTACGAGGCTTGGTGGCACATATGATGATTTAGGAGTGGAGGATGCTCGAGGATATAGCAGTATGACTTCAATTTTGGTTTGCAATCTTCTATCGTTGCAGTTATCAAGACTGTTGATTCAACCCTCTCTTGTTACAAGGGTGATCGAGGCTCAGCGATAGATGAGTCGTTACAGAATTATCGAGCAGAGGCAGCAAGTCAGATTGGCAGATTGGTGCTAATGGTGGACTTCGCTTGAGAGGCCGATTATGTGTCCCGAAATATTTCTGAGTTGCGCAGAGATCTTATGGCCGAGGCACATCGATCGCGATTTTCTATCCACCTTGGCTCGACGAAGATGTATCGTGATATGAGGTGACGATATTTTTGGGCGGGAATGAAGCACCAGATCTCTAGTTTTATGGCCGAGTGTGACACATGCCGGCATGTCAAGGTCGATCATTAGAGACCCCCTGGTCCCTTGCGGTCGTTGACTGTTCGAGCACATATATACCGATTTTGCCATGGGTTTGTCAAACACAGCGCGGTCATGATGCCATCCGGGTTGTCGTGGATCGTTTGACGTCGACACATTTTCTTATGATTCGTGAGACTTGGCATTTGGACCGGCTTGCCAGGTAGTTTGTTGAGGAGATCGTGAGGCGCACGGTGTTCTGTCTCAATCATTTTAGGCCGAGACCCAAAGTTCACGTCTCGTTTTTGGGGGAGCTTTCTGAGAGCAATGATTTGCAGCTTAGCACCGTGTATCACCCGCAAACCGATGGTCAAACCGAGAGGGTCAACCGGATCCTTGAAGATATGCTTCGGGCTGCCACGATTGATTTCGGGGTAGGTGAGATGAGCATCGTGATTGGCTAAGTTCGCATACAACAAAATCAGGCGACCATTGGCATGGCTCCTTTTGAGGCATTATATGGCGGACCGTGCAAGATCTCCGAGTTGTTAGACCAAGGTCGAGAGTGGCGTCTCCTAGGTCCCGAGCTTGTGCAATGGACATCGGAGGCCATCGATATCATCAGGCGGAGGATGCGCATAACTCAGAGCCGGCAAAAGAGTTTTGCTAATCGCCGACATCATCCCTTGGAGTTTGATGTAGGGGACCATGTGTATCTCAAGGTCTCGCCCATGAAGGGTGTGTTTGATTTTGAGCAAAGGGTAAGCTTGCCCCGAGATTCATAGGACCTTTTGAGATCACTAGGCGCATTGCCGTGGCCTATCGACTTGCCTTACCATTTCAGTTGTCTGGCGTCCATAATATTTTTCATGTCTCTATGTTGAGGAAGTGTGGGTCGAACATCATTCTATTATCAACTGGCGGCCGTTGGAGGTTCGTGAGGACGCTTCTTACATTGAGCGGTCATTTCGTATCCTCGATCGGAAGGAGCAGTCCTCGGACCAAGGTCATTCCCTTGGTAAAAGTTCGGTGGGGTTACCATTTTATTGATGAGGTGTCATGGGGGCACAAGGTCGAGATTTGAGAGCGCTATCCCCATTTCTTTGATGATTGATTGTATGTTCTATCTTGTATGTTGTCTTCAATTTTATATGACGATGCCTTGTTTCCTCTTCTATTATAAGTTATGTCTAGTTGTGAGGATTGTGTAAATTTTGAGTACAAAATTTTTATTTAGAGGAGAGAGTAAGACCTGTATCCTAGTCTGTACTATTCCGTAGGCTTATGTGGTTCTCTCGGTTGAATTCCGGAACCATTGACCCATATCCAATGTTTGCGTGCGATCCTAAGCTAAGTCACGCATACCAAAGTCGGCTTAACGAAACTTGTACCCTATCAACGCGCCGTCGCTGCGGTTCTAACGCCGTGACTCGCACACCGATCCGATACCAGGTTAGAAGATGTGGGCTTGCGTTCGAAGAAAAGCCGCGCGTTGCGAATCTCGAGGAATCTCTACAACATGTCACATCAAATCAAGTCAAGGACACCACCTTACCTCAATGCCACCTCACCCTACAACAAGTACAAATGACCACTCCCTCTTTTCCCACAAGTCAACACTTTCTCTCCCTTAACTACTCCTCTTTTACATAAAATCAAACACAACCATACCTCCCCATCCCCTTCCATACAACACCCATCCCTTTAATATATTATTTCTCTCTTTCTCTCATTTCTTAAAAACTCAATCCCAAACAACAAAGTTCCAACATCCAAGCCTTCCCAACCTCTCCCAAATCAACAAGTGTGGCCCACCCTCTCATCTCTCATCCCCACCATCAAAACTCTATCATCAACCATCAAAAGTGAAGGCAATGAGCATATGAGTCCAAGAAAGAAGAAGGCCAATAGGTGGGTGATCTACCATCAATTTGCATTTAAGGGCCCACTTATAGGTGGGACCCATTATGATGTATGTGTTGTAATCATGAGGGGGCCCATAGTGGCGAGGCCCCTCCATCACCGTCTCTCTCTCTCTCTCTCTCTCTCTCTCTCTCTCTCTCTCTCTCCTCTACAGAATGTAATGGGCCCCACCGATTTTTGTTAAATCTACTCCATCCATCGGATGAGAACCATTATTTGAGATCGCATCTATTAGATGAAATATATGTAATATATTTATATTATACACACACACACACATGCATGGTGGGCCACGTGCATGTGGGACCCACCATGATACCTATGTTGTATCCCATTGTCCAGCGTCAGGGGCGGCTGGGCGTGCCAACCGTGGGTGTGGGGTGAGGCTAATGATGAAGTGTGAACTGACGTTGGGGTGTACTAACTAGTTGGGCTTGGGGTGGGCTGCTCATGCAGGCCCCACCTTGATGTATGTATACAATCCACGCCGTCTATCCCGTTCACTAGCTCATTTTAGGCATTGAGCCCAAAAATGAAGCTAATCCAACTTTCTAGTGAGCCATAGCATGGAGAATAGTATATTCACCATTGAATTACACCTGATATTTCTGTACTCCAAAACCCATCCAATATTGGACTTGATGGGTTTGTATTGAGCCACAAAAACTAATGGCTAGGTTGGATCGATCTGATGTGGGCCCTATCACGGAAAAACCACTTGAAAATAAAAAAATAAAAATAAAAATTTACAATAGGGCAAAAAGATACTTGGGTAAGAAATGATCCACCGTATTGGCACCACCTCGAGGCCCCTCCATGATGTGAGTTGAACATCAATACCATGTATTTGGTGGGCCTCCCTCTTAGCTGGCCCCCACCCAAAATCAGCCGTATACGTGACTCGGGTGGCCCACATCACAAGGAGGATTGAGCGTCCGCCATTGAAACCCTTTTTGGGTTGCAAAAATTTTAGATCAATATGAAATTTGTTTTTACTCTTCACCCAGGTCAGTGTGCCTTACGAATTGGGTGGAAAATAAACATTATGGTGGGCCCCACGTGGGACTTACAATGTATGTATGGTAATCCACACCTTCCATTAGTGTGGACCCCACCATGAGGTATGTACTTCATCTATGCCGTCCATCCCTATGGGACCCACCATGATCATCTGTTGCATCCAAGCCATCTAACCATTTTGAAAGCTCGTCTTAAGGCTTGAGGACAAAAATAAGACAGATCTATTTATCAAGTGGACCACACTGCATAGTGAGGATTGAACATCCACCATTGAAATCCTTTGGGAGTGCAGAAGTTTTGGATCGGTAGGAAATTTATTTTTCCTCTTCATTCGGGTCTGTATGACCTTATGATCAAATTGGATGAGAAATAAATGTTATGGTGGGCCTTGGGAATTTTAATGGTGGAAATCATTATCACCACTTATATTTGGGTGTGGCCCATTTGATATACATGAGGCCCATTGGTGTGGCCCATTTGATGTACATATGGCCCATGTGATGTGGCCCACTTGCCATATGAGGCCCATTTGATGTATTTAAGGCCCATTGCAATGTACATAAGACCCATTGGTGTGGCCCGTTGATGCAGCCCACTTAATGATTAAAAGCCCATGTGATGTGGCCCATTTGATGTATTTAAGGCCCAATGGGATGTATTTAGGTCCATTGCAATGTGTGATTTCACTGTGGTGTATATAATGATGTTTATAATAGGTCGTGCCCTGGGAGCAATGATGGTTTGATGTCCACATTGTAAGGATGATGTTGGTTAAATGTCCGCATTGTCACTCTCCCTAAGGTCCATTAATAGGCCTATATTTGTAGTGTATAGACCATCTAGGCCCACCTTCGTTATGAACAGAGCCCATCACCATATAACATGTTTAGTATGAATCCATGATTCATGATCATACGCATCATATGTATGCCTAACGTGAGGAGTGACTGATTATAGCATATGCCTTCGGGCAGATTGTTTATGGGCTCCTTGATAGGCGAAGCTACCCCACATGAGCGTGCGGTACGCGCAAGATATTACATGTCTGGTAGGGTGATTTATGCACTTACAATTGTGTGATTGTGATTATTGTATGCCCTAGCGACATCAGGACAATAACCTCCACAGACACATTGTGGGTGGTTGGATTGGATACTGAAAATACCGTTTCTAACATCGTGGTGCTCTATATGTCCCTGGGTGAAAATTCGATGGTACCAGAGGATGACTCTAACATCGAGACCGAGTAAATACATGAGCGCTGGAGGGCCGTATACCAGTAGGCCGTGTTTCCCACTGTGTCGTGGTTGGTTGGAAAGGGGTGTGACCTTACCGGGGGCAATTTCTAGGTTGAGTTTAACCAACTTGAGGAATCGGTCCACTATTGACAAGCCGAGCCTGATATTGACAGGCGGATAGTGAGGTCTCTTCCACTCTCCCAGTTGTGCGTCTGGATAGGGGCGGCAAGCTGGCGTAAAGTGTATTAGACCCGGTGAATATCCAGAATGAGAACCATCTTTGTTATATGATACACTAGTGAAGAGCCGCATTGATATGTAGATGAGGATTGACATGCTTGAATTGCATCTCGTATCGCATGGTCTTGATATGGCCGATAGCATTTATTTCTTACACCGCATAGCCTTGGTACGGCCAATTGCATTCATGTACTCATCAGCATGATTCCGCATGACTCTGGCATTGCATTCTAAGCACGTTCATATTACGCACATACTTACACCACCCTCTAAGCTTTCTATAAGCTTATGCACGATTGATGCCTACAAATGACGCTAGGACGCAGCCATAGCCTCGCCGCAGTTGGAGTGTGTAGTCAAGCTTGTGGAGTTTTTGTTATTTTCATTATCTTGTATTTTCCTTTCATACACGTTGTACTCAAAGTTTTTTATCATAGTGAATTTTGTGATGGTGTTCTTGTGGTTATTGTTCATGGGTTATGCTTATGGTTATGCTTATACTGAATCAAAATCATGTTTGAAATCCTCCTTGTAGGATCCCAGGATCGGAACCTGGTGTATGGGTGCCGGGAGCCGAGAATGGGGTACTATGGAGGCTGTCAGCGCCGGATTCAGCGATCGGGAATTTTGTGAGCCCAGTTTCCGAGTTTGGGGCATGACATCAAACCTCACAGAGTATGGGTGAGGTAAAAGCTGACCTTCCAGGTCTTCAAGTCGGCTAGTACTTGTCACTGTGTAAGGTCCTTCTCGGTTAGGGCTCAAGGTTCCCAAGCAAAGTTCCTTAGTATTTTGGAAGGTTCTTTGAAGGACTAAGTCCCTAACTCAGAACCTCCTAACTTTTACCTTTGCGTTTTATAAATGAGCTACTTATTGTTGTCGAATTGCAGTCCAGATCCGAGCTTGTTCTCTTCTTTCCTCGAGAAGATCGAGATCCAGAGCCATTAGCTTAGAGTTCTGTTGTTCGTCGAAGGACTTAGTCCGAGCAGTTGGTAGCCCGATTTCTACCGAAGTAATACCTTCAGCTTCAAAGGCCAAAGAAAAGGGAGTTTCCCCAGTGGTTGCCCGGAATGTAGTTCAGTATGCCTAAAGAACATTGGGGAGCTCTTCTGCCCATGCTCCTTCAGCTTTTTCGAGCTTGGTCCGGAGATGGTGTTTGATGATCTTGTTGACTGCTTCGACCCGTCCATTAGCCTGCGGATGTCATGGCGAGGAATAAACATTTTGGATCTCGAGGTTTTCGCACATTCCTTGGAATTGTTTGTTGTTAAACTGCTTCCCGTTATCAGAAACGATCAAGCGGAGAATTCCAAACATGCACACGATGTTTTTCCAAACGAAGTCTGTTATTTTCGTCTTGGTAATCTTTGCCAGAAACTCAGCTTCAGCCCACCTTATAAAGTAGTCGACCGCAACTACGGCGAACTTGGTGTGGCCTTTGCCAGTCAAGAGGGGACCAATGATGTCGATGCCCTATTGGGCGAACGGCCATGGCCCAACCATGGGGGTTAGTTCTTCGGGAGGTTGCTGAGGTATGTTTGTGAAGCGTTGGCATTTATCGCATTTTCGAGTGTATTGCCATCGCGTCAGGAACTCAATTGGGATGGATCTCAGAATGTCGTCTTCGTCTGCAATGGATAGTTTTGCTAGCATGTCGACTTTGGAATTCTTGGTTTAAGGGATTGAGGCCACACTACATTTTTAAAACTTTTCGATCAATTCTTTAGCCTTCCATAGATATGCTTTCATGTATTCATTCTTGGCCTTATATGCTTCAGCTATTTGATTGACGACCAATTGTGAAGCACTGAAGACTTTGAGGTCTAAGCCCCCATGTTTGCTGCCAGCTTAAGTCCGATAAGTAGGGCTTCATATTCTGTTGTATTGTTGGAGGCTTAAAATCTGAATCTTAAAGCATATTATATGCATGTGTGATCTAGAGTCTCTAGGACTGTCCCGGCTCCGCTGGCTTTGGAATTGGATGATCCGTCCATGTAAGGCGTCCACCTGGGTGGGTTGGGAAGTGCATGGGAGTTGGACAATTCAACAGATATTTAGTCTGGAGTTACACTTAGGACAGGCTCCAGCCTAGGTAGGTTGGTAATTTGCTTAGGCATAGGAGTCAGCTTGACGATGAAAGTCAGCCACTGCCTGTCCTTTGATAGCAGCTTGGGGTTGGTACTTGATGTCGAATTCACTTAACTCGATTTCCCACGTAGTCAGCCTTCCGGAAGCTTCGGGCTTTTGGAGCTCTTGGCGAAGGGGTTGGTCGGTTAGGATGATGATAGTCTGGGCCTGGAAGTATGGCCACAATCTTTGAGAGGAGATGACTAATGTCAGGGCTAACATTTCCAGATCCGGACATCTCGTTTCGGCCGAGACTAATGCCTTGCTCACGTAGTATACCGAGAGTTGCTTTCCTTCGTGCTCCCTGATCAAGGCCGGGCTAGCTGCTCCATATGAAATCGCCAAATATAATAGTAGTGACTCTCCTAGTTCAGGTTTCGAGAGTAATGGTGGCGCCCCTAGATACTTCTTGAGCTCCTGAAAAGCCGTTTTACATCCCTCTGTCCAATATACTACTTACTTTCCCTTCAACTATTTGAAGAGGGGGAGCCACTTGTCAATAGCTCGAGATACGAAACGATCCAGCATGGTGATTCTTCCCGTGAGGCGTTGAACGTCTTTCATCATTCTTAGTGAATCCATGTCGATCAAGGCTTTGATCTTTTCAGGGTTCGATTCATTCTCTCATTGGCTGACCAAGAAGTCGAAGAACTTTTCTGAATTAACCCCTAAGGCACATTTGTTTGGTTCCAACTTCATCTGATTTTTTAAAGAACGAGAAACATTTCTTCGAGGTCAGAAGTGTGATCCGTATCCTTGATGCTCTTGACGAGCATGTCCTCTACGTAGATCTCCATCGTTCGCCCAATCTGTTAGGTTGTCATTTTGTTAACAAGTCGCTGATAAGTGGCATCTACATTTTTCAACCCAAAAGGCATGACTCAGTAACAGTAAAGCCCTTTCTCGGTGACAAATGCGGTTTTTGTTTTATCATGCAGATGCATTACAATTTGGTTATAACCAGAGTATGCGTCTATGAAACTTAGTAGCTTGTGCCTAGTCGTGCTGTCGACCAGTTGGTCAATTCGGGGGAGCGGAAAGCTGTCTTTAGGACAGGATTTGTTCAAATTTGTATAGTCCACACAGACCCGCCATTTTTCATTTGCTTTCTTCACCAACATGATGTTGGCTATCCAGTCTGGATAATAGACCTCCTTGATGAACCCAGCCTTGAGGAGTTTGCTAACTTCTTTGTCGATCACTGCGTATCTTTCAGGACCGAGCGCACGGCGCTTTTATCGAATTGGTCGGTGCTATGGGTCGATGTTTAGTCGGTGCACGATGACCTTGGAGTCAATGTCGGGCATGTCTTCGTGAGACCATGTGAAGACGTCCGCATAGCGTCGAAGGAGAGCTATTATCTTGTCCCGTAGTGGGGCTGTTAAGGACGAAAGTGCTATGTTGTATGGCAAGCACCTTGTATTGTCAAATTTTGTAGTAACAAACCACTTTGGAATGATGGACTTCTTTAAGTGATGAAAAGTTCACCTTCAAGTCCTACATCAACTTCAAGTGCAACATCAACATCAAATGCTACTTCAACTTACTACTTCAAACTCAAGTCAAAAGAACAAGCTCAAGTACATTTAAAAGTCAAAAGAACAAGCTCAAGTACATGATCAAGTTCGAGACCAAGTTCGAGTGCTAATTCAAAGTTCAAGACCAAGTTCAAGTACACTTGTGCTACTTCAAATGTTCAAGCTTCAAGTACTTTAAGAAGAAGATCTACCGGATTTACCAAAGTTACAAGTTCAATGTTCAACATTTGAGGTATAAATGACCCTAGAAAGACCTTAGGTTTAGGTCATTCATGTTGCATATTTAATATGGGTCATTGTGCTTATTAAAAGCTTTACTTTGAATAGTCTTAGTCAATGTTCGACTAGTCCAGGCACTAGTGTTGAGGGTCGAATATTGCATATTAGACCTCAATTATTACTTGATTTTGTGAACATGATATTGTTTAACATCCTATTTTAATCGTGTTTGTGTTGCAAAGTGAATTTATGAGTGTGGACTGAAAATAATGCTAAATGCATGGATTTAATGCTCAAAAATCACCAAGGCAAGGGATGGACCCCAAGAGACCGAGATCGAAGAATTTATATGCCAAAGATCCGAGAAAATCAAGCAATTCACGTTAAAGAGGCCTAAAAATCGTCCAGAATGCAAGATCACCGGAGTCCCACCATCTGTTTGGCTTGAAACTTTATATCTGGTCTGAGGACCCTAAATTAACCATACACGTCGAAATTCAGTCATTAGATCCTTGTGAAAGTGGCCCAACGGACAAATTAGCCCATCATATCAACGATTTGGGGCCCACTTGATCTCTGGATATGCTTCAAACTTGGGCTCGACCCTTTAAATTAGATGAAAGAATGGATGGATGGATTAGATTTCTCAAAAAGGCCAAGTAGACCCCACCCGACATGGTGCGTGTACATAACTCACACGAGTCACGCGACAGATCTTTGAGTCGGTCACAGACCCTTGACACGACTCCCACCCACAAAAACAGAAATTCCCCTTTTCCTTCTCCTACCGCAACCGGACGCACATCATCCTTTTCGGAGGCACTGTGGGCCACCATCGTGACCCACGTGGATGATCTAAAGCGTCCATCATGCGAGGGTCTACCGAACCCTCAAAAGATCACACGTTGGGGTGCACGTACGAACACACAGTTCTCAACCGAAGGAGGGCCTCTGCATTACAAGATTAAGGGACAACATCTGTTTAGAGGAGTTGTGGGCCACTGTGAGTCAATGTCCGAACAAAATACACCGTCCATATGCTTGGACATCCAGAACCGACCAAAGGGACGTTGTCCCTTTTTGGAATTGCGCTATTATACATGCATCAAGAAAGCGGAAAATCAGGGAGTCGGTTCCACTGCGTTAAACACGTTATGACCCAAATAACACGTTCGCAGTGCGGTGCATAATCAGCGTGATCGGACCACCGATTTAGTGGGCCAGGGGTCAACTAATGAGGATCAGGGACGCTCAAGGGATAGAGCCGATGCAGCCAGGGGTCGGAACCAATTTGCCTCTAAAACAGGGGATCAACGAGCTGATTAAACATCAAACGATGGGACCAAGAACGGGATTCGGTGGACGATCGAGGATGTCCATCTGATGGCCCTTCAGCAAATAAAGAACCTCCAATGGACTGATCAGATCAAAAGTTACGATAGACGTGTGATTCAGGCCCACCCACATGCCAGTTACGCAACCCTGTGCGCAAACCGAGTGCGGAACGACCGGTTTCCACCCGAACCAGAAACTTCTCTCGCAAGGACTGTAGTCTATAAAACCCACGCTGTGAAGGCCGGAGAACGAAGAACTGACGTGAGAGAGAGAGAGAGAGAGAGAGAGAGAGGGCATGGACGACTCAGGCTCGAGTTATTTCTTCGTTTTCTTCTTTCTTTATGTCTTTATGTCTTTCCTTTTCAGAGACATTAGCATGACTATGTCAAGCTAAGCCTCTTAGATAGGGCTAAGAGGTGAAGCTTGTAGTGTGATGGGAGACTTTTAGTTTATGCCTTTTGATTCTTAAAATGATTTTGATTGTAGTTTGATTTTAAGGAATGCCTTTAGTTTTTAATGGTTTGTTGTGACTTAAATTACAATAGATCTGCGATAGCTTTGAGTATTTCTTTTTCATTATTATGATTAAGAAGCTAGGAAGTCCTGTTGTTCACCATCGTCCCTTGGACATGGTTGGATGATGGAATCCTTCCTAACATTCATACATCTCTCAGATTGGTTGTGAATTGGTTAAATTCTATTGTCTGCTTTGTCTTATAAGCATGGTTTTGTGATGGAATCCATTCTAATTCTCATATTTCTCATCTCTTGAAAACTAGATCAAAGGAAGTTCAGATTTGATTTTTAATGTTATATCCTCCAATTGGATGAAGATGGGACTCTAAATCCAGTTGTGTTCATGAATCAAACATAGATATCTCCAGGATCTCTACAAGTGGATCCTTGGCACCATAGTTTCCCACATTTGAATTTTATAAGTTTTAATTAATTAAATTTACTATTATTCTCTCATATTCACCTAATTTAGGCTTTACTTCGACTAGTCCTAGTCATTGTTCAAACAGTCCAGGTTTTAATTCAAAATTTTAAATTTTTCTGGTAGGTCCTCAACCAGTCGAGCACCCTGATCAACCGGTCATGGAGACTGGCTCGACCAGTCAAGCAGGGCTCGAATCGAACTCTAATTTGAGCCCCACTCGACTAGTCATGTACCTTGCTCGACTAGTCGAGCAGGCCACTCAACTAGTTGAGCTAGCCACTCGACCAGTCGAGTGTCAGTTTTATCTGATCGCACCAGAATTTTTGAAATTTGGTTGCTCATAGCACCAGTCGAGGTAGACCTTTGACCAGTCGAGTGAACCGATTTTCAGCCTATAAATAGTGGTCTTTTCTCACCTTTTTTTCATTATTTTTAAACCAAATCAAGCTACCACTTAGTGAGAAAGGTCCCCAATTTGTTAAGCTATTATATGGTAATTTTAGTTTCTTTTTATATAGCTTTTTGATTACCAATTTCTTGATCTCTTGTTGCTTCATTCTGATTTTATAAAAAGGGAATTCTGCTATAACCCTTTTTGAGATCCAAGAAATTGAATCAAACTAGCCCAAGGTTGGATTAATTTAAAAATCATTGAAACCTAGAACCCTCCCATTTGAGTGATTGAACATTGGCCATCTTTTTCTTCAATGAAGCGGTTCTACTGGGCTACATTAGAAGAGAATCTACAGCTAAGTATTATCATTTTTCTGTTTCTTAGTTTGGTGAGATTACCAAAAAATCTCTATTGTGGTTTGTAAGATTGCTAGAAAATCTCAGTGTGGGGTTTTTAATTGTGATAGCCCATTAAAAACACAATTGTAAAGGTTTTAAGGTGAACCTTGGAAAACCTTCTTTCATAATGAAAGCCAATATCACGCGGGTTGTGATTATTGGGAGTGGAGTAGGTGTGGCTGTTTGCGAACAGTTGGTGTACACACCGAACCACTATAATTCTTGGAGTTATGGTGGATGTTTTATGTGATGTGTGTGTGTTGAATGCTTGTATCTCTTTCATGTACATGTGTTGAATGTTGTAATAGTTAGATTCTTTTCTATTGCTTCTTGCTTTAGTTTGAGTTTTTTAACCTTACCGAAGTTCAAGAAATCAGGTTGTCCTACCATAAACTATGGGTAATCCTTTGAATGAAATTTGTATCAACCTCTCAAGACTAGTGCGTTTGAGGTTGCTATTTATTTAAGCTATTTGCATTTATATTCTGCTTTTGTTTTTATTTGGCATAGTCCTATTCACCTGCCCTCTAGGACTGAGAGCTCACCCCTTTTCAAGTGGTATCAGAGCTGATTGGCTCATTCTATTGGATTTATTTCCTGAGCTTATCGATCTAGAGCTTCCAGTATGTCAAATTTTGATAGCCTATCTGTTACTAGGCCACCACCATTTGATGGCTCCAACTATGCTTATTGGAAAGCCAGGATGAGGATATTTTTGAAATCCATTGATAAAAGCATGTGGCAAGCCATAGTGACTAGATAGAATCCACAAATGTCTGAAGTTCTAGGCAGTGATGGAACCAAGTCCCTAAAGGAAACACTGTTTTATATGTGGACTACTCTTCAAAAGAATGAGAACAGTGCGAATGCTAGGGCTTTAAATGCAATCACTTGTGCACTATCACCTGATAAATTCAAAAGAATCATTTCTTGTGATACTGCTAAACAAACCTGGGACATTCTTGAAATGACACACGAGGTACATCCATTGTAAAAAAGTCTAAAGTTCAGATCCTCACCACTAGGTTTGAGAAAATTCGTATGGAAGAAAATAAGTCTTTCATGGACTTCTATACAAAACTAAATGACATAGTCAACTCTATGTGGGGTCTTGGAGATGGTATCCCAGAGAACAAAGTCTGTGTAAAAATATTGCGATCACTTCCTAAGAGATTTAATTCCAAGTTGACTGCCATTCAGGAACTTAGAGACGCAGATCACATAAAGGTTGAGGAACTTGTTGGTTCACTTCAAACATACGAGTTAAATTTCAAAGCTCCAAAGGGTAAGTCTATAGCTCTTAAATCATCCAAATCTACTTCTCATGATAGTAATGTTAATTCTGATTGTGAAAACTCAGAGGATGATATGGCTTTACTTGCGAAATTTTTTTATAAGATTTTTAAATGTAAGGAAAGAGTTGATTTTCAAAAACCCTCTGAGAAGAAAATGGGTAAATCTAAAAATTAAAAATCTCTAAAAGATGGTCAGTGTTTCAACTGCCATGAATATGAGCATTTGACAAATAAGTGTCCAAAGAGGGACAAACCAAGGCGACAAGGCATGTTAGCCACATGGGATGAATCATCCAGCTCTGAAGCTTCTTCTGAGTTGGATGAATCAAAACCTGAAACTTCAAATGAAGTCAAGGCTTTAATGACTTTAGCCAGAGTCACTTCCTTTGATAGTTGCGATACATCTGAATCTCAAAGGAGTGACCCTGAGAATAATAATGAAGATGATCTTCAGGATGCCTATAATGCCCTATATAGGGAGAGTTGTAAGATTGCTGTCAAGCTTAAACTTCAAAAAGAAAAATTTTTGAAATTAAAAGAGGATTGTGAAAATTCAATATTAGAAAAATCTCATATTTCTGATTGTTTTGAAAAAGATAAATGTGATTTGAATTTCAAAACATTTGAACTGGAAATTTTAAGAACAGAAAATGAGAAACAAAAACGTGAAGTTTCTTCCCTATTGAGTTCAAAGGATACATGGAGGTATGCCCATGGAGACCCTAAACTTGAAAAGTTATTAACCGCATCCAGAACATGTGGAGACAGATCGGGTCTGGGCTATGACAAATACATGCCTCTGAAAAACAAAAGTGTATCTCCTACATTTGTTAAAGGAGAATCCTCTAACTCAAAAGGAAAGGACTTGAAATTTAATAACCAAAACAACTCTAGAAATGTAAAGACTTTTCAAGCACCTAAAGTCAATACTAATAATGTCAGCTTTAGAAAACAATCCTATAATCCTTTAGCTGAAAAAATTATGGATTTGCTCAAGGAGCTTCTCAAATCTAACTCTAATGTGAGAGTTAATAGTAATTACAAGCGAAGAAAAACCAACAGTGCACCAAAACCCAAAACTACAATGAAATGGGTTTCTTAGGTTGCTCGTCTGGTTGTGCACATCGCCTTCAAGGCTTCGAGTCAATTAAAGTGGTACATAGATAGTTGTTGCTTAAGACACATGACAGGTGACAAAGATTTGTTCATCAATTATAAAGAAATGACTGATGGCTCAGTCACTTTTGGTGATGGAAGCAACTGCAAGATAATTGGCCAAGGTACGACTCATATTTCTAACCTTCCTCCTTTTGAAAATATTTTATTTGTAAAAGGTCTTAAGCACAATCTTTTGAGTGTATCTCAAATCTGCGATAACAAGCATAATATTAAATTTACAAATCAAGGATGTGAGATCTCAAATGAGAAAGGTTGTGTGATATTAAATGGCCGTTAAACATTTGAGAATTGCTATATTATGAATGAATCTTGCTCATCTAAATTATCTTGTTACATGGTCCAAACTGATGCTAATGAATTATGGCACAAATGCCTTAGATATATGAACTACCGAAATTTGTATAGATTGAGCAAAGCCAATCTTATTAGAGGTTTACCCAAATTGAAGAAAATGGATAAAATATGTGGCGCATGTAAGATTGGAAAATAAATGAGTAGTCACAAGAAAGTGAACTCCTCTACCACATCCAAACCTCTTGAACTTCTCCACACGGATCTTGTTTGACCAACCAGAACAGAGAGTAGAGGTGGTAAGAAGTATTTCTTGGTAATTGTAGATGACTTTACCAGATTTACTTGAGTTGCATTCATGAGAGAAAAATCTGAAACTCTCGATGAAGTCAAAAGAATACTCAAGCGTATTCAGACTGAAAAAGAAATGAATGTTGTTAAGATCCGAAGCGATCATGGATCGGACCTCAACAAAATGGGGTTGTTGAAAGAAAAAATAGAGTGCTACAAGAGATGGCCAATGTAATGTTAAATAGCCTGAAGTTACCTAAAATTTTATGGGCTGAAGCTGTTAATATTGCATGTCATATCATAAACAGTGTTTACATTATAAAATATAAAGATAAAACAGCTTATGAATTGTAGTTTAATAAGAAACCCACAGTTAAATACTTTTAAAATTTTGGAAGTAAGTGCTATATTTTACGAGACCAACAGAATTTAGGGAAGTTCGACACTAAGAGTGATGAAGGGATATTCTTAGGTTATGCTTTGAATAGTCGAGCATACCGAGTTCTTAATAAAAGGATTGGTGTTATTCAGGAGTCTATAAATGTTGTGATTGATGATCACCTGAACACACCAACATCTAGTTCAGAAGATGATGAAGTCACTCTAATTGATAAACCTGACTCCTCATCTTGTCAAAACGACATTAAACTACGATCAGTCAATGATCATCCTACTGATTAAATCCTAGGCAACCTTCTCACTGGTGTACGTACTCGAAAATAATTGGAAACCATATGTAATTATGTGTGCTTTACTTCCCAAATTGAACTAACCAACGTGAAAGAGGCACTCATTGATGAAAATTTGATAGTTGCCATGCAAGATGAACTGAATCAATTTGTCAGGAATGATGTGTGGTATTTGGTTCCAAGACCAACTGATAAACATATAATTGGGACCTAGTGGATTTTCAAAAATAAATTTGATGAGTTAGGGAATATAATAAGAAACAAGGCTAGACTGGTTGTACAAGGGTACACTCAGATAGAAGGAGTTAAATTTGATGAAACCTTTGCCCTAGTAGCTCGTCTTGAATCCAACAGATTATTCATATCCATTGCATATTTCAAAAAGTTTAAAATCTATCAAATGAATGTTAAAAGTGCATTTCTAAATGGTGATTTACATGAAGAAGTTTATGTTGAACAACATAAGGGTTTTGAGGGCCCTAAACATACTAATCATGTGTATCGCCTTAAAAAGGCACTTTATGGTTTGAAACAAGCTCCCAGTGCTAGGTATGAGAAATTGACTAAGTTCTTACGAAATCATAATTTTTTTATGGGGAGTGTTGATAAAACTCTTTTTGTTAAAAAATACAATGAACACATACAAATAATACAGATCTACGTTGATGATATTATTTATGGTTCTACTTGCTCTAACATGTCCATTGAGTTTGCAGAGTTGATGAAATCCAAGTTTGAAATGAGTATGGTAGGAGAATTGAACTACTTTCTTGGTTTACAAGTTAAACAATTAGAAGAAGATATCTTCATTTCTTAAACCAAGTATATTTTAAACCTAGTTAAGAAATTTGGATTTGAGAGTGGTAAAAAATTTGATACTCCTATGAGTACGACTCTTAAGCTTTCTAAGGATGCAACAGGCAAACGTGTAGATCCATGGTTATATCATAGTATGATCGGTAGTTTGTTATACTTAACTGCGAGACGACCTGATATAGCATTCAGTGTAGGTATCTGTGCTAGATATCAATCAGATCCTAAGGAATCTCATCTTATTATTGTCAAGCGCATTATTAGATATGTCGTAAGTACGGCTAATCTAGGCCTCTGATATCCGCATGATATTAATGTTTAATTAGCTGGTTACACGGATGCTGACTGGGCTAGGAACATAGATGATAGAAAATCTACTAGTGGTGGATGTTTTTATGTTGGAAATTATTTAGTTTCCTGTCATAGTAAGAAACAGAGTTCAGTATCATTATCCACAGCTGAAGCTAAATATATGCAACTGGAAATGCTTGTACCCAACTTGTGTGGATGAAAAGAATGCTCAATGATTACGGTATTGCGCAAGATACAATGATATTGTATTGTGATAACTCTAGCGTAATAAACATTTCTAAAAATCTCATCTAACATTCCTGTACCAAACATATTGACATTCGATATCACTATATTCGGGAAGTAGTAGAAGAGAAAATCATTTCATTGGAATATGTTCAAACGAAATATCAGCTTACGAACATATTTACTAAGCCACTTGACAGGAATAGGTTTTTGAAGTTGAAAATGGATATTGGCATGTATAATTCGAATTGAATTGTTTGCATGCTTTATTTATATATATATTTTTATGCAAATAATTTTAAATAAAATTAAATAAAAAATTAATTTTTGAAGGTCGCACGACCGGTCAAGCACCTACTCGACTAGTCGTGGCTCGATTGGTCGAGCATGTACTCGACCAGTCGAGTCGCGCGGTTGGAGGCCCTTTATGAATGGGAAAAATACATTTTTCACTATTTTTCTCATCTTCCTCACTTGCCCCTTCTCTAACCCGTTGAACCCATCTTCGATTAGTACTTGGTAAGTGCTCCATTTTCGATTTCCTTTCATATTTGGGTTCCTTGAGTCTTACATTGCTTGATTCTTGAATTTATTTGATCTTTCCTAGTGGTTGCTAAGGTTTTCTTGTTAAAAATCTGTTGGGTTTGAAATATTTACTTCCTTTGTTGCATTTCTTTCTTTTATTATTGAAATGGAAGGAAGATCTAAGAAAAAAGCTACTAGAGCTTCTTCTCCTCGAACCACACCGATCCAGGTGTAAACCCTTAGCCCATCTGAAGAAGACCCCAAATACGTGAGGGATCTTCGTCATCACAATATCATTATTGAGCGGACGGTAAATGCCAATCATCTTGCCGAATTTCATATTGTTCCCCTCCTTATCACTATAGGATGGGAAAATATATTAAATTAGGGCGGACCGGCATACCGCTCCATTACACAAGGGATGTACGCATGTATTAGTGATGTATCCCTTGATGATTCAACCTTCACAATTATTTTTAGAGAAGGTACATTCAAATTCGATCGTTACTTGATTTCGGGATTATTGGATGTGAATATAAATGACGATTGCATTCCAATTCCGACCCTACCAAAAGGATAACTGAGTCGAAAAAACATTCTCTAACCCGTATATTGTGTAATATGGACTCGGAATGGAATGTAGGAAATGCACTCCGAGCCAACCAAATATTGCCCAAATACAGAGTGTTGCATCGCATCTTTATTTCAAATGTCTATCCTCGATCCGGCAACAAAGCTAAGTTGACATAATTTATGGTTCGTATTATTCATTCCATCGTGATTGGTATGCCTATTTGTCTTCCATCGTTGATCTGCTACTTTATAATTCAGTTTCATCTTCATCCAGGTCATAGCTATATCCCATTTGCTTATTTGATGACCACACTTGCCATACATTACAATGTGGTTATGCCACCTGATAATGCCTCTCTTGTGCATATTCTGTATAATTGTAAAGTTGGTTTTGTCACAAATTCGACAAAGGGGGAGATTGTAAGTGTTATAATCTATATCAAGCACCCTGTATTGTCAAATTTTGTAGTGACAAACCACCTTGGTAAGATGGACTTCTTCAAGAGATGGAAAGTTCACCTTCAAGTGATGGAAAGTTCACCATCAAGTCCTACATCAATTTCATGTTCGTGTTCAAGTTATGTTTAAGTTAATGTTCGTGTTCAAGTTTTACTTTAAGATCAAGTTCAAGTTCAAGAACTATTTCATGTATTAATGTTTAACTTTAACTTTAGCTTTTTGGACTTGTTATGTATAACTTGCTGATATTGATACTCTTCTTAATTATGCTCTTAACTTTACCTCTTTTTCTACTACTCTCTGTTATTATCATAATCTCAGCTATGTTTGCGCTCTATTATTTATCTTCCTTTGTCAAGTTGTGACAAAAGGGGGAGAATTTTGTAGTTCTGTGTTGTATTCATGAGATTATATGGTGTATGGTGTAGAGTTGTATATTGTTTGGAATGGAATGTATGGAATACAGTACTCTACAAGTCGCCAAGCTCAGATTGAGGGGAGTAGATTGAAGGGGAGTATTTTTGTTGCAAGATATGTTATGAAGTGGAGTTATGATGTTTGTAAACTTGTGTATTATGTAAGATGGTTTTGTCACAAATTTGACAAAGGGGAGATTATAAGTGCTATAGTTTAAGTGCTATGTTGTATATCAAGTACCTTGTATTGTCAAATTTTGGAGTGACAAACTGTTTAGGTATGATGGACTTCTTCAAGTGATGGAAAGTTCACCTTCAAGTCATACATCAACTTCAAGTACAACATCAACCTCAAATGCTACTTCAAATTCAAACTTCAAACTCAAGTCAAAAGAACAAGCTCAAGTACATTTAAAAGTCAAAAGAACAAGCTCAAGTACATGATCAAGTTCGTGATTAAGTTCGAAGTCTAAGACAAAGTTCAAGACCAAGTTCAAGTATATGTTCAAGTTCTAGACCAAGTTCAAGTTTTACTTCAAATGCAAGATCTACCGGATCTACCAAAGAGACAAGTTCAATGTTCAACATTTGAGGTATAATTGACCCTAGAAAGACCTTAGGATTAGGTCATTCATATTACATATTTAAAATAGGTCATTGTGCTTTTTATAAGCTTTGCTTCAAGTAGTCCTAGTCAATGATCGACTAGTCCAAACATTGGCTCGACCTGTCCAGGGTTTTTCTTGACCAATCCAGGTTTATATTCAAAATTTCATATTTTTCTGGTAGGTCTTCGACCAGCTGAGCACCCTTCTCAACCGGCCATGGAGACTGGCTTGACCAATTGAGAAGGGCTCGACTCGAACTCCAGCAAATATTTTGAGCCCCAATTGACCAGTTGAGGGTCAATTTTATCCGATTGCGCAAGAATTTTTGAAATTTGGTTGCTCTCAGGACCAGTTGAGGCTGACCTTAGACCAGTCGAGGGAACCGTTTTTCAACATATAAATAGAGGACTTTTCTTAGCTATTTTCATTCATTCCAATCCAATTCAAGCAACCATTATAAGAGATAAGTTTCCGTGATTATTAAGCTACTATACAGTAATTTAAGATTCTTTTTATAGCTTTTTGATTTTTAATTTCTTGATCTTTTGCTACTTCATTTTGATTTGATAAAAGAGAATTATGTTCTACCGTTTTTGAGATCCAAGAAATTAAATCAAAGTAGCCCAAGGTTAATTTAATTTAAAAATCATTTAGACCTAGAACCCTTCCATTTGAGTGATTGAACTTTAGACTTCTTCATTATCAAGAAGCGGTTCTTCCAGGCTACAATCAAAGAGAATCTACAGATCGGTATTTTGAATTACAGCTTTTGGTTGTTGAGATTTCCAGAAAATCTCTATTATGGTTTTAACTAAGATAGCCAAAAAATTTCAGCGTGGGCTTTTTAATTGTGGTAGACCATTGAAAACATAATTGTAAAGGTTTTAAGGTGAACCTTGGAAAACCTTCTTTCATAGTGAAAGTCAATATTACGTGAGTTGTGATTATTGGGAGTGGAGTAGGTGTGGTTGTTTTAGAACAGTTGGCATACACACTGAACCACTATAATTTTTGGAGTTTGGATGGTGATGATGATGATGTATGTGATTTATGTGGGTTGAATGTTGTAATAGCTAGATTTGTTTCAATTGCTACTTATATTAGTTTGAGTTTTTGATCCTTACTGAATTCAAGAATCAAGTAGTCCTACCATAAACTTTGGTTTTTGGTGTAAGGTTATCCTTTGAACAACGTTTGTATCAACCTCTCAATATTATTGCAATTGAGGTTGTTATTTGTTTTAGCTATCTGCATTTAATTTTTGCATTTAATTTTTTATTTTGGCATAGTCCTATTCACCCCCTCTAGGGATCGAGAGCTCGCCCTTTTAGGGTGACCCAATCTAGACTGGCCCTAAATGGATCGGAATCATTTTGTGGAATGAGAACAAGGTCCTCCATAGGCAAACCTCTTTCCTCAGTCTCTTCTCAAGGGTCCAAATATACGATGGTCATCGCCTGGTGCTAAGCCCTTAGTGCCATTGTGTAGCACTATCGAGCTTCGTGTTGATCCCCTTTCATTGTTTCGACACCTTTCTGGTCGAGAATTTCATGGCAGTGGTAGGTTAAGACCATAGCTCGTAATGTGTTAAGTGATGGTCGACCGAGGATTGCATTGTAGACGGATGGTGACAATCCACTACCAGGAAGTCAATCTTTATAGTTGCTCTGTCTCCGGCAGTAAGCTAGAGTTGAATTGACCCTTCAGGCATGACCCTACCACCTGAGAAACCTAGCAAATGAGTTTTGATGGGTCGAAGTTTAGATCGACCAAACTCCTATTTCATCGAACGCTTGTGCGAAGAGGATGTCTACTGACAATCTGGTATCCACAAGAATTCATAATACCTTTCAGTTGGCTATGCTCATTGAAACCACAAGTGCGTCGTCATACGAATGGTGGACTCCTTGGGCGGTTTTTCAGTGAAGGTCAGGTTACAGGTTTTTACTTTTTGTTCTTTCAAAGGTCTGCTGACAGTGGGGATTTGTAGATCAAAGTCAGAGTGTTCGATGCTCCTTATGTGGGCTCTCCGAGCTCGGTTCGAATCTCCTTAATTGCCTGACCTCTGAAGATGGTGCGGATCTCTCCGGTTGGCTCATTGTTGATGGGCTATTTGTCCTTCGAGGTAGCTTGATCTCCTCGATGGCTGACATACTCCCCAAGGTGCCAGCTGCGAATGAGAGCCTCTATCTCTTGCTTGATGTCAAAACAATCATTCGTCAAATGACCGTGATCTCGATAAAAAAGACTTTATTTTTACTCTTATTAAAGTCGGATTTCAGCTTGCCCGGCTATCTGAGCATATGCTTGTCCTGAATTTCCATCAAGACTTGTTCGAGCGTCTTATTGAGAGGAGTGAACGTTTTAAACTTACTGTCGGGTCATGCGCAGACATCGATTATAAGTCGTAGGTTGCTGAAATTCGATGGGAAGGATCGCGGGAGTCAATGGAACAGTACGGACTAGGATACGGGTCTTACAGACATATTTCTGCGACTTGTTTGATAGGTTGGCCATCGTTGTCGGCAGACTTTTGTCCAGCGAGGAGAGAAACTGCTGATCTCTCATCCCTCCCATAATCGCGGCTAGGGCAAGTTCTTCAAAGTGCTTTTGAACTTATAATGCTTCTAAATTGAAGCGCTTAATGTAGTCTTTTAGTAGATCGTCGTCTCTCTAGACGGCGTGAAAGAGATGGGAGTATGGTTTGAGCTTTTTCTTCCTCTTGATGAAGTTCGTTATGAAGACTTGGCTTAGTTGAGAGAACGAGGTAATGGAGTTTGGCTTTAACTGCTTGAACCATAGTTGGGTGGCTCCAGTCAAGGTTAAAAGAAAGCTTGGCACATGACTGCGTCAGATGCGTCATGGAACTCCATGCAGACTTTGAAAGACTTCATGTGTTCCAAAGGGTCAGTACTCCTTGAGAACGGAGTTATCTAAGGCAGATGGAATCTGCTCGATATTCATGCCTTCATTATATTGGTGGTGAATGGAGGATCGACTTCCTTCGTAATGGCCTCCATTGGAGTCGGCGCAGTAGTTCGGTAGGCCTGTTGCATGTCTTTGATCTGATCTCACAGATCTTTAAGCTCAGCCTCCCAGGGTTCGTCGCTTTCAGCAGTAGCCTCGATCCGGGCTTTTCCGCGCTTCTTTTTGTCCAGCTCATGGCATAGGTTAGAAGCGGGCAGAGCTGTAGTCCCAGATACCTGGGAGGGATATGGCCTGTTTGCTCATCCTCCCTAGTAGCTCTCGGTAGATGCTGAGGCTATAGCTATTCCAACAGCTGCTTCATGGAGTTCATGTTGTTGTTCAGCATTTTGACCTGCTGTTCGAGGGAGTTCAATCGATCTCCCTTAACATGGGATCGCTGTCCTTACCTCCCAGGACTGGAATCAGCCTGATGTTAGGAGGAAGAGCTCGATGACTATCGTGCCGCTTCGGGGGTGGTGTGAGGTTGGCCGCAATCGGGAGACGGGGTTTTCTTCTTCCTTTTAGTCATCATAGTTGTTTATGGTAAAGCAGAAACGACTCTAAAGCGCTTCTGTATACGACGCCTTAAAGCGTTGATCTTGGTTTTGAACGAACCCTCCCTTGAGCCCTGGGTACCTTCATAGAACACGAACAAAGGACTCCTTTGTTAGGATAGGGAACCCTTCGATGCCAAAGTCAAGAATTCGGGTCTAGTTGTGTGTCGAGTGTATAGGGCTAGAGATTGTGCGTACCTCTCCCCTTTGGGGATCTTCTTATTTATAGATGGGATGAGGCAGTGGTGTAGGGCACGGTCACTTATGCTTTGGCAGGGACAGAATCCTAGTAGGATTTTGGCGTCCAAGATCCTCGAGATCCGATCTTATCCTCCGAAGATCTTGGGAGAGATCTTCGGGCCGTTCAGGAGATCTTCAGGTCAGTTGCTCGGGACAAGGTTGGTCGGCAAAGGCGGATGACGCCTTAGAGGTAGGTAATACGGAGCTGTTTGACAGATCGGCATTCACCCGAGTTCTCGACAGATCAACATTCCCTCGAGGTTAATACCGACTGCCGACTTTGTCGAGGACTGTACCGAGCTATGGCCGACCAATAGCAGACCTATGTTCCTGCCAACCTATAGTCGACCTATAGACGACATATAGTTGTGCCAGCTTACCTAATAGATCGTTTAGTAGTCATGTGGACCTATGACTATACCGACCTATTTTGTGGTCGGACTTTCTTTGCCAGTATGTATCTCGCAAGTAATTTTACCCATTAGTACGGTGGGTGCTGGTTGTAGAGTTGTTTCATTTTACGGGTCGTTTCATTTTCCCCCCAATAAGCATAATTGTTTTATATGATATGGCTTATTTGAGATTTAAATTTGCTTAATTTTTTTCATTCACGGAGTGCAAAAATTTAATGGACAAGCCACGGTCAAGGCCGTGCCTAATCTGCTCCAGGAATTATAAGCCGGTTATAGAGATTTCATGTGGCATGCATGGTGTCCGACTCCTCCACGTGGCACATTAGCATGCTTTACATCACGAGTAACCAAAGCAGGACACATTCTAATCCAGTGGCTTTCTAGAATTAACATTACCTGCATAATCTGAATCCACATACCCTACCAACTTCGCCAAAGTCTTTTCAAAAGTTAAGATGTAGTCTTTTATACTTCGAATATATCGAAGTAATTATTTTACCACTTCCCAATGTAGTCATTTCACAACATTAACTGCCCATGAAATATTGGGTCTCGTACAAACCATGGCATACATTATAGTACCTATAACATTCGAATAAAGTACATGATACATAACATGCTTTTTCTCATTTAATTTAAGACATTATTCCAAGGAAAGCTTGAAGTGAGTTGTGTGAAGAATGCTAACCTACTTTGCTTTATCCATCCCATACTTGATCAATTCCTTCTCAAGGTAATCTGCCTGAGATAACTAAACTTTGCTCCTCTTCTTGTTTCTATGAATATCTTGCTGCCTTCAGATTTTTTATTTCGAATGTCCCTGATATTGAGTCTTCAGTACATCGATTTTAGTCATGTTATAACTGGCGATCAACATATCATCAACATACAATACTAGGATGATGAACTTGCCATCACTTGGTGTCTTATAATAGACACAGCGATCGTATTCACTCCTAGTAAATTTCTGACTCAACATGAAAGAATCATTTTTTTTGTACCATTGCCTAGGCGATTACTTCAGGTCGTACAACGACCTCATTAACCTGTAAATCTTATTCTCTGCCCATCTAACTTTGTACCTTTTGGTTGCTTCATGTAGATCTACTCTTCCAATTCCACATGCTAGAATGCAGTCTTCACATCCATCTGTTACAGCTCCTGATCGTATTAGGCAACTAGTGCCAATACGAATCTGATAGACACTTGCTTAACCACCGGTGCGAATATCTCTGTGAAGTCAATTCATTCTCTCTAAGCATAACCTTCACTACTAGTCTCGCTTTGTATTCATCCTGTTTTCTTCTGAATAACCACTTGCATCCATTTGCTTTTCAGCTCACTGGTAGCTCTACCAGCTCTCATGTGTTGTTCTTGTAGAAGGAGTCCATCACATTGTCCATTGCTGCCTTTCACTTTTCTACATCAGGCTCGTTAAGAGCCTCTTGAAGAGTAGACAAATCTATTTGTAATAAGGGCATATGTGATATTAGAGTCGTCCATGTATCTTGCTAATAATCTGCGATCTCATGGTGGATTTCTCCTAGGTGGTTGCTCCACCTCTTCCCATACTACTATCTATGCATCTGTCTCAGTCTGAGTATTTTCTGTGTCAATATGAACATCCACAACCAACCTCTTTGGTTCTTGTTACTCCTTACCATTCTTGCGGAATAGGGAGCTTTTGTCGAACTTAACGTTATGGCTAGTGATGATTTTCCCTGTATCTCGCCGAAATACGGAGCTCTTCACACCACCACTATAGTAAACAAAGATATACTTTTTAGTTTTTTGTTCTATCTTATCTCTCTCAATTGACGGTACATGAGATTAAGCCCCACAACCAAATATACATAAATTTGAGTAGTTCACTTTATGGCCACTCAATACTTCCTCTGGAATTTTACATTCAATAGCCATAGAAGGAGACTGGTTCACCAAATAATAGGCCGTGTTAATGGCATCAGTCCATAAGTCCTTGCTCAACCTAGCATTACTAATCATGCATTGAGCTCTCTACAAAAGAGTCCGATTCATCTGCTCAACCACACCATTTTTCTCGGGTGTGTGGCGCATTGTGTTGTACCATATAATCCCTCAATCTTTACAAAATTGATTAAATTCTCCCGAAGTAAACTCACTGCCATTATCTTTCCTTAATATCTTTAACTTCTGCCTGACTGTTTTTCCACCATGGCCATCCATTACATGAATTTGGTGAAAATCCCGAATTTATGCTTCATGAAATAAACCTAAATTTTCCGGAAGTAGTCGTCGATGAATGTGACAAACCATGACGACCCTCCATCAAAAATCACAGGCGACAACCCTCATACATCAGAGTCCACATAATCAAGCACTCCCTTACATACGTGTTTTTCAGATTTAAAAGATAACTTAGATTGTTTACCATATATACAATGCTCACATATATTTAAATCATAACTTTTAAATTTTAAAATTAAATAACGATCAGAGAGTACCTTCATGCCCCTCTCACTCATGTGGCCCAGACATAGACGTCACATACGTGCAAACATGGAATACACTATAACTCATGCAGCTCCACCTATTGAAGTGCTCCCAATCAACATGTAAAGATTATCATGCCTCTGTGCCCTCATAACCCCGAGTGCCCCCTTTAAAACTTTGAGGACACCATTAAAACCGTTGAACTTACACCTGCTTCGAGTGCATTGAGAGAAATCAAATTCTTCTTCAAGCAAGGAACGTGCGTCACCTCAGTCAAGGCACACTCCATCCCATCAAACATCTTGATGCGCACTGTACCAACAGCCACGACGTTACAGGCATTATCATTACTCATAAACACATGTCCACCATCGTACTCTCTATAACTGGTGAACCAACTTCGATGAGGAGTCATGTGAAATGAACTCCCTGTGTCAAGGATCCACTCATCTCTACGATCATCGTATAAGTGTCTGATTATATACACTAACAACACATCACCTCCACTTGTCTTTTCATCAAACGTGGCAGTGTTGTCCTCCATGAAAGAAGCCTTTGAGTTTTCTTTCTTCGATTTAGGATTTGTACAATCCTTCTTCATGTGCCCTGACATCCCACAGTTCCAACACTTTAACTTTCCATTGCCCTTTCCCTTGGAATTGGATATCAATTGAGAAGATCATGTATCTCACTTAGTATTTCTGCCCCTCATAAGCAATGCATCAGTAAAGGCCCTCATGCTACCATTTTTATTTATCTTGGCCTTTCCCTGAAGGGCTGAGATAACGGTGTCCACACTCAGGAACGTATTACTGGTGCACAAAGAGTCCCTGAAAGCCTCATACGATGCTAGAAGAGGATTCATCAAAATATATGCCTGATCTTCATCTTTGACCACTTCTTTTACGTCTAGCAATTTGCAAATCAACTTATTAAAATTACTGATGTGGGTCTCCACATCTCCATCCTCTGCCATCCTGAAGTTGAACAACTGCAACTTCAAGAGTAGGCAATTTTTAAGGGACTTCTTCGCATAAACGTTTTCTAATTTCGGCCACAGCTCCATTGTAGCTTTCTCCCTCATGACATTGTAGAGAACCTCATTTGTTAGGCACAATCGAATTAAGGATTTTCCTTTCTTATCCAGAATCCTCCATTCATCATCATCTATAGATGCATGTCGCTCCTCCAAAGCCTCATCTTCACCTTGCTTAGTTAAAAGGTTAATTATGTTAACCTTCCATAAGTCAAACCTCTTTTTACCTGAGTACTTCTCGATGTTGAACTTTGAATTTCTAGCCATTGATACTCCTCCTTCCATATCTAAGCCTGCACCCCAACATTAGCTCTAATACCACTTGTTGGGGGACTGTGGAAGCACACAAAGATGTATCTAGAGAAGTGATCCAATTGCACCAAGCAAGAACAAAGAGAACACAACGATTTAACATGGAAAAACCCTTACGGGAAAAAACCACGGCACAAAGTGACAGATGATCACTATAAAAAACAGAAATTACAAGAGACAAGAGCTTTCCCGATCTGAACAACCTTGAATCAAACCCTTGCTACACCCTTGAAATCCTTTGGGCGAATTAGAAGCCCTAGAATACCTCCTAATTCTGATTACACCCTAATATAAAGCCTTTAGAAGAATTACAATTGAAATAAGAAATAAATCCCACAAAATCACAACTCTATGAAAATCTGCGTGAATTCGTTCGATGTCATCAAAACTTATCCTTCGATGGCATCGAAGTCATGTTGATGGTATCAAACAAATACCCAATCAGTCTAGAGACACGACATGAAAATTGGATCTCCTTCAATTGCATCGATCCATCTTCAATGACATCGAACATATCCTTCAATGTCATCGAAAAAGTGCCTAGTTAATCCAGCGACGTACTAGAGAAAATTCAAAAATTCTCGATAGGATTGAGCACTATTCGATGGCATCGAATGTTGCTCGATGGCATCAAATGGTTTCGATGTCATTGAATGGTCTTCGATGTTTAGTATCCGCAACCTGCTGTACATCAAGTGGCCTACTTCAATTTTGGATATCCATGTCCTAAAATGAACCAACGAAATGGATGGATGAAGTGGATGCAAAACACACGTTACAATGAACACCACAAGGCTTGGGTTACATGATTCCCATAAGAGGTGGATTTTCTGAAAGGATTTCGCATAAAGTTCAAGGGATTCTAGGGGACCCTACCATGATGTTTGTGAGAAATTCATCCTGCCCATCTATTTTTATATATATTATTTTAGAAATTAAGATAATATCATTTTAAGATATTAACTAAAAAATGAGGTGGGTCCAAAACTCAAGTGGCCACACTAGAGGTAACAAGGGGAAATAATGAACACCATTGCAATAATCAAATGGCCAAAAAGATTTGTATCAGGGTAGGACTTTTGCCTTTTCACTTCATCCCAGTGATAATGACCTCATAAATGGTTTGGATGGAACATAAACATCAAGGTAGAGCTCAGGAAAGTTTTAAGGGTAGTCATTTTTTTCCCCGGGTATCCTCTCCTGTGGCTGACTTGAGTTTTGGATACGCCTCGTATTAGTCACATGTCGTAAAATAAGTTAGCAAAATAGATGAATAACGTGAATTTCATGAAAACATTACAGTAGGCCCCACCTAGTGTACCAACTACCAGCTAAAGGCTTTCCGAGGAAATCCACGTCCCATGTAACCTTTGGTTACAAGGCAAGGTATGTCCGTGCACGCAGCGAGAGAACAGCTGCCCTGCTTTGACACGTGAGTTCTGGCCAATCCTTTTTTACAAGGAGCCGGTGCAGCCCAAAGCTCTGTAGGGCCCCACCATGTTGGCCAACTAACATCTACTCCGTCCATCAGTTTCGCAAGGTCAGGATAAGATGTAATTCCAAAAATGTGGCAGATCTAAAATTCAAGTGAGCTACACCACAGAAAACAACACACGAGAATGGAAACACCGACCACTAAAACCTTCCTGAGGCCCATGCTGATCCCTTATATTCCATCCAGCCCATTCATAAGGTGACTTCCATTAGGATGTAGGAAAAACAATAATATCATTCTGATCCAAAACTTCTATGGCCCCAAGGAAGTTGACGACGGGTGTTAAATCACCCACCGTTTCTTGTGGCATGGCCCACCTTAGTTTTGGATCTGTCTCACTTTCGGGCTCACATCCAAGGGAGTGGATTCCATAGGAATATGTGGTGGGCCCCACAGAGTTTTGAGTTACACAAGCAACATGTAAGAAGGTTGCACGCCCCTCGTGTCCTGCTTTAACACATCTTCATTAAGGATAACGAGAGCAAAAATCGTTGCTAGGAGGGTAAATTGTTATCAAAATCCTCCGTAGAAAGGTACAATCATCATTTTCAAAGTTAAAGAATATTATCACACAAAGATGTAATATATTTTCCTACTAGTGGTGGCAAGAATAATGTCATGAAAAGCATCTCAGAATGTGAATTTCCAAATGCCATTTTGAGGTGCATGTGAAAGACACTCAACTCCAGAAAAGATCCAAGTGCTCTTACCTTGCAGAAATAGGGAACCATTGAGTCGATTACCTCCCAAATCCAAAACCTCTAGTTTGCTCAAGTTGGCCAATTCTATCAAGATTTAAACAATTTTTTAAAAAATAACATTAGAGTAGGAATTTGGAGAAGTAAGTGAGGCATGACCACTAAATAAAGTTCAAAATATTATCTAAACTAATATTATCAATCTTGGCTTAATTCTTTACAGTTAATCAACTTACCTTTTGACCGGAAGAAATCTTCCAAATTATTCCCACTTCGATCAAGGCTCTTGAGGGAGGAGAGTATGCCCAAAGTGACGAGGTTGCATTACAAAATGGCAGGGTTCAGTAGACAAAGTGACGAGATTGCAACACAAAGTGACGGGGTTTAGTAGACAAAGTGAAGAAGTTGTAGAACAAAGTGACGGGGTACAATAGACAAAGTGACGATGTTGCAGTACAAAGTGACGGAGTTCAATAGACAAAGTAACGGGATTGCAGTACAAAGTAACGGGGTTCACTAGACAAAGTGACGGGGTTCAATAGACAAAGTGACGAGGTTGCATTACACCGTGCCTGGCTACACTTGACAAAGTGATGAGGTTGCAGTACGAAGTGACAGGGTTCAATAGACAAAGTGATGTGTTTGCAATAGACAAAGTGACGGGTTGCAGTACAAAGTGACAGGGTTCAGTAGACAAAGTGACGGGATTGCAGTACAAAGTGACGGGGTTCACTAGACAAAGTAACGGAGTTGCAGTACAAAGTGACGGAGTTCAGTAGATAAAGTGACGGAGTTGCAGTACAAAGTGACGGGGTTCAATAAACAAAGTGATGAGGTTTGGATTGGATTCAGTCATAATAAATGGTGGGCGTAACTCTCTCCACTGTTTTTTTGTGGTGGGGTCCACTCGAGTTTTGGATCTGATTCATTCTTTGGCTCATGCCCTAAAATGATCTCTCCAAATGGATGGATGGTGTGGATACAAAACATACATCATAGTGAGACCCATATAAATAGGTGACACCACTTCAGTAGCAAGTCTCACTACTCAATGTGGCGCTGAATCCCAAATGGAAACGAAAGCGGATTGGCTACTCCCCTTACCATTAGTCCGGTGGTGGTGGTGGTTGGTGCTTTGTGGGCCCCACCATGATGTATTTGTTTCATCCATTCCGTTAATCTATTTTTACATATAATTTTAGGGGTTGATCCCAAAAATGAGAGGGATATAAATCTCATATGGACCACACCACAGGAAAACAATGGTGATTGGATATTCATCATTAAAGTCCTCCTAAGGCCCACCATATTGTTTATTTGACATTTAATCTGTTGGTTTGGTCATAAAGACCCAGATGAAGGGAAAAAACAAAGATCGGCTTGATCCAAAACTTTTATGGCCTCCAAAAAGTTTTTTAGGGTCAACGTTCATTCAACACTGTTTCATGTAATGTGGTCCACTTGAGATTGGGTTATACCTCATTTTTGGTCTCAGACCATAAAATGATCTAGAAAAATAAATGGATGGCATGGATGAAACACATACATCATGGTGGGCCCACATAGCACCGAGTGGCAGGGGAGTAGCCAGTCCGTTTCCAATGGAAACCGTGGACGCGGATTCACTGGGAAAAGCCTTTTGCATGAAGTTCCAGCACTGGGATGTATGGTGGGGTCCACCATGATGTTTATAAGAATTTCAATCCATTCATCCATTTTTAGAGCTCATTTTAAGACATGTAACCAAAAATTAGGATGATCAAAAACTCAACTGGGCCATACAAGATGAAACAGTGGAGAAAGAAATTCCTACCGTTGAAACCTTCCTAGGCGTCTTGATGTTTATATGCCATCCAAACTGTTTATAAGGTCATTTTTACTAGGATGAAGTGAAAACACCAAAATATTAGACCGATGCAAAACTTTTGTGGCCATATAAATATTTCAACGGTGGACACTAAATCCCCACTGTTTCCTCTCGTGTGGCCCATTTGAGTTTTGTATACACCTTAGTTTTGGTATGATGTCCTAAAATGATATCTAAAAATGGATGAACGGGTTGGATTTATTACAAACGTCGCAATGAGCCCATCCGGAATCCTTGCGTAGGATCTTACTGCAAAAGGCTTTGGCAGGAAATCCGCGTCCTCATCAGACCCATGAAATCGGATTGCGTACCGAGTCTTATCGTATTGAGTAAACTCTGTTGGGCCCACTGTGAATTCATGTGGTTTATCCATGCCGTCCATCCGTTTTTACATATCATTTTAGGGGTTGAGCCCAAAACTGAAGTATATCAAAAGCTCAAGTAGACCATACCAAAGGAAATAGTGGAAGTATTGATTTTCACCATTGAAATGTTTCTAAGCCCGCAATGATTCTTTTTCATCTAAACTGTTCATAAGATCACAAAGACCTGGATGAATGGAAAAA
The DNA here is from genome assembly GCF_029962835.1 of Magnolia sinica. NCBI lineage: Eukaryota > Viridiplantae > Streptophyta > Magnoliopsida > Magnoliales > Magnoliaceae > Magnolia > Magnolia sinica. Next base: position 62,050,811 of record NC_080584.1, read on the forward strand.
ACAAATATCATCTTGATATAAAACTTCTGTGGGCCCCCAAAAACTTTTCAATGGTAGAATTCAATTCACATTGTTTTAGGTGGTGTGGTCCACTTAATTTTTAGATATGATTAATTTTTGTTGTAAAACCCTAAAATTAGATGATAAAAGAGATGGATGGAATTGATATAATGCACGAATGATGGTGGGCTCCATAGACTTTACCCAGTACACTTACCATACCGAGTTACTCAGCATGCAAACCGCTTTCGTTTAATGTTTCTGTTATACTTCTTATTAAATGTACTTTTTTAATATATTAAAAAAAAAACCGGTGATGTGGCACTTACAGTGACGTGGACCAATGAAAACGCTGGAGTCAGGGAGTTCCTGACTCCAGGAAACAGAGGATCTGCACTCCAATCCATTTCGTTTAACTTATTTTTGGGCATGATCTCAAAATTGAAGGATATCCAGGGCTGAGTGGACCACACCACAAAAAGCTGAAAAAGTTTTGGATGGAGCTGATATTTACGTTGTACCTTCATCCGTGTCTTTGGGACTAATAAATATCACGGTGGGCCCTTGGAAGGTCTCTATGCCGTTGATTTCTATGATGTGGTCGACTTGAACTTTGGATATGCTTGGCTTTAGGGTTCATTCCCAAAAATGATCTTGCAAATTAGATTGATGGTATGGCCATATAACAAATGTATCATGGTGGGCCCACAGAAGTGCCACGTCAATACGTCAGTTGCTAGCAATGTGAGAAAAGCGTGGCACAGACAGGAGAAATACCTATATCACCAAAGTGTATGTAAATACCTAACCATTTTATTATTATTTTTATTTTTAATTTTGAAAAAATATTACCTCATTAGTTTTCTATTTACATCCCTGCACCTTTTTAATTAAGTTTTCATTAAGCTATTTCATTAATCATTAACCATGATATTAAAGATTTTGTTTCAGGTTACCTGTGCTCCCTGGTCTTCCTCTAGTTTGAAGCTGTGTGGGGTCCATAAAGATATTCATAACAAATCTACTCCGTCCATCAATTTTTCAAGAGAAGGAAAGAACAAGATTCTGAAAAATCAGTGAGATACGAAAATTTTGTGGACCACACCATCTGAAAAAGTAGGAATTGGATGTCATCAATGGAAACTTCGTGAGGGTCACAGAAGTTTTGTATCAGGATGATATTTGTGTCTACAATTTTTCTGAGTAATAACAACCTTATGAACCGTTTGGATAACAAATAAAACTCATGCTATGCTCTAAAAAGGTTTCAACAGCGGACATTTACATTCCCATCGTTTAATGTGACGTGGTCTACATGAATTTTCGATCTGCCCAATCTTTAGACTCCTGTACTTGTATGTGATCTTTAAAAATGGATGGACAGAGTAGATTTGTGTAGGGAATTCCTGCGGCCCCACATCATTTCCGTACTACATGAACTTCTCACGGTATTCCGCATGGCGGCAAAGTCACCAAAGCTGTACCTTCAACTGGATTGCATAAGGTAGGTGGGCTCTACCATATTGTATGTGTTTAATCCGCAATATCTATGCATTTTTACATATCATTTTCTGGCAAGAACGCAAAAAAGAGGTAGATCTAAATCTTAAATGTATCACACCATAGAAAATAGCGGCGATGTTAAAAAATAATAAAAATAATAATTACAAAAAAAACCAAAAAAACCAAAAAAATAAAGATAGTGGCCATGAACGCTTGCCATTAAAAACTTCTTATGGAATATAAAAGTTATGGATAAAGCTGATATTTTTTTTTTTTTGCCTTCATCCAGTCTGTTTGACATAATCAACATGTTGTATGGGCTTTAAGGTGAGCATTAGAAAGTTTTTAGTGGTGACCATTGAATTACACTGTTTTCAATGGCGTGGCCCACCTGAGATTTGAATTTGCCTCATTTCTATTTCTGGGCTCATGCCCTAAAATAATTTAGAAAAATGGATGGACTTTGTGGATACATCATGGTATCTCCCATGGGACATCCGCAGAGATTTTTTCTTTTTTTTTTTTTTTTTTTTTAATAACACGTACTTACAATTAGGTACTCATTTAATTCTTATGAAGCAATCTCTTTGATTGGTGGTTATTTTTATCATTTTAGGAAAAAATATTCTTTCAACTAACTTTAAATAAAAAGAAGGGAAGGAAAAAGTATGACAATAACATGACTAACGAGGTAGCATACTGAAAAATTGAATAAAAAAATGTATAAAAATCTAAATGTCAAAAAAAAAAGAAACTATTTTATAGAAGGAAGATTCTATTTTATAAAATTCCTTTTATTTTTTTACTGATTGACTTCTTGAGCAATGGCATGGACCAATGACAGTATTCAACACCATAACGTACTGTGCCTTCAACACAAACAATGAGCACTTCCATGCACTTTTTTTCATAGTCAAACCTGAGCTTTATAAACCTTGATATTAAAAGGTTAGACCCTTAGTTGTAAATAACAAAAAGATATGTTCTTATTTAAAATTCCACGAAACGCATTTTTCAAAAATTGTATCTTTCCAAAAACCTTGTTTTCCAGAAATTGGCAAAGGAAATATTATTTCTATGTTTGCTTATCAACAACAATTCTCAAAAGAATCGAAGTTTGTTTTCAAAACATATATTTGGCAAAATAAAATTCTTTTTAGAAATTCTCTTTAATATCGGGTGGTGCCTATCTATCCAGACATAGGATGTATGGAATTAACAATTAATATTTCCTTTGTAATATGGAAATATTCCTTTAAGGGGCATCTAATGAATGGGTTAAATGGAATATACTAGACAAACCTATGTTTATCTTGTCCCCATGGTTTCTTGCTGTCTGGCCCACCTAAGTTGTGGATTGAACTTATTTTTTGCCCAACACTAAGGGACAATCTGAATGTATGGAGTGGATTTGACATAGAGAATATGGTAGCTCCATGTGAAACTCAGTTAAAGAAAGTCATCTCAACCCTTAGAAATTGTTTACATTGAACTGATTATCTTAAATTAAGCTGATTAGACTGTAGAAGCCATTGTCCCAAACTCACAGTGTGGAAGTCAGATTCTTTGTATAATCCTAACCTTCCATTCTTGGACGCTTGCTAAAATGAGATCATTGAATATTTTTCATTTTTAATTATTTAATAGATTTTCATCATTCCGTTAGGAAGATTATATAATTAGAATAATATTAGGTTCATGACACATCTCAACTGAAACCAATAATTGTACAATTTGTTTTAAATTAGTATATTTCTTGCATGTAAACTCTAAATGCATATATGTGTATAGTCTAACATACTCTGCTAGAGTATCAAATCTTTCTTCCGCGCATGCGTATTGCCTATTGATAGCGTCACTGGGAGCATATCTACTGACATTGCTCTGTGGCTGGTCCCACCACGATGCATGTGTTTTATCCACCTCATCCATCCATTTTTGCTAGGTCATTTAATGTTATGAGCCCGAAATGATGTATGTTTAGATCTCAAGTAGACCACACCATAGGAAATAGTGGTGATTGAACGCCCACCATTACATACTTCTTGGGAGCCACAAGAGTTTTGAATCAAGCTGATCATATTCATGTTTTCCCTTCATTGAATGTCCTATTTACTGATTCTTATGGCACTGCTAGTGCATCAAAGCTGGGGCCTACTATGACATCTCAATGACATTCACTCCTCGAATCTATTTTGGTAGTTGATCTTAGGAAATCAGGAAAAAAAATATCCCTTCGAATTTGAGGGGCTACAGTAATATTTATTTTCCATCCAATCACACCAAACTTAGATGAAGTGAAAACACAAATATTAGCTTGATCCAAAACTTTCATGGTCCACAAGAAGTTTTTAATGGTCAAAATGATCACCATTTCCTTTACTGTAGATATCAGTTTTGGGACTGTGCTCTAAAATGAGCTGGAAAAACTAATGGATGGTGTAGATATACAACACATACATTACCACACTTACAAAACAACCACGAGTGTTGTTGTGTATTACCTAGTGTGGGTTTCTTAGACTTTGGGAGGGACCTTAATATATGTTTTGTATATGAATGCCCTCCATGGAATTTTCCAGCTCATTTTAAGACAGTATCATAAAAAAAAAATTTAAAAAAAATCAAGCAGATCCAAATCTCAAGTGAACTACACCACAGACAAGAGTGGTTATTGAACACTCACCAATAAAAATTCTAACTGCCAACTGTCATATTTGACTTGGGTGAAAGGAATACACCAATATCATCTTGCTCTGAAATTTCATGGCCCACAATAAGCTTTAATGGTCAATGAAAACTATTTCCCATGTTGTAGTGCAATTGAGATTTGGATCTGCTTTAGTTTTGCAATTATGCTCTAAAATGAGTTAGAAAATTGATGGATGGCATGAATATATATATATATATATATATATATATATATATATATATCAAAGTGGGCTAACACACTTTAGTGTTTTACCCGGGTAACACCCGATCGGCTTCCCAGTGTTACACCTGCCCTTGACAAGGATAAAATGGCAATTTTGAGGAGGCTTCTTAATTCCTTCTCATTTCCGTAGCGTTTTCTTAAGTCAAAGTTAAAACTGGTTTTTGACTCGCTATTGGAAAGAAAATTTAGCAAACTAATGTCTCATTAAATGTAATATTTACATTTGAGTACCCTTTTTAAAGTAAACTTTTATTAAGATACCTCATCTATCAAGTTATTGTCAAACGGGTACCTTATGTCGGTGATTGCAGCTTTCTTAAAATTACAAAAATTCCCAGCAAGTAATGAAGTTGCTTAATAAGAATTAAATAAGTACCTAGATGTAAACATGTGTTGTTATAAATATTATAATAAAAAAATTCTAAAAAAAGGAAAAATTTTCACTGTACCTGATTGCATGGTGACATAGGCTTGGTCACGTATCCGTTTTCTGTGGGACCCACCATAATCTATTCATATAGTCCATTCATTTTTCTGGATCATTTTATGGCATGATCCCAGAAATAAGGTAGATTCAAATCTCAAGTGGACCTTAGAAGCAGTAGTGATTAAAGGGTGACCATTAAAAACTTCCTAGGAACCACCTTAATGCCCACCATAATGCTTATTTTCCATAACATGTTGATTAGGTTACACGGACATAAAAGAAGGGGAATATATATATATATATAAGATTGATTCAAAACTGTTGTAGCTCACAAGAAGTTTTTAACGGTAAGCATCTATTGTCTCCTGTGGTGTGGTCCAACTAAATCTTAGATCTGCCTCATATTTAGGATCATGTCCTAAAATTATCTAAAAATGGATAGATGGTGTGGATTAAACACATACATCATAATGGGTCCCACAAAGCACCATATACACTTCATGTTAAAGGCACCGCTTCCGTTTCTTTGCCCGACATGGATGGCCTGTTAACGTAGCACAAGAAGTTCATGTGGTTGGAAATGATGTGGAGCTTATAGAGACTCCCTTAATAAATCCACTCCCTCCATCAGTTTTGCAGGACCACAATAGCACAGGATTTTAAAAATTAGCATATCAAGAACTCATATGGGCTACACCACATGATGTATGTATTGTATATTGGTGTGGTCCATTATTATGTATGCATTGCATATTGGTGTGGTCCATCCATTTTGACAACTCCTTTTAGGCCATGAACCCAAAAATTAAGCAGATCCTAATATTAGGGTGGATCATACCATATGATTATGAAAAAGCAAAGCAGAATGATCGTAGTGGATGTTATTGAGATGTCACAGTGGACCCACAGGAAACAGGAGATTCACATGGCTTCAAATTCCAAGGGCAATCTAAAATCCTGTGGGGCTTTTCAAGTTTTATATGGAATCTCTACTCTATCAAGTTATCCTTAATGTTAGGACCTCAGGGCAAAAAATTTGCAGATACACAACTTTGGTGGGCCATACAACGGGGAACAATGGGGATGTCGAATAAAAAAATAAAAAATAAAAATAAAAATAAAAAACAAAAAAAATGAAAAACATTAACAGCCGTAACTCATAAAGATCAAGAAAAGACACAAAATTCTAGGAAACTCAAGTGGGCAAGACCTTATATAAACCATTTTTGAGACCCAAAGGAGTTTTGTTTAGAAGAGCTTTTGCATGTACAGCAAAAATAAAGAGCTTCACCTAGTGGACAGAGAGGATTTACATAAAAAAAAATATGGTGGACCACCTAGAACTTGCTGTTTCTTACCTTGAGTGAAACCGGGTTTACTCACAATTCCAAATGGACACAGGTTGTCTCTTATTAGTCTTTATAACATAGCCACGTAGGAATCCCTTGTAACACTAAGTGAGAGGCTCATCATGATTTTATTATTATTATTCATATCTACTCTACTTATCCATTTTGATAGCTAATTTTAGGACATGAGCCCAAATACCAGGAAGATCCAAAGCTTGGGTAAGCCGCACCTCATGATATAATAAAGATAGAAATACACACTGTTGAAGCCTTATTTTTTTTAGGTGTCGTAGAAGTTTTGAATCAGACTGAGATTCTGTATTAATCTTTCTACATCCTGATCGGAATCACCTTATGAATAGGTTGATGGTATGTAAAGACTATGGTGAGCCCAAGAAGGTTTTAATGGTTGACATTTCTTTCCCCACTATTTTGTGAGGCGTGGCCTACTTGACTTTTAGATATCCATGTCCTAAAATGAACCAGTGAAATGTACGGATGAAGTGGATATAACACATATGTTACAATGGACGCCAAAGAGCCTGGGTGTAAGAGGCGGATTTCCTTAAGGCTTTAGCAGGAACCAAAAGTGCCAGGGATGGGATTTTAGGTGGGCACACTGTGATGTTTGTGAGAAATCCATCCTGTCCATCTCTTTTACCAGCTCATTTTTGGGCATGAGACCAAAATTGAACTATATACAGAACTCAAGTGGACCATACCACAGGAAATAGTGAGAATTGAACCCCTACCCTTGAAAATTTCTTGGGGCCATAGAAGTTTTGGATCCAGCTGATATTTTATTTTCCCTTCATCCAAGTCTGTGTGACAAATAAACATCACTGTGGGCCCTAGGAAGGTTTCAACGGTGGACGTCATTATTATCACTGTTTTCTTTAGTGTGGTCCACTTAAGCTTTGAGAATACTTCTATTTTAGAACCAACCACTAAAATGTTCTGTAAAAATGGATGGACGGCGTGGATAACTCACATACATTCATAGTAGGCCCAACTGAGTTTACTCAGTACGATAAAAGTGTACTGAGTAACTCAGTACCCAATCCTATTCCAAGAGCTTGGGTGTAAGAGGCGGATTTCCTTGACGGCTTTAGCAGAACGAAAGTGCCTGGGATGGGATTCTAGGTGGGCCAACCGTGTTGTTTGTGAGAAATCCATCATGTCCATTCATTTTTTAATATCATTTTAAGACATTGAACAAAAAATGAAGTGGGTCCAAAACTCAAGTTGGCTACACGAGAGAAGAAACATGGGAATATAATGACCACCATTGAAATATTTGAATGGCCACAAAGTTTTGTATTAGGTTAGGGCTTTTGCGTTTCCACTTCATACCAGTGGTAATGACCTCATGAACGGTTTGGATGGAACAGAAACATCAAGGTAGAGCTCAATTATGTTTTAATGGTACTTATTTGTTTCCCCTATGTTTCTCTAGTGTGGCCCACTTGAGTTTTGGATCCGTCTCATATTAGTTTCATGGCCTAAAATATGCTAGCAAAATAGATGAATGGGATGGATTTCTCTAAAACATTACATTGGGCCCCACCTAACAGACCAGCGTAGGAACTTTCGGCCAAAGGAAATCCGCGCCCCCTGCACCCCTCTGATGGGATGTGGATTTTCGGGGAAAGGCTTTGGTAGGAAGTTCCTGGGATGCAAGGTGGAGTCCACCGTGATGTTTATGAGAAATCCAACCTATCCCTCCATTTTTAGAGCTCATTTTAAGACATGTGATAAAAAATTAGGAGGATGCAAAACTCAACTAGGCCATACAAGATGAAACAGTGGGGAAAGGACTTCCCACCGTTGATACCCGCCTTGATGTTTATATGCCATTCAAACCATTTATAAGGTCATTTTTACTAGGATGAACTGAAAACACTGAAAACTTAGACTGATACAAAACTTTGTGGTCATAAAAATATTTCACCGGTGAAAACTAAATCTTCTTTTTTCCATCTCTTGTGGGCTATTTAAGTTTTATATTCACCTTACTTTTTTCTCACGTGTCTTAAAATGAGATCGAAAAATGGATATACAAGTTAAATTTCTCACAAACATCCATTTTTTCATCTCTTGTGGGCTATTTAAGTTTTAGATTTACTTTACTTTTTTCTCACGTCTTAAAATGAGATCGAAAAATGGATATACGTGTTAAATTTCTCACAAACATCGTAGTGAGCCCCACCCCATAATCTTTGAGCAGGAACTTCCTGCGAAAGCTTTCACGGGAAATCTGCCAACCATCGTAAAGGTTACGAGGCAAGGTACATGCGAGCACGCCAGCGAGGGAAACGGTTTGGCTATTCCCCGTGCCACCAGCCAATGGCTCATGGTTAGTGCTTCGTGAGCCCCACCATGATGTATGTGTTTCATCCATGCTGTCCATCTATTTTTCTAGATCATTTTATATTAAAAGAACAAAAATGAGGTATATCCTGGTCTCAAGTGGACCACATTAAAGGAAACAGGGCTGAATGAACTTCAACCATTAAAAACTTTTTTGGGGGCCATAAAAGTTTTGGATCAAGATGATATTTGTTTTTTCCCTTCATCTGGGTCTGTATGACCTTATCAACAGATTGGATGTCAAATAAACAGTAGAGTGGTCCTTAGGAGGATTTTAATGATGTATATCCAATCAATATTGTTTTCCAGTGGTGTGGTCCACCTAGGATTTATATTCCTATAATTTTTAGTATGTTCCTAAAATGATTTGTAAAAATGTATGAACGGAATGGATGAATCACATACATCATGGTGCGGCCCACAGAGCACTGACTACCAGCCAAGGGGCTGATGGCAGGGGGAGTAGCCAATCCGTTCCGCCAGCGAGGGCACAACTGCCTTGCTTTGACAGAGATGAGTGTTGGCCAATCCTTGTTACACAGAGCCCGTGCAGCCTAATCTCTGTACGGCCCACCATGTTTTCCATCTCACATCCACTCCGCCCATCAGTTTCTCAAAGTCAGGTTAAGATGTGATTCCAAAAATGTGGTAGATCCAAAATTCAAGTGACCCACACCACAGAAAACAATGAGAATGGAAACACAAACCATTGAAACCTTCCCGAGGCTCATGGAGTGGATTTCATAGGGACATGTGGTGGGCCCCACAGAGTTATGGGTTACACAAGGAACGTGTAAGAAGGTTGCACGCACCTCGTGTCCTGCTTTAACACCTCTTAATTAAGGATAACAAGAGCAAAAGTCATCGCTAGGAGGGTAAAATATTATCAAAATCTTCCGTAGAAATGTACAATCATCATTTTCAAAGTTAAAGATTATTATCACACAAGGATGTAATATATTTTCCTACTAGTGGTGGCAAGAATAATGTCATGAAAAGCATCTCAGAATGTAAATTTTCAAATGCCATTTTGAGGTGCATGTGAAAGACACTCAACTCTAGCATTTATTAGAAAAGATCCAAGTGCTCTTACCTTGCAGCCATAGGGAACCATTGAGTTGATTATCTCCCAAATCCGAAACCTCCAGTTTGCTCAAGTTGGCTAATTCTATGAAGAGTTAAATAATTAAAAAAATATAGCATTAGAGTAGGAATTTGGAGATGTGAGTGAGGCATGACCATTAAATAATGTTCAAAATATTATCTAAACTAATATTTTCAAATTTGGTTTAATTTCTTTACAGTTAATCAACCTACCTTTTGAGGGGAAGCATCCTTCCAACTTATTCCCTCTTAGATGAAGGCTCTTGAGGGAGGAGAGTGCGCCCAAATATGGTAGAATACTTCTATTTAACTGATTCCAACTTAGGTCTAGCTGCTCTAGGTTGCACAATCTTGACAACATTTCAAAACTTGTATATAAAATTATAGGAGGTGAATTCCCCATCACATCAAGACTGCTGTGTGGAAATCCAAATTGATTGTCGCCCAGAGACAGACTCTTGAGGGATGAGAGTGAACCCACATATAGTAGAATGCTTTCATTGAATGAGTTATTGCTTAGGTCAAGGTGCTCTAGCTTGCTCAATCTGGACCATCTTTTGAAACCTGTATAGGATGACGTCCTATGTTTAGGGCCTCTGCTTAGAATAGGGGAAAATCCTAACCATTCTTAATCTTACATGAAAAATAAAATAAAATTATTTCCTCAAATACAGCATGCATGGCGAAGGGTAAACACTTACTAGGGGCCTTTATTCCTAACATATGACCTTGTGCGCAGATGAAACAGATTGAGTACTAAAGATTAAAAATGTTCCCCTGTATCTTTGTGGGAGAATGCCTTAAATCACAACAACTCTGTTTTTGGTTTTTCCAATCATCATCATCATCGACTCAATTAAATTGTTGACTTGTTTTCTCAAGTCCACCTTGAAATTGTCAGAATTACAATTCAGGACTCATTGGTTAAGAAAGCCAATCATAATCAACTTAATTAATTTTATTTTTTAAATTGTTGGCTTGTTTTCTCAAATCCACCTTTAAATTGTCAGAATTACAATTCAGGACTCATTGGTTAAGAAAGCCAACGGGTTTTCAATTTTGGCCGTTTCCAACTCTTTTGACCAATAATTGCAGTTCAATAATAAGTGCTCCAAATGGAATCTTAGTGTTGCAAACATACCTTGCCATCTCCACCTGAATTCAAAATGGCACTGTTGAGTGTGTTTGGATGTGCTATCAAATTAAATTTCAATTATTAAATTTGAATTCCATTTTTGCAATGTATAAATAAAATAAAATGGCTGAAAGAGCAGACGTAGTTGCAGATCTTTGTGCTGTCTACTATGTTTTATTTATATGGAACATCTACCCCCTCCATCAAGTTATCCTCGTGCTGCTATGATGTCGGTCCAAAAGCAATGGGACAATGGGAATCGGATGACAATGATAAGTTTGTGTACGTGGGTACCATGGTATGTATCTTTAGTCAAACACATTAGTTAGGTGCAACTCAGTAAGATGAAAAGAAGATATGAAATTCTTCATGATTCAAAACCCAGGTGGGCAACACCATGTGAACTTAGAGATTTTAGGGGAAATTTTACGTCGAGACATGGAGGAGTTCTGTACAGGAAAATTTGAAATGGACTGAGAAAATAAGTGGCTTCACCCGATGGATGGCAAGGATTTTACATATAGAACATGGTGGGCCATTCAGAGCATGTTGTTTCTTGCATTATGTGAAACAGTGTTATTCATGATTTGATGTAGAGCGGTCGTGGACACTTTCATTTCCAAGATGGACCAAAGAAGGCCCGATCGAAGGCATAAGTGATTAGGATCGTCAGAACCTTAAAATAGACATATCTCCCAAACCGGAATGAGTAATTCAACGTACCATATATAATTTTGGGATAGGAGAAGCTACTTTAGCGAACCAACCCCGCAACGCCAAGATGCCATGCCAAATTTGTGAGATTCCATCAGATCGATGGTCGAAAGTCCATTTTAATTTCATTTTTACTATTTATAGTAAGTTTTAGTTCAATCATAACTCTTGATCCTTTGTGCTTTAGGAGTCGTGCTCAACATGAAAAGCGCTTAGAAAAATTGGGAGAATAACGTGGTTAGGCCAAGTTAGACACTTACTATTTTTGGCCAAAAACCATGAAGTCTAGTAGAACTCACATTTTTTAGGGAGTTTGAATTGGAGTTTGATTCTAAAAATTCCTCCTAAGTTTGATATCACTATTTAAAGGATTGCAAATTTGCTCTTATCATCAATTAATCTATTTTCGAATTAGAATTTATTTCTATTCTTTGTATTTTATCTCGTTGATTTGAGGAATCTCCGTGAGGAGTCCAGAGAAGCTCCGTGGATTTGGTGTAATTATCTCCTTGAGCTAGACAGTGATCGACCTCATCACATCCATCCTTGCATCATGATTCCACTTGGATGCCACTTATTTTGCAGGGCATGGTTGGCATGTTTTATCTAATTTAATAAGAGCTTTTCAAATAAGAGCTATTCTAATAAATTTGTTTATACTAGCTCTTATTGTAAAATTAGTTCATTTGGTAAAATAAGCTCTTATTTAAAAGAGCTTTTATTTGAAATAATCATATTTGGTAAATCGTTCAAAGAACTTATTTAAAGGATAGTTGCTGTGATTTTAAAAAAATTGCAATAACTCTATTTCAAATGAGCATGTTCCTTCATTCCTTTCACCTTAGATGTTGCCATCCATCACGTTGGCCATTGTACGTGGATTGTATGTCACGTGGAGCGCACTTTTGAAGTGGACAGTCCATGTGGGTCAAACATTTGAAGTGGGCCATGCATGTATTATGCAAGACCTACTTTGGATGTAGACCATTCAATCTTTGATGTGCACCATCCATTATGTGGGGGCCCACCTTGATTTACGTCATCCATCATGTGGAGCCCACCATCAATGTTAATTTTCTTTCATGTAGGTCACTTGAATGTTCACTACCCATCACATGGAGCTCACATTTGATGTGTCCATCGTGTGGGCCCCGCCTTCAAAGTGGGTTGTCCATCTTGCATACCATTCATCATTAGGAATGACTTTGATGTGAAATATCCACTATACTGGACCCACCTTGATTTGGATCCTCAATTAGGTGGGTCCCACTTGATATAGGTAGTCCATCATGCGAGTCCACAGAATTTGATGTGGGCCATTCATTATATAGGGAGCATTTTTAATGTGGGTTATCCCCTCATGTTAGGCCCACTTTGATGTCCACTATCCATCATGTGGGGGTACCCCTTCTATGTTGATCATCAATTATGGTGGGCTACTTTGGATATGCGTCTTTCACCATATGGGGCCACGCTTTGTTGCGAGCTATCCATCATGTGAGGCTTACTCCATCCTTTATCTGGGTCCACCTTAATGTGGACCATTAATCATGTGGAGCCCCACCTTCAATAAGGGTTATTCATCATGTGGGCCCTCCTTTGATGTCAACTTTGCATCATGTGGGCCCATCTTCAATGCCACCATCCATCACGTGTGTTCCACCTTTCATGTGGATTGTCCATCATGTGGGTTCCACCTTTCATGTGGACCTTCCATCAAGTGGGTTCCACCTGGTATAGATCGTCCATCATGCGAAAGGCCATCCATCATGCGGGCCCCACCTTTGATGCTAGCCTTCCATTTGTGGGCCCACCTTGATGTGTGTACCATTCAGCATGTGGGGCCCTACCTTCAATATGGGTAGAGCACTTCCAGTAGTAAATCGTAGGGCTACACCAGATTATTCAAGTTCTAGTGACGAGGACTTTGATGAACGATTTACCCAACAACCAATCCATGGGGGCAATCATCTAAATCGTACCGAAAGAAAGTATCGAGGTAAGGCCGAACTTCTTAGTTTTAATTGGTTATTATGTATAGAAATTTCCTTGATTGGCTAGCCGAAGTAGAACAATATTTTGATTACATAGACGTGCCAGAGATAAAAAGGTGAAATTAGTAGCGTTTAAATTAAAATCTGGTGCTTTTACATAGTGGGTCCAATTATAACTCTCACATGCCCCACAGAATAAGGCACCCATTTCATCATGGCCACGAATGAGATGTCTTCTTCGATCATGATTCCTTCTTTGTGATTATAAGTAGGTATTATTTCAGCAATACTAAAACTGTCGATAGGGGAATCGAACCATCACCGACTACACCAAAGAATTCCAATGGTTGAAAATGTGAAATGACCTGTCAAGACCGTAGATGAAGCGGTTCAATTGGGTTACAATTTATATGTGGGTTACGATTGACGATTCAAGATCGAGTTTAGATGCACCCAGTCAAGACCATGGATAAAGCGATTCAATTGGCAAGTATGGCAGAAATGCAACTTGCAAGAGTTCCTGATCGGCTATATCCTTTAACTCGACCCCTCATGACAAGTCTAATGTAGGATCTAATGCTGGCACGAGGAAAAGAACCAATAGGAGAACATCATCAACCTCCTACAACTGCAAACTGTGATATGGGCAGTGGCTCATCTAGACATCAATGTGTAACACCCACAACAGTGGGCCCAATCAGGATTAAAAATCCTTACGTTCAGCTAAGGTCAAACAATCGTTACTGTTGTGATGGTGGACAAGTTGTAGCTACCAACGACAAAACATCTTTCCCCGTACTCAATTGGCTGGATAAAAAAGGTGAACGAGACCAAGGTAACTAAACAATGCATTGTCTCATTTTCAATTGGCACAACTTATAAGGATCAAGTACTTTGTGACGTCGTCGACATGGAAGCATACCATATGTTACTTGGTCAACCATGGCAGTCGGACCGTGATGCGACCCACCGAGGACGAGACAATATTTACGTCTTCGTCAAGGATAGCCGAAAAATAATCCTTACCTCTATTGTACCAGAGAAACACCCCAAAGCTTCTAAAGTGGAGGGGAACTACCTCTTAACCATTCGAGATTTCATGGAGAAATCCAAGGAAGCTGGCAAGGTATATACCGTAATGGTAAAGGGCGAGGAATCGAAACCCTTAGACATTCCCCAAAGTTTAAGGCCTTTCATGAATGAATTTAAAGAATTTTAGCCTAAAGATTTACTTAATGGATTGCCCCTCATGAGGGACATCAAACATCACATAGGCCTTGTCTTTGGGTCTGGCTTACCCAACCGCCCTCACTGTTAGGTGAGTGAGAAAGAATGTCAGATCTTGCAAGCAAAAGTGAAAGAAATGATCGATACTAGTAAAGTCAAGAAAAACATGAGTATATGTATTATGTCAGCTCAAGAGCTTAATATCAAGTAAAGAAAAAGGCTAATAAGCATTAACATCAGAAGTTATCTCGGAATCATAAGCCAGGTCTCTTGAGTAACTTGTGGACGAGTTTTTTCCAAGTGGAGGGGTCTGATGTAGAATGTGTCACAGATACATTCCTAGCATGGTTGGACCAAAAGAAGGTTGACCGTAAATTGATCATAACTTTTGATCTGGGTATCGTTACAGCGCACCAGACCAAGTATGAAGAACCGAAGCAGCACGAGAACTCGAGGACGAGTTATTTTGAAGTGGAGGAGAGTGATGTAGAGTGGGTCGTGGACACTTTCATATCCAAGATGGATCAGAGAAGGCCCGATTGGAGGCAGAAGTCATCAAAACCGTTAGAACCTTAAAATAAATATATCTCGCAAACCGAAATGAGTTACTCGACGTAGCATATATGATTTTGGGGTAGGACGTGCTACTCTATCCAACCAACCTAGTGAGGCCGGGTTGCCCATGCTGAATTTGTGAGATTCCATCAGATCGATGGTTGAATTTCCCGTTTCTTTCTATTTTTACTATTTTTAGTAAGTTTTGGTTTGATTGTAACTTTTCATCTGTTGGGCTTTAGGAGTTGTCCAACATGAAAAGTGTTTAGAAAAATTAGGAGAATAACGTGGTTAAGCCACATAGGAAACTTACTATAAATAGTAAATTTAGTATTTATAGTAAGTTACAAATTTTAGGGAGTTTTAGTTGTAGTTTAATTCTGAAACTTCTTTCGAGGCTTGGTATCCCTATTTAAAGGGCTATAGACTTGTTTATTGTAGATATCAATTAATTTATGAATTTTCATGAATACTATTTCTATTTTCTTGCTTTTTCCTCATGGATTCGAGAAGTCTCTATGAGGAGTCTAGAGAAGCTTCATGGATTTGAAGAAGTTATCCCCCTGAGGAAGACGGTGATTGACTTCATCACGTTCATCCTTGCAGCAGGAATTAATTGAGATCCCCTTCTCGGGGCGGCCAATGATAACATCTCTAAATTGAGATGATAACGACCTAAGGAAAAGCATGTGGAAATGGTACACCTGATTAGTTGACCACATGCGCTACAGGTTGAGATACGGTCAGTTGTTAAGCCACATAAGAAACTTACTATAAATAGCCAAACTGAGCACAAGCAAAAGGCTCACCCCTAGCCCTAAAGGAAAGGTTCATTTCAAAGGGAATAATCATCAAAGACCGGTTAGCTAAAACCAAGGATAAAGGGAAAAGCGCCAATGGTCAACCAAGACCCAAAAAGTTTGAATATTGTTAAACCTTCCTGGAATCAGTCTACACTAATCCCTTGTCTGTTATACTTGTCATGAAAAGATAACTCAAGGAGGGAACTACACAGTTCAGTAAACCCCAACATAAGGCTAAAACGCCACCAACACATGGTCAGGTTATCGTCTGACAACCGCTCGGTCAACAATCAAAGCAACATAGCACAAAGAGAGCAATCCTTAGCAAAGCAGTCCGTTCCAAAGAGAACAACAAGAAAAACGCCCGGGTCCTGATCTAGATGCACGTAGATGCCCAATCTGGACAATATTTCAAAACTTGGGTATGGAATTCAACAAATCAATCGTGGCAGCCCAAGGTCCAGATCTAGATGCACGTAATTGCCCAATCTGGGCAATATTTCAAAACTTGTGTCTGGAACTCTAAAAGAATTGGTGTTTAGATACAAACTCTTAAGAGATGAAATGGCATCTAAATATGGTAGAATGCTTCTATTCAAGTGGTTACAACTCAGATCAAAGTGCTCTAGATTGCTCAATCTCGACTATCTTTTGAAACCTGCATATGGGTGATGTCCTGTGTTTAGGACTTGCTTATAACAGGAGAATAATCCCAACCATTATTAAATTTTCATTAAAAATAAAATAAAAATATTTACTCAAAAACATAACATGCCTAAGAGGAAACATTTAGGAGGGCCTTTTGTTTCCAACACTCTCCCTTCCCTTGGATCTTGTGTTCAGCATGAAACAGATGGCAATGCTATAGTGAATTGACATACAAAGGTAAAAACAACGTTTTCCTATATTTACTGTGTAGAGAAAACCCAAGAACTCTCTCTCTCTCTCTCTCTCTCTCTCTCTCTCTCTCTCTCTCTCTCTTTTTCTTTTTCTTTTTCTTTTTTTTGGTCACTGTCATCATTGAAGCCTTATATCAATTACTGGTTTTTCTCAAGTCCAACTTGAAATGGATAGAATTACAATTTAAAAGTCAGCCTGCCGAGTGCGTTTTGGATGCACTATTAAGTTGAATTTCAAATTCTGTAGTAACCCCTGTGGGTTCCACCGTGGTGTATGTATCTTATCCACGCAGTCCATTCATGTTGCAAGCTCATTTTAAGGTATGAGACTAAAAAATGAGATAGATCCAAAGCTTATGTGGACCACACCACATGAAGAAGTGGGGATAGTGACACATACCATGGACACCTTCCTAGTGTCCAGCCGCCATGTTTATTTTCCATTAGAACTGTTCATAAAGTCACATAAACCTGGATGAAGGCAAAACAGAAAAATCTGCTTTATCCAAAACTTCTGTTGCTCACAGGAAGTTTTCAACTGTAGGAATTCAATCTCCACTGTTTCCTGTGGTGTTCTCCACTTGAGCTTTGGATCTGCCTCACTTCTGTGATGATGATCTAAGATGACCTGGAAAAATGGATGGACTGCATGAATGGTTGGCACTGGAGGATCACTACAGAATCTGAGTCCTCTCACCTCCTTCCCCTCTCTTCAATCACTTTAGGTTAAAGCTAAAGGTGGCTTCTTATGATCGATTTCAGGCCCTTAGAAAAATAAGAAGAAGAAGAAGCAGCTAAAGGTGGCTTCTTATGAAACCTACCTTTGTTTTTCGCCACAGTTGAGCTTATAATATGGCAGAAGATGTAATACTATTATCTGCTACTACCGATGGCAAGAATCAACAAGCATCTCAAAATGTGAAATTTCAAATGCCATATTGATATGCATGTGAAGGGCTCCTATCAGTAAGATCTATATGCTTTTATATAGAAGGGAGAGTGTGCAATTCAGTCTCTTAAACTGATGTTATCAATCTGTGTATAATTTCTTTACAATTGATCGACTTACCTTCAGAGGGGAAGCGTCCTTCGATACTATTGGAGCTTAGATCAAGAGTCCTGAGGGATGAGAGTGAACCCAAATAGAGAAAAATGCTTTCATTGAAGGAGTTATCACTGAGGTCAAGGTGCTCTTAGAATGGGAAAAATCCCATATGGGTGATGTCCTGTGTTTAGAGCCTGCTTAGAACAGGGGAAAAATCCCAACTGTTCTTAATCTTTCATTAGAAAAACAAATAAATTTCCAAAAATGCATCATCCCGAAGAGGAAACACCATAAGCCTTTATTTCCAACACAATGCGTTAGATCTTTAGTTCAGCATGAAACAGATAGTGATGCTGGAGTGAATTAAATTGCAATGGTTAAAAATGTTTCCCTGTATTTATGTAGGAGAAGGCCTCAAATCCCAACAACTCTGTTTTTTTTCCCCAAGTCATCCTCGCTGTCATTGAAGCCCTGTTTCTTTCATGTGCAAATTGAAATTGATAGAATTACAGTTCAGAAGCGAGAAATCACTACATACGTTGACACATTTGCAATTCAATTTATTAGGACATCTGAAGGCAGCCCTGTTTTAAATCATCAAGGAAGAATGTTAAGATTGTAGGAGATAAAGGTACCTTCATGACCAACCCAACCAGCGAGTTGATTCCAGGACAAATCGAGGCTCCGCAGTTCTCCAAAGGATAGAAGTAAGTCGGCATTCAGATACCATTCTCCCAACTCGTCTTCCCTTGTTTCATTGAGAGAAATTTCAGTCACTCGGCCTGTCTCATTGTTGCACTTGATTCTTTCCCAACGACAACAGTCAGTCCCATCCTCCCATGTAGGAAGAGAAGACCCATTCGGATAATTGATGGAAGCTTTGATCTCCAAGAGAGAAGTCCTCTCCTTGTCCAAGTACCCAAGACACCCATGACTATGGTACTGAACAAAAACCAAAGCCCACAACCACATAACCAATGCCCAATCCATGGAAATTGTATTAGTTTTCTCCTCTGTATTCCAGCAGGAGAATGTTCTTCAATTTATAAGTGTAAAAGTTCTAAGATTGGTCAGGGTCGAGGGACGCGTGGGAGAGGTGATGTCAGACGTGTGTGGCTGATTGGGTTGGGTTTCAAGTGACGGTGGCCGGCTGTAGTGTTTATTTTATCTATGCCGTTTACCCATTTTGGATTATTATTTCAGTGCATGAGCTAAAAAACAGAGTAGATCCAAATCTCAAGTGGACCACACCATAGGAAAACAGAGGCGATTGAACGCTCACCATTAGAAACTTCCTAGAGGCCACTGTAATGCTTATTTTGCATCCAAATGGTCGATTAATGAAGAGAAAACACAAATACCAACTTGATCCAGAACTTTGTGGCCCACAAGAAGTTTTTAATTGCAGGCATTTAATCACCACTTATCCTTGTGGTGTGGTCCACCTAAGATTTGGATATTGCTAATTTTTGGGTTCAAGTCCTAAAATGAGCTGGCAAATTAGATGGACGGCAGAGATAAAACACATATATCATGTGGAACCCACAAAGCACCGCCCAGCATTGTTAACATGCAATCCGTGTCCGTTTGGAAGGCGCTGTTGAGAATTTCGGTGGGAGGAGAGTGGCGCGGCTAATCCATGGCTCAACTTATCCGATAGGTACACGTCGCGTGACAGGAATGGAAGATAATTAAGTTTATCTGTCTCTCTTTATGTATTTTTTGAATATCCAGGCCGTCTATCTGTTTTTTCATCTGATTTTAGGACGTGTTCCCAAACCTTAAGTATATACAAATCTCAGGTATACCACACCACTAAAAACTGTCACGAATAACCATTACAAATTTTTTGTGGTCCACAAAAGCTTCCGATCAAGCTGATCTTTATATTTTCCCTTCATCCAGGTCTTCTTAACATTATTAAGAGGTTGGATGAACCTTTGGAACTTTTAATGGTGAGGCACTCAATCACCACTGTTTCCGGTGGTGTGGTCCACCGGAGATTTGGATATGCTTACCTAAAATGGGCCTTTGATATACAAAACATCACGAAGGTGGGCCCCATGGTGAGGGTAACACCCACTGAGGTGTTATCCAGCTAACACTAAATCCGCTCCCAGTGACTGAAGGGCAGTGAGTTACACACGGTTCAGATCAAGCTAATCCATGCCATGTTTATAATTAGCTTATCGAGCATCATGCGTTGCATGAGTATTGTTCATTCCAGTTGTCGTCATTAAGCATTCTTAATGAGAACCACTTAGAGTATGTTATTCTTGATCGGTATGGATTCTCTTGGTATCTTTAAGATTCCCACGTGTGTATTAAAGGATTTTTTGGTGACGTACTTGGAATGAATCGGCAATGTCATGTCATGGCTTGAACAATAGATAAAAGAAGGATCACAAGGAATTATAACATTAGTCATTGGACAATGGCAAAAGGAGAAATAGAGAAAATAAGTAGTGTTGAAACCGTTATGCTAACCATTAATATTGTGTGGGAAGAATTTAGATGATCAAATTAAAGCTATAAATACTAAAGTAATACAACAAAATAATTTTGTTTCATACCAGCCCAATAAAAACCAAATATTATGCTTTAATTATAAGTCATTTTACATTCCATAATGCAATATGTAATGATAATCAAGTAGTTGATAATCTTAACTGTAAGTTCAAGCGGACCTCACCACATAAAATAGTTGGGACAGTGATGTCTGCCATGATGTTTATTTGAAATCGAACTTGTTTACAAGTTAACACAGACATGGAATAAGGTAAAAAACAAATACCAGCTTGATCGATTACTTCTGTGGCCCAAAGAAGCTTTTAATGGTATGCATTCAATCCCCACTATTTTTTATAGTGGGGATCACTTGAGCTCTGGATCTATCTCAATCTCTGAATCATGCCTTGAACTAATCTCTCCAAATGGATGGATGGTGTAGATACAACACATAAATCATGTTGGGCCCACAGAACATGATGACATCACTTCAATAGCAAGGTTCTCTAATGTTGAGTTCAGTAGCTAATCCACGTCAGAATCTTCTTTAACATGGGCTCCTATTGAGAATGCGGATTGGCTAGTGACCCAACCACTTGCCAATGGCTAGTGGTCGATGCTCTATGGACCCAACCATGATGTATCTGTCTCATTCATGCGTTCATCCATTTTCTATATCATTTTATGAAATGAGCTAAAAATGAGGTACATTCAATTCTCAATGGAACCACGTTACAAAAAACAGTGATATTTGTTTTTTCCCTTCATCAAGTTTTGTATGACCTGATCAAAAGATTGGGTGTCAAATTGGAATTACAATGAGCCCTATGAGGATTTTAATGGTGGATATTCAATAACTACTATTTTCTTTAGTGTGGTCCGTGGGAGATTTATATCTGACTAATTTTTAAGATTGATCTCTAAAATGATTGGAAAAATGGTTGAAGGGTGTGGATAAAATGCACATCATGGCGGGGCTCATAGAGCACCGACTACTAGCCAACTGTGGTCACTAGCCAAACCGTGTTCTCAGATTGAGTAGTGCCAACAGAGCACTGAAGGTCGGTACAGTGTTGACGTTGTAAAATTCTGTGGCCCCACCATGATATATGTTCTAGATTCACGTGGTCCATCAAAATTTTCATATCATTTTAACTCATGAGCTAAAAAATAGACGGATCCTTAATGGATGCCACCAATTAAAAGCCCACTAGTAAAACTTTCATAGACCCATCGTGATGTTTATTTTCTAGGCGACCTGTTTGTAAGTTCACACATGCCGAGGGAAGTTACAAATGCCAGCGTGATACAGAACTTCTCTGGCCCCATGAAGTTTTCAGTGGTTGGTGTTTAATTCCCACCATTTCCTCCACTTAAGTTTTGAATCTGCCTCAATTTTGTATTTATGTAATAAAATGATCTTTAAAAAATGTATGTACGGTGTGGATATAACACATAGATCATGATAGGGCCCATAAAATTTTTGCCACATCAACACAGCACCTACCTCGTTGGTGTCTTTGCACTGCCGCGATAAAACACCCATGCTACTGAAATCGGATTGCCTACTGAGTTAATCAGTTGGGCCCACCTTAAATGTATGTGGTATGTCCACACCGTTTATCCGTTTGTAAGTATAATTTAAGGGGTTGAGCTCAAAATTGAAGCATATATAAATATCAAGTGTATTATACCATTGGAGACAGTGGGGATAATGATTTCCACCCTAAAAACTTTTCTAGGCCCTACAGTGATGTTTATTTATCATCCAACTGGTTCATAAGATCACAAAGACATGGATTAAGGCAAAGTACAAATATAAGTTTGATCCAAAACTTCCGTGGCCCCAAAGAATTTTTCAACAGTAGATGTCCAATTCAACCGTTTCATGTGGTGTGGTTCATTTGAACATTAAATATATCTTAATTTTGAGCTCAAGCCATAAAATTATATTTTTAAATGGATGGACGGAGTAGATAACTGAGTTTACTCAGTACGCTAAACAGTGAGTTTCTCACCACGCTATCCGCTTCCCACGCTACTGCGATAATTCGTAGCGCGCTAGGAAGCGAATTCCGATCCGACCTCCGGTCGTACCTTTAAACGTCTTACCAGATATGTGTAAGCCAGTGATGTATCTGTTTATCCACGCCGTCCATTTCTTTTTTTTCTTTTTTTTTTTTTTCTAATCACCGTGGGCTCAAAACTAGTCAGATCCAACGTTCTAGCGACCACACCAAATATTAAGCCTGGTTGCATTAAATGTACAAAGCCTTAAACGCATGTTGCATTAAATGCAAGATCAATCTCTGGTATGGTCCACCAGCACTTTGGATCTGCCTCGTTTGTGTGCCATACCTCGACATTGTCTGAAAATAAGGATGGACATCATGGATAAACAGATACATCACGGATCCTTGCTCTTGCACGGGTGGTAGACCCTTGGGAGTTTCATCACCCGGTTAAGGGTTCGTGTATCGATAGGTGGTGAAATCCCACTATGGCGTGTGTGCGCGTGTAGAAAAAAAAGAAGATACATCACGGTGGGGTGCACATAAAAACTAAATACCTACTTTGCACAATAATTTGATGGATCCCAATAAATTTTTAACAGTACACGTTCTATCATGTTTTTTCCTGTTGTGTGGCCACTTGATTTAGATGGGCCTGAGTTCAGATATGAAGTGTTACTATAATATCTTGCAATGTAGAGGATTTCACACATACACGGCAATTGACCCTATGCGTGTATTTATGTCAGCTTTGGTGCAATTTACAACAGAGCAGAGGACGACGTCGACAGCGAGTTGGTTGCGATTCCGAACCACCTGGGTAGGGCTGTCAATGTGTTGTACGGCAATTGACCCGATGCGTGTATTTTGATTAGACCATGACCACTAACCCTGGCTCCGCTCGTTGATAGCTCTAGATGTGGGTCAGACTATGACCAAAGGGCCCACCTCGAAGAATACATTGTATATATACACCGCCCCTCTGTTTTCCAGCTTATTTTACGACATGGTCTCAAAAATGAATCAGATAAAATTTTCAGGTGGACCACACCACAGGAAACAATGGTCATTGAATGGCCACCATTAAAAATTTTCTATAGTAGACAGTCATGTTTATTTACAATAAAAGTTGTTGATAACGTCGCACAGACCTGAATGAAGAGAATAATCAAATATCAGCTTGATCAAAAACTTTTATGGCCCACAAAACTTTCTTAATTTTAAAAAACTAATGTTTCCTGTGGCGTGGTCCACCCGAAATTTGCATCTGTTCCAATATTAGGAACATGACCTAAAATGAGCTGGAAAAACAGATGAGCCGTGTGGACATACCATGCATAAATCAAAGTGCGTTTCTATGGTCAGGGTCTTACCCACATGGCTGGTCCCGAGTTGCTGTCAAGAGACGTGCTAGAGGACGTGCTGGTATGCGAGGGGGAATCGGTAGGGTGCGAGTCACCTGAAGCCAATTGCGGACATCATTCCACCAAAAAGAGTTCCTTAAATTTCAAAGATGACGGTCGTCCCTTGTCGTTCACGAAGAATTACAAGGTCCTTTTGAGCAAACCGCATGTCCATGTCATGGTGCAGATGATGTCTTAAACGTAGGCCATGGTTTGGTGAGTCAAACCCTGACTTGACTAGGGGACTTGGCCCAAAATCTTTAAAATTACAAGATGCTATACTTTCAATCAATGGTTCACATGTAGATGGTCAGGAGATGATCCAATTTTTTAATCAATCAAATGTTGTTGGTGTGTAGTTGGTGTGCTGTCACATATGGGTAGTAAAATAGCTCAATGATTTTAAGTACTGAAGTATTTCCTCATGGGAGATATTTGAAGTGCCTCTTTTCCACGGTGTTTTCTGCATCCAAAGCGTAATGGTTATGTCCTTGAGCTGCGGACATGCACACTGATTCATCCATCCTTTGTCTGAAAGCAAGAAGGATTACCCTAAAAATCCCCAAAATGAGCCAATCCTACCACTTGAGGGCCTGGAAAAGTTGGTATATTCTACATAAAAAATGACAAAGATAGTTAGGATGGGCCGGGTCATCTAATCCAGGTGGCTGGCTGGCTTCATTCAGTCCATCGTCCATTTCATGCCTTGACAAATTCATTCTGTTTATCAATCCATCTACCAATTGTTATAAAATATTGATTTTTTAAATAATTTTAATAATATAATATATAATATATAATATATAAAAAAGACTTTGAAAAAATGACTTTTTTCATGGTTTTGGGAATAGTCCCACATTGAAAAAAGAGAAGGGATTTTTGTGGTGTATATGTGGAGAGGGGAGTACTATAATATTTACCCACTTAGTCCGAGGAAAATCGGGCTCGGGTTCGATCACGGGCTCGATGCGAGGGCGTGGGCACGTGAGGTAGTGTGGTTGTAGTGGCGCACTTCACACGTCCGCATCGTTTCATAGAGGGTCGCTCCTTCGCGACCTTGCGCGAACTGCAGTGACACGTGTGCGAGTCGCGGTGCCACTTAGTGGCTAAGGCAGATGGCTGGTTGGAAGAGGGGCTCAATATATATAGAGGCTGAAAATATGACTGTTGTAAGGAGTTGTAACTCCTCATGCAATTCATTATAGAGCCATGTTGAAACGGCTAGCCAGCTCTTACAACAGTCAGCATGCATCAGCTGTAATGGCTCATGCACAATAGCTAGAAATAACCAATAACGGCTAGTTTTCTCCAACAGTTAGAAGACGGTCAATGAGATTTATTTCCCTGGACCATAACCCTCAGCCACCAATGCCTATATAAATAGGGCCTGGATGGGTTTCCAAACCATCTTTCAATTCACTCCAACAGACCCATACAAACCAGAGCCATATCCACTCTTCTCCCACAGACCAGATATTCCAACAATATAGCGAGATTCATCTGAACCATTGCCTGAAGATCAAACCAACAGTGTGGTCTATGAACGGTTCATCTGAACCAGTAGCTAAAGAACAAACCTATGAAGTGGTCTAATTCTAAATCATCTTCTTCCCTATTTTCTGGGATTTTTCTCTTTTATTTATGTCAGACCGTGTATCAGAGTTCCATTGGTGGGCCTTCGTGTTTGCTGAACACAGACCCACACCAGGCTTGTCGTATCCTAGGAACAATTTTCCTGTAACCTTTCAGCATACTCAATTTACTTGAGTAGGGGCAAATAACGCTTTAAGGACAACGTCCCAGACATGCTTCAGCCTGTCCTTATTTCAGATCATTTTGATCCTTCGGTTTCCATAATTTTACAGAAAATCTTTTATCTGTAATTTTTCTCAACAATCTTAAAGCGTTATTTCTGATGGAAGCTGATAGTGTAAAATCTATCAAGTTGATGAATCAGGACTTGATTCGTCTTGACCGGTTCGATGGAACCAATTTCACTAGATGCCAAGACAAACTCAAGTTTCTTTTGACAGCGCTGAAGATCTTCTACATCTTAAATCCAAATCTACAGTCATTTCCTGAAGCAACTGAAGCTGACACACCTGAACAGATAGCTGCCCGCACCAGACGAGCTGAAGACAAACTCCTGTGTCGTGGACACATTTTAAATGCGCTCTTTGATTGACTGTACGATCTGTGCATACAAACGTCATCAGCGAAATAAATCTGGACCGATCTGGAGTTCAAATACAAGGCTGAAAAATAAGGTACCAACAAGTTTCTGATTGCCAGGTATTTTGATTATAACATGGTAGATAACAAAATGCTGCTAACCCAAATACAAGAACTACAACTCATAGTAAACAAAATCAAAGCCATTAAGATTGATCTTCCCGAATCGTTCCAAGTCGGGGCTATATTATCCATAAATTGCCATTGATGTGGAAAAACTATAGAAAGAAGTTGCTGCATAAGAATGAGGACTACACACTAGAACAAATCTGGAAACATCTCAGAATTGAGGAAGAATCCCGTAACCGTGATAAAAAGAATGATAACAGGAATTCCTTGTCTAAAGTGCACGCAGTAGAAAATACCAATAACAAGAATTCCGAAAAGGACGATTCCCTGAAACCCGATAAAGGGAAATTCAAGAAAAACACCCAAAAGAAGAATAAAAAATTCAAAGGCCCATGTCATGTCAGTGGGAAAAACGGGCACTATGCTCAAGTATGTCGATATCGTAAATCTAAAAAGAAGCAAGTGCAATTGAAGAAGGCGATATTGTAGCCATGATCACTGAGGTGAATACTATCCAAGGAAAGGTTCCTGGTTAGTGGTATGATACTGTTGCTACTATACATGTGTGCTACGATAGATTAACCTTCAAAACCTATTAGGAATTGACCGATGGTCAAGAAGTCCAAATGGGTAATGAAGTCTGATCGAAGGTTGTCAGCAAAGGAACCGTTGAACTCTGGGAAGAAAGTGATTCTGACAAATGTCCTACATGTCTTAGACATTAGGTGAAACTTAGTTTTTGGAGATCTTCTGGGTAAACCAGGAATAAGGATGGTGTTTGAGTAAGGAAAACTGATTTTTTCAAAGAATGAAAACTTTGTTGGAAAGGGATATACTTGTAACGGGATCAAGTTTTCTTTGAATAAAAGTAGCACTTCTGCGTATATGGTTGAATCCGTTAGACTGTGGCATGATAGACTAGCCCATATAAGGTATAGTACCTTAAAGTTCATGGTTAAGATGGTTTAATTTCATACACAGAAAATGAAACCAATAAATGTGAAGTGTGCATACGATCTAAAATGACAAAGAAACCTTTTTTAAATGTTAAAAGATCATCTCAAATATTGGATCTTGTGCACAATGATATCTGTGAGTTAAACGGCATTCTTACTCGTAGAGGTAAAATGTATTTCATAACCTTTATTAATGATTGATCTAGATATGTGTATGTATACCTATTAAAAAGTAAAGATGAAGCATTGAACATGTTTAAAATATACAAAGACGAAGTAGAAAATTAACTAAATAAGAAAATAAAAATTCTTCGTAGCGATAGAGAAGAAGAATACTTCTCTAATGAATTCGATAACTTCTATGAAGAATATAGACTAATACATCAATATATTGCGCCTTACATACCTCAACAAAATGGAATAGCAAAAAGGAAGAATATAACATTAGTCGAGATGGTCATCTCAATGCTAATACGAGCAAAGTTGTCACTAAGTCTATGGGGTGAGGCACTGCTTGCAACGTGTCATATACTAAACAGAATTATGTTTAAAAAATATAAAATATCTCCATATGAAACATAGAAAGGGAAAAAATCTAACCCAAGATATCTTAAAGTGTGTGGGTGTCTCACGTATCGTGGAACTCCTAATAATAATTTTTTTTTAAAAAAACTAAGTTAGGACCTAGAGCTATTAAATGTGCCTTCGTAAGGTATGCACAAAATAGTAAAGCTTATATACTTCTAGATATTGAATCTAATACAATAATAGAATCAAGAGACGTTGAGTTCTTTGAGAACTCACTATCCTTGGAGTCAAAGGATAATGAAGTCTAAACTCCTAATAGAGAATCAAATAGTACAGCTTCACAAATAGTGGAAGCTCCTGTTGAACTTCGTAAAAGTCAAAGGACAAGAATAAAGAAGAGTCTAGATAATGACTATATAGACTCTCAGCGTATCTTTTTCCATATTGTAGAAGGAGATAGAGAAAATGTTATAAGAAAATACCTATAGTAATGACTATAGAAGATAATCCTAAAACATATAAAGAAGCCGTATCCTCTAGAGACTTGGCTTTCTGAAAAAAGCTATATATGATTAAATGAATTCTATAGTATTAAATCAAACATGAGAACTAGTAAACTTACCTCCAGGTTCTAGACTCATAGGATGCAAGTGAGTATTTATGAATAAATATCACACTGATGGGACTATCCAAACCTTTAAAGCTTGACTAGTAGGTAAGAGTTTTAGACAAAAATAAAGGATAAATTATTTTAACACATATTCTCTTGTAGATAGGATAACATCTATTAGGATATTATTTGCGCTAGTTTCCATACATCATCTTCACATCCACTAAATGGATGTAAAGACCGCATTTTTGAATAGTGACCTCGATGAAGAGATATACATAGAACAACTTGAAAGACTCGTTCTACTAGGAAATGAAAATAAAGTGTATAGATTAATAAAATCTTTATATGGATTAAAACAAGCACCAAAACAATGGCATGAGAAGTTTGATTCCAAAATACTATCTCATGGTTTTATGCATAATGTAGTTGATAAATGTATATATTTTAAAGTAGATAATATATGTATAATTATGATTTGTCTGTATATTGATGACGTGTTAATAATTAGTAATAAAATGGAAGGTGTAACTGAAACGAAGAGGTTTTTATCTTCCGTATTCAAAATGAAAGATTTTAGACAAATAGATACCATCCTAGGTATCAAAGTTAAAAAATATTGTGGGGGTTATGCTTTGTGTCAATCTCATTATATTGAGAAGATACTAAACAAGTTTAACCATCTAAATATAAAAAAAGCAAAAATCCCAATTTGATTCAAGTATCAAGCTAAAAGAGAATAAAGGAAGAACAGTTGCACAATTGTAATATGCGAGTGATATAGGGAGTCTTATGTATGCTATGCAATACACTGGACCTAATATCGCATATGTTGTGAGTAAACTAGTGAACACTTGAATGCAATCAGTAGAGTCCTTGGTTACTTAAAAGCAACTAAAAACTTAGAATTATTTTATTTAGAGTTTCCTACCGTATTGAAAGGATATACCAATGCGAGCTGGATATTAAGTGCAGTGGACAACAAGTCTACTACAGGATGGGTATTCACCCTAGGAGGTGAAGCTGTATCTTGGGAATCCAAAAAGCATACCTGCATAACGCACTCGACTATGAAGTCTGAATTTATAGCCCTAACTGCAATAGGCAAAGAGGCTAAGTGGCTAAGGGATCTTCTATTAGAAATTCCTTTCTATATACAGCCTATATCGGCTGTGTCACTACATTGTGATAGTGAAATCACATTAGCTAGATCCTATAACGGTACATAAATGGTAAGTCTAAACATAGAAGTCTTCGACATGATTATGTCAGACAATTGATTCAAGATGTAATCATTGCTATTTCCTATGTGAAATCAAGTAATAACCTAGCAGATCCTTTTACCAAACCTTTACCGACAGAGGTAGTAAAGGCCACATCTAGAAGGATGGGGTTGAAACTCTTCATCAAAGTTCTACCAGTGATGGTAACCGAACCTAAAGTCAGAAAATCTATAATTTCAGGTTTAATGGGTAAAAACAAGTCACTTATATGTAGAAAGTTTTCAGTACTAAATTAAATATAACCTCATCCATAATAGATAAGTGCTGAGCATTACGAAAGAGGGTTGAGTCTTAAAACACTTAATGAAATCTAGTCTAAAGGACAAGTATTTTATAGTAAAAAAAGACAGTGGAAGGATTTCACCTATATGAATGTAGAAATGGTGTCGTCTCTCATGAGAGTTGGAGTTTTCTCTCGGGATCGTTCACAAAATAGGACAATCACATGGTCATTAATTGTGCTGAGCAAGATTGTGGGAACTCTAATTAACACATAACAAATATGTATGTAATTTCTCCTGCTCTGTTATATAGGAATAACTGCTTCAACGCTACGGCTACCAGTCATTTCAATAGAGTTTTGAAATATCTACACTAAGGGAAGATTAAAATCAAAATATATCTTTTTTTATACATATAAGTTGATTATTCTGGTAGAAATATTTTTTTCCGAAAAATATATTTTAAAATCAGTGGGGGATTGTTATAAAATATTGATTTTTTAAATATAATATATAATATATAAAAAAGACTTTGAAAAAATGCCTTTTTTCATGGTTTTGGAAATAGTTCCACATTGGAAAAAGAGAAGGGATTTTTGTAGTTTATATGTCAAGAGTGGAGTACTATAATATTTACCCACTTAGTCCGAGGAAAATCAGGGTTGCGTGTTCTAATGCGTAGCACTAGAACACTCGCGCTCGGGTTCAGGCACAACCTCAGTCTCGATCACGGGCACGGGCTCGGTGCGAGGGCGTGGGTACGTGAGGTAGTGTGGCTGTAGAGGCGCTAGTGGCGCACTTTACACTTGACAAATTCATTTTGTTTATCAATCCATCTACCAATTGTTAGAAAATATTAATTTTTTAAATATATTTTAAAAATATAATATATAATATATAAAAAAAGACTTTGAAAAAATATTTTTTTTTCATTGTTTTGGGAATAGTCCCACATTGGAAAAGGAGAAGGGATTTTTCTGGTTTATATGTGGAGAGTGGAGTACTATAATATTTACCCACTTAGTTCAAGGAAAATCGGGCTCGGGCTCGGGCATGAGCACGGACTCGGTCACAGTCATAGGCTTGGTGTGAGGGCGTGCGCACGTGAGGTAGTGTGGCTATAGTGGCGCACTTCGCACATTCGCATCGTGTCGTAGAGGGTCGCTCCTTCGTGACCTTATGCAAACCGGAGCGAGACGTGTGCAAGTCGCGTGCGACTAAGTGGCTAAGGCAGATGGCTAGTTGGAAAAGAGACTAGAGGACCAAATGAGAGTGCCTCAGTATATATAGATGCTAGAAATGTGACCGTCGCAAGGAGTTATAACTCCTCATGCAATTCATTGCAGAGCCGTGCTGAAACTGCTGCATGTGGCTAGCCCAAAAGCTAGAAACGGCTAGCCAACTCTCACAACAGTCAGCATGCATCAACTGTAATAGCTCATGCATAATAGCTAGCAACAACCAATAACAGCTAGTTTTCTCTAACAGCTAGAAAATGGTCAATTAAATTTATTTCCCTAGACCATAGCCCTCAGCCACCAATACCTATATAAATAGGGACTGGATGGGTTTCATAACCATCTCTCAACTCACTCCAACAAACCCATACAAACCAGAGCCATAGCCACTCTTCTCCTACAGACCAAATATTCCAATAATACAGCAAGGTTCATCTAAAGCATTACATGATGATCAGACCAACAATGTGGTCTATGAACGGTTCATCTGAACTAGTAGCTGAAGAACAGACCGGTGAAGTGGTCTAATTCCAAATCATATTCTTCTCTATTTTTTGGGATTTTTCTTTTTTATTTCTGCCAAACTGTGTATCAGAGTTCCATCGGTGGGCCTTCGTGTTTGCTGAACGTATACCCACACCAGGCTCGTCGCATACTAGGAAATATTTTCCTGTAACCTTTTAGCATACTCAATTTACTTGAGTAGGGACAAATAACGCTTTAAGGACAGCGTCCCAGACGTGCTTCAGCTTGTCCTTATTTCAGATCATTTTGATCATTTGGTTTCCATAACTTGACAAATTCATTCTGTTTATCAATCCATCTTCCAATTTGTTCAAAGGTTGCTAACATGAATTTGGAAAGTGGGTCATGAATGATGGGACCCACCAATAAACAGCCAAGCACTGAGGGACCTATCACTTTGTATATGTGAAATCCATTCCACCAATCAGGTATATATATGGAAAATAAGCCTGATTAAAAACTCATACCATGCGCCACAACGATAGGAGCAATGCAAACCTACTCTCGATCAGACCAATAAATTTACATGGTATACTGGCCCGATGAGTTTTGTATCTTCTCTTCATCGTGGTAAGTTACACCTGATTGACGGATTAACAGGTTTGGTGAAAAATACACACTAGGATGGTCCCACACACAATCCTATGGTTGGCATCGCATCCTCATTGTTCCATGTGGTATATATGACCCATTCGAACAGTGGATCTAATTAATAATTTTGGCATGGGGTTTAACTGAGGATAGAACCTGATAGGCAGTGGATTTCACAAAAAAAAAAAACTAGTGGGCCCCGCAGACTTGGGTGGTTTAGGCAGTCCCCACCGACATCTGGAGTCAACGTCAAGGACTGTATCTCCCAAGTCCCACCTCAGACTAGAGTGTTTTATGCAGACGCGGTTTGGCTAGTGACGCTGCCACTAGCCAGGTAGTTGGTGGGCCTATAACATCAAGGTGGGCCCCATACGGTTAGGATAACACATATTTTAGTGTTGCCCGGCTAATAGCTAATCCGCTCCTATACAAAATGAGGTAATATAAAGGATTCCACTCACTCCAGGGCAAATGAAGTCAACGTCAATGACGGGATGCCCCACCAGCCTTTCAGAAGCACGCGCGGATTAGGTACTACCCCAATTTTATCCACACCGTACATCCATTTTTCCATATCATTTTAGACCACTTGAAGAAAAATATAGTGTATCCAGGTCTCAATTGGATCACACAACCGGAAGCAGCTGGTGCTAACTATATCCACCCTTGAAACCTTTTTAGGACCCACCGTATTGTTTATTTTCCATCCAACCTGTTGATGCGGTCCTCTAACTCCGGGTTGCAGAAACGGTTCAAAGAAGATCAAAGTTACATGGGCTCAAAAATGGTGTATTTATTATATCGTCCCCGTTCATCCATTTTTTGAGATCATTTTAGAGCATGAACCAAAAAATTAATCGTATCAAAATCTCAACAGGACCACACCACAAATAGCAGCAGGGATAATGATTTTCACCATTAAAACTTTTGTGGGGCCTATCATAACATTTATTTTCCATCAAATCTGTTCATAAGATTAAAAAGACCGGGACAAAGAGGAAAAACAAATATCATATTGATCCCAAACTTTTGTGACTCCAAAAGGGTTTCAATGGTAGACGGTCAATCCCCCACTGCTTTTTGCGGGTGCGTAAGTCATGTTTCAACCCCACAGATTTATATGGGCCGGGTGTAAAAATAAGATCACAGGTGGATAGGTCATGTTTCTATGGGCCGGGTCCAAAAACAAGATCACAGGTGGGTAGGTCATGTTTCAACCCCACAGATTTATCAAATCCTGGTGTTGCAACAAAACACTCCAAGAAAAGTAGTTACCGGCTTGAGTGGGTCTAGCATAGTGTTAATGTAAAATCCACCCCAACCATCAGGTGAGACACCCTATGTTAGACTCAGGGTCACAAAATGAGTCCCATCCATGGTTTTAGATGGACCACACAATTGAAAAGAGTATACATGGACAGCTTACACTAAAAAAGTACTGAAATAAATAGATGGATACAAGATTTTGATCTGCTTGAGTTTTGGTTTTATGCCAGAAAGGAGCTGAAAAAATAGAAAAATGGCGTGGATATACAATACATGCATCAAGATGGGCCACACGGTCAGGGCCGCACCATGTTAGGTGAGCCTGGGGCGCACTTCATCCGCTCCGGTAAGGTGTCAGTATTCTCGGATTTGCAGCGTAGAACACAGTCGGTATCATAATCATGTGTAAAAATTTGTGGGCTCAATATCCACACTGTCCATCTATACTGCCAGATCATTTTATGGCATGGTGTCAAAAATAAGGCAGTTCTATAGCTCAAGTGGACCACATCAAAGAAAGTAATGAAGATTGAACACCTGTCACTGTAAACTTGTTGGGGGCATAGAAGGCTTGGATCAAGCTGATATTTGTGTTTTTCCTCCATCCAGGCCTATGTTACCTTATTTATGAATAGTTTGGATGGCAAATAAACATATATAGTGATGAGTCTTGGGAAGTTTTTAATTATGGGTGGTGGTCCAATTGAGATTTGGATTTATTTCATTCTTAGGACTGTGCACCACAGTGATCTGTAAAATCTGATGAATGGCCTGGATATATGGTAGATACATTCAGGTAGCCCCACAATCAGGAAAATACCCGTTACGGTCCACTCCCGACTGTTCTCCCACATGTATAAATGAGATCCAGTCCGTCGAATAGATTCGTAATCACGTGTTAGGCCAGGAGCCAAAAGTTTAGGTTGATATATAATTTAAGTGGGTATACCAATGAAAATAGTTGGGAGAGACGTTCACCCTTCATTTTTATTTTTATAGGGTTTACAGTGATAATCATGTAGAATCTACTCCAACCATTTAGATGTCACACCAAATTAATATTGTCCTGAGAACCAAAACTCAGGCCAACAAGGGATTTAAGTGAGCAACACCAAGGGAAATAGTATGAAGGGTGACCTTTCTATATATGCACACTATTTCCGATCTTCTAGTCTACTTGAATAATTGAATTTCACGTTAATACAACGGTGGGCCCATCCAAGCTGAGAGAGACTTCCATTTGTCCTGATCCAACTAGTTCCCTCTGGGTACTTCTCGCGCGTCGAACGGTCCCGCGTATGCAATGCAATGTTAGGTCGAGTCTTGTTGAATGAAAGATTTGAAAGTCGGAAAAGTAGCGTCGTGGTGTCCTTGAGTTGTGTTAAGGTTATGAAGTTCTGTGGCCCTACAATAATGTGTTATATCCAAATTGTCCATTTATTTGGGTAGATCATTTAGGTATGAGCTAAAAAATGAGATAGATAAAATGTTCAATTGGACCACACCAAATAAAACAGTAGGGATTAATTGCTATCATTGGAAATTTCTTATAGCTCTCAGAAGTTTTGGATAAAGCTGATATTTGTTTTTCCCTTCCTTCCAAGGATGCATGACCTTATGAAATAGTTGGATTGAACAAAAGAGAACATTAAGGTAGGCTCTGGGAAGGTTTTAACATTGAACGTCATCCACACCGCTCTATGTAGTTTGGTCTACGTTAGCTTTGGATCCGACTAATTTTTAAGTTCATCCCCTAAAATGATCTCACCAAATGGATGGATGGTGTGGATATAGTACATACATCAAGGTGGGGCCCACAGAACTTGCTCACGTCATCAACACAATCAAAGTTAGTGGTGTCGTGCACACCACGCAATCCACTTTCAGGAAGAAGATACATATGGTGGAGTGGATTCTTTGTGGGTGTTACCCTTCTAGTGGGGGTCACCTTGATGCATTTTTGTATATCCATGTCGTCCATCCATCTATCCAGCCCATTTTAGAATGTCATCCCAAAAATTAAGCAAACCGCAAACTTACATGGACCACACATAAGAAAAAAAGGTGATTGAACTCCTACATTAAAAAATTCATATGGCCCACTGTAATAGTCAGAAAGACCTGGATGGAGGGAAACGATGAGGATTGAATGTCCATACCATCCAAATTCTTGGTCCTGTTTTGGATTGATTATATATTGAAATGACACTTATCTTGCATTTTTAGCCATCCAATTAATGTACATTAAATACACTAGGGGTAATCCAGGACCGTCCTCAAACAACAGAGATGCTTGCACGGAGAGAGCCAGATATTAGGAGTGGGACACCAATTGGCTCGTGGTGCCTAGTAGGGGCCACCGTGATGTATATCCATACCATTCATCCAATTTCCAGGTTATGTCCGAACATGGCCCAAAATATAAGGCAAATACAAAACTCAAGCAGGCCGCATGACATGAAACAGTAAAGATTGAATGTCCACCATTGAACATTCGCAGGAGTACATAAATTTTGGATCAAGCTGATATTTCCGTGTTCTCAGTTTATACCAGTAGAAATGAGCTTGTGAACAGAATGGATGGCGTATAAGCATCACTGTGGACCCCTGGGAGGTTTCAACTGTAGACATTTCTCTATTGTTGTGCGGCCCTCTTGAGTTTTGGTTCTACTTCAGTTTTGGGCCATCTTAACATAATAATACTGTGGATTTCTCACAAACATCACTATGATCTACTACTAGCTTCCTTCGGCTAGATGCTTACCCACATGTTATAGGGACAAGACGTTGTCCGGTTGTAATGCCGAAGCAGATTGCATGGTGACAAACTTGGCAGTGTGTTTATGTCACTAAGTTCTGTGGTCCCAACATGATGTAAGTGTTATATCCATGCCGTCCATCCATTTTTCAAGATCATTTTAAGGCCTGATCCAAAAAATAAGGCGGATCAAAAGCTCAAGTGAACCATAACATAGAAAACATTGGGGATTTAATGCCTACTATTAAGAACTTTTTAGGGCCTTAGAAGCTTTAGATCAACATATATATATATATATATATATATATATTGTACCTTCATCTAGGTCTCTTTGACTTTGTGAACAACGACAAAAGGAATTCGACGTGGGTGAACATGTTATGGTCCATCTACATAAGGAGATATTTTCGACCGGGACCTACAACCAGTCGAAGAAAAAGAAGATCTTCTGGATGGCATGGAGATCTTGCGTACTTTCAAGGTTACACACCTAACCGAGTATCATGAACTGAAGCGGGTTGAGAACTTAAAGTCGAGTTTTTTTGAAGTGGTGAGGACTAATGTAGAGTGGGTCACAAACACTTTCTTGGCAAAGATGGGCCAGAAGAGGCCCGATCAGAGGCGGAAGTGATTAGGACCATTAGAACCCTAAAAAAGTCCTATCTTGTAAACTAGAATGAGCTATTCAACGTACAATATGTGATTTCGGGGTAGGAGAAGCTACTTTAGCCAACCAACCATGCTATGCTAGGTTACCCATGCTAGATTTTCATATACCTTACATAATATAAAGAGGAGATCAGAATATTCCTCTTAAAAATAACTCTTAAATCCATAAGAAGAGATAAAAATTAATATTATTGATGAAAATTCTACTTTGAAAGCCCTTCCATTTTCCTTATATAATCTTACGTTGTAAAATTGATACTCTACTAAAATAGTAAAATATAGTAAAAATAGAGATTGATTTGTAAATTGACTCAAACATTTCTCTTCCTCACGCTATGGCACTTCCAAAATGGAAGCGGATTGGCTGGTTTACCACAAACTATTTGGGCTTTGAATATGATTCATTTTTTGTCTAATACTCTAAAATGATCTCAAAAAATGGACGAATGGTGTGGATATAATAAATACATCATTTTAGGGCCATGTAACTATGATCTCCTTTGAACTGTTCATACAACTCGGAGCTCGAGGAGCATCTGCGCTCCTCTTCCTCTTCGCATGACACGTATCTACACCAGCAATATAGCCAGTGTGTGGTACACTAGCCAATTCGCTTCCAAACAAAATTGCATCTTTGGGACAATTTTATTTGTCAGATGATCGATGAGAATTGAAAACCTGTGCTGGTATTTCGACTTTAAAGTTGCATGGTCTACCCTGTGAAATTGCTTATGCAATGCATGACCAAGATTATTCTAACAAAATAGGTCTGATCAATGAAACTTGAGCCATCCATTTTGTAGGGTCCATCATCAACTGGTTATACTTCTAAAAATTCATTTCAACCACAAGATCACAATCATTCCGTGTGAAGTTTTAGAAAATACATAGCTATAAATTAGATCCATTTTTGAGATGCATATGATCATCTTATTTTATTGTGGTTAATCCATATTGGTTGATGAAGTGAGAACTAAATTTAAAGGGCGGACGAGATCAATTGATTAGGTTGTTGATTTATGTCCACGTAACAAGGAGGGCTACACCTTATAGTGTTCCTCATTGTTTCTCGCGTGTACCCCAAGCATTATAATAGCTTCGCGACTGGATTTTCAAACATTGCCGGCCTGTCTCTTTCACCAGGAAAGAAGGGTCTTCTGCTCATCATCAGCATATGTTCTTGTGGGGTCCTGGTTTGGTTATCCAAACCGTTGATTTAATCAACTATTTTTGTCAGATCCCAACCTTTTGATCAATGGTTCATAAATATAGGGATAAAAAATATTGTTTAACATTCAAAGTAATATAACTGAACGATCAGGACTCAAGTATTCAAATATGGGAGATTGATTAGGTGTACCCCATCCATGGTGGGGCCCATTTCTCACTGATCCAGAATTTACTGGCCCTACCATGGATAAAGGATTAGCAAAAAACTACCACTGGTGAAAAAATTCTAGCTATTTCTATTGGGTGCCCAAAAAGCAATAGATGGTTAACAAGAAAATATAAAAAGGCCGTGATCGAATTTCAGTGAGAAAGAGGCCAAAGAGTTATTGACGGTCAGGATCTTCTATTAATTGTAAAGATTTTGTGGAGTCTTCCATCCATGCCGTGGCCTATCAAATCGACAGTCTTGATCACCCAGCATGCCTACACGTATCCAAGCTCAAGTAGGGAGGATAACGTGTCTGCCTGCGGCTTGAGATCTAAACCATAGATAGGGAAGAAATATGCTATGGGTGAAAAGATATTGCAAGTCCACTCACCAGATGGGCATCAAACGTGTATTGAATTTGGACCATGGGAAGTATTCTGACCTTTTCCCATGTAAACATTAGCAAGACTCCCATCTTACAGCCTCATCGTGTATATGCAATCAATCAAGGAAAATGTATCTGTTTTATACTTTTGGTCAGTTCCAAATGTGGTGGGGACAGCCTAATGACTGATTTTGATTTCACATGGTACATGCTGCAGAGCACCTGAAGAGGATCCAGATTTCCTGAAGAAATATTCGGATCACACATGGCATTTGTAGTTGGACAATTTGATGAATGATTTTCTGATTTCACACTTGCAAGTTTCTGAGGGAGTCTTTCCTCGCGTGTAACCGCACAATATTGCACATAAGGGTCAAATGGGTCAACAGTGAAAAGTGGATTTCAAACCATATGCAGGACATTAATGGGTCGAGTTTTAAACAGGTTCCAAGTCCAAATAGGTAGTTTGGTTTGAGTTTGTCCTACGTATCTACTATATAATTTTATTTTTTTAATTATTATTTATTTATTTATATTGTGTGATAGGGATTTCAAATTGGACGGTACAATATATCGATACAGATGAGCCATTAGGTCCAGCGCACCCTCTTAAGGCCAGCGTCAAGTAATTAAAATGTAGCGGATTGCGTCCTGCCCTGGCTACCATGGACTTGATTTAGGCAGGGTCTCCATGGAGTTCATCATGATGCATGGGTCTATCCACGCAGTCCATCCATTTTGCAGATCATTTTAGAGTATGATATAAAAATGATTCAATCCAAGGCTCATGTGGACCACACATTGGAGGTGGAAGCGTCCACCATTAAAAATTTATTGCAAGCTGTGTAAGTTTTGATCAAGATGATATTTCTGTTTTCCTTCATCTAAGTCTATATTAGCTTATGAATATGTTGGATAGCAAATAAACATCACGGTGGGCCTTAGGAAGATTTTAATGCGTTATTATCATCATTGGAGGCAATCCGCTTCCACTTAAAAAATTGCATTTTTTTGGACAGTTATAGTTGTCTGCAATAAAGAATACTTTAAAACTGCACAGTCTTGCATTTAACGCCTGCTTTACTTTTGTAAAATTGCATATGCGATGCACATCCAAGATTATTCTTATAAAATAGCTCTGACCAATGAAAATATTTGAGCCATCCATTTCATAGGGTCCATCGTGGAATGATTTGGCTCTAAAAAGTCATTTCAACTAAATGATTGCAACCACTCCATATGAAACTATAGAAAATAGATGGCTACAAATAAGAAGGCCAACTTTCAGAAGTGTATGATCATGTGATTGTTTTGATTTATGCATGGTGGTTGATGAATTGGGATCTAGACGTAATGAGATGAAGCAACATATGAATGTATGAAGGAATGGAACAAATATGTGTTTGGCAATGTTTTTTAGCAGCTAAAATCTGCCAAGCAGGACCTGGTGGAGCTGGAAAATTGTGTGCAGACCACGACGGAAGATATCACCTAGGAAACACTGACTGAAGCAAGACAAAGGTTGGCCCATATAGAACTGGCAGAGGAGATTTTCTGGAAGCAGAAGGCTCGGAAAAACTAGCTCGAGGAAGGGGATCGCAACACAAAAACATTTCACCTGTCAGCCACGAAAAGGGTTAGAAGAGCCGGTATCGGGGAGATTCAGCTGGAATTAGGGATAATGACAGCAAATGAGGGTATAATAAAAGAAGAAGTAGTGAAATATTTCTCTGAGTTATTCCAGGCGGAAGTTCATTCACAGGCGGGAAACCTCATGGAGGTCATCCCGCAACTCATTTCTGATGTAGACAAAATTCAGCTTATGGTTATTCCGTCCATATAAGAGGTTAAGAGTATGGTGCTGGTGCTCCTAAAGGATGGTGTGCCTGACACGGATGGGTTTTTAGGGGCTTTTACTGCCATTGGCTGGAAAATAGTTAGGACGGACATCCTAAAAGCGGTAACACACTTTTTCCAGGGAGGGTCTCTGTCTAGATCATTCACAACGTCCCTTATCTATTTGATCCCTAAAATGGCATCCCTGAGAAAGTTTTCTGACTTTTGGCCTATAAGTCTTTGCAACTACGTCTAGAAGATATTCGCCAAAATCATCACAGACAGGCTGGGTAAGGTGCTACCTAAGCTAATATCTTTGGAGCAAGGGGCGTTTGTTAGAGGCTGCTCCATCACCGAGAGCATTTCCCTTGGCCAAGAGCTGTTCAGAGAGGTGGATAGAAAAGTTCGTGGCGGGAACATAGTTCTAAAGATGGACATGGAAAAGGCGTATGACAGATTGGAGTGGGATTTCCTCATATAGGTGGATAGAAAAGTTCATGTGGGTCTCTTCAAATCTTTGAGAGGCCTGCATTAGGGCGATCCTCTCTCTCCCACCCTTTTATCCTAGCAGCAGAAGTATTGAGTAGAGGTTTCAGGGCTCTAGTTAACAGCAGCAGGTGTCAACAATTTAAGCTTAAGCAGGGATGCAAGTAAATCTCTCACCTGCTATATGCAGATGATATGGTTCTGTTTTTAGATGGAGGTTGCACGTTGCTTAAAGCTGTAGTGGCTTTCCTCTCAACCTACCAGTCAGTGTCAAGGCAAAGGATAAATCTCAAGAAAAGTTATTTCCACTATTCATCCAAGCTGCCCGTTGGTGGGGTTTAAGACATTGAGAGGATCCTCAAGATCCCTAGTTCAGCGGCAACTTTTACCTATTTGGGGGTGCCTATGGTTAAAGGTAGGGTTAGGCGAGCTATCTTTCAACCTATGGTAGATAAAATTGAAGCAAAAATCCAAGGTTGGAAGGCAAGACACCTATCGCAAGCAGGAAGGGCTACTCTCATAAATCACATTCTTTGTGGTATACCAGTGCACACAACGGCAGCAACTTCTCTTCCAGCCCAAGCTTTGGCAAATATGGAGAAGAGTTTCATGAACTTCTTTTAGGGATGACACGAGGGGAAGAGGAAACTCCACTGGATAAAATGGAGCAAAATCGCAATGCCTAAAGATGAGGGAGGGCTCGGCATTAGGAAGTTGAAGAATGTGATGAGAGCGTTGAGACTTAAGATGGCTTGGGCAAATAGGATCGGCAAGGATAATAGCATTTGGGTAGATTTCATCATATCCAAATACAGGGCTTCGCTGAATGGTTTGGGTGATAGCGTCCTGGCAGCTAACGCCTCGCCTTTGTGGAAAATTCTGGTCAAGCTATTTCCGCTTATGGATAGAAAGGTTCAGTGGCATGTGGGGTAAGGCAGGTGCAATCTTTGGTATTGTAACTGGATGGGCCTAGGCCTGCTGGCTGATCTGGCCCCCCAACAAATCCCAAGTGACTTTCATCAGCTCAGACTGTAAGATATTCTGGGAGCGAAGGGTCTAAATCTCTCCTCATTGATCGTGGCCTTTATCCCTCAAGGGATGCTGGACGCCACGGCCACGAGCGCCTTGTCTAGGCGGCGTGATCTACACAAGAACAAAGGTGATGGACACCTTGAGATTAGAATCCTCAAGGGATTCGGATATTAGGGAAACAGAATCAAAGAGAGAACGCGCTTGAAGCAGATATGTAATGTTATCCTGAGTTACTTTTAGGTTATTTTGTTATGCTTTAATACCAACAACTGTCGTGCCCCAAACCCGGAGAGCGGGCTTACCAGTTCCCGATCACCGATTCTGGCACTGACAGCATCCGTAGTACCCCATTCTCGGTTCCTGGCACCGGTTCACCAAGTTTCGATCCGGGGATCCTACAAGGAAGATTTTAGTAACATAAATCTGATCCATAAAGAGCATACCCAAGATCATAACATCGTAACCACAAATAATAACTTCAAGATCACCATTACAATATCCACTAAGAATTTAAACTTTTACTTGATACATGGCTCAAGGGGAAATACAAGAACTATATAAAGAAAGCTCCAAAAGGGTCAATGGCACGCTCCAGCTCCTGCTCTTTTCTCTGGCTTCGAATCACCTGCACGCATCAATCATGCATAAGCTTATAGAAAGCTTAGAGGGTGGTGTAAGTGTGTGAAGGACAGGTGCCATGAATATGATATCAGAGTATGAGGAAGAATGCGGTAAGACCATGAATACTACTAGCCGTCACAAGGCTAAGCAATACAAGATAGAAATACCATCTTCCAATCAAAGGCTATGCAATGCGGGGCTATACAGCCAAGTGCCATATGCAAGATGCAATGCGGTCATGCTCATCCACATATCAATCTAATATATCAGTACAGTTCCTCTCTAGTGAATCACCAGGGTCAAATACACTACATGCTGACTGCCGCTCTCCTAGCCACACAGCCTAGCAAGCGTAAGAGACCTTACTACTCGCCTGTGGACAGCCAATCACCAATAAGGTGTGGCGGTAGTGGACCCATTTATGAGCTGGTTAGACTCAGCCTAGCTATTTTCCCTTCACTCAGGCGGGTAAGGTCACATCCCCTCCCAACCGACCATGATACAATGGGAGACGTGGCCTAATGGTAAAGACACCGACACTCATGTTTTCCACTTGGTCTCTACGTTAGGGAGTCTCCTGGTACCATGAAGGTTCTGGGACTTTCACCTAAGGACATCCTACATGCCCTAAAGTACTCAAATAAACATTTCCGGTGTCTAAACCTCCACGATATACCTGTGGAGGCTACGACCTTGATGAAGTTAGGGCGAATATTAACCATGCTATGCAATGCCAGATGCATGAATCACACAATTCAACCATGCATCAGTCTTGCGCATATAGCGTGCTTAAGAGGGGCAACTCCATCACTCAAGGAGACACATAACAGCCTACCCAATGGCATAGACCATGACCAATCACATCTCAACCAAGCATACATATGATGCACATGGGAATGGGTCATGAAAATAACCAAGTATGCCATGCGATGATGTTGTACTCTCCTCATAACAGGGTAGGGTCTAGGTACTTAGACAATTTTTCCATAGAGAAGAGGGAACACAACCACTAGTGGGGGCCCAATAGTTTGGTGTAGCCCACGAGACTAGGTAGACAATGCCGTGGGCCTAGTAAGGGTCTATAGTGGTAACCACCCATAGATGCAAGTGGGCTTAGCCAGGCCTAGAAGGGTACACAAATGTGGACATTCAACCACCATTTGTCCCAAAGAGGCAGCCCAATAACAATCTACCAAGAATCAAGGCCCGTGACCCAAGCACAATCATAAACAAGAAATGGGCAGCTATATATATACTACTTACATCACATGTTGGGCCTCAATAAAGTGGCCCAAGGCCTACATACATTACATGGGTCCAAAGGGGCAATACATGGCCCAATCCACATACAATAACATGGGCCCATAGGGAAAGTTATGGCCCAAGAATAAGGTCACCAAATCCATACATTATGGTGGGCCTAGTGGGCAGCCCATTATCCCAAACACATGGGCAAGAATCACATCCAAGTTAAGCCAATTGGGCCTTACAACCTTAGCCCAAAAATCTAGTTGATTTGGTGGGCAACCAAGGGCCCAACCACACA
Organism: Magnolia sinica; assembly: GCF_029962835.1. NCBI lineage: Eukaryota > Viridiplantae > Streptophyta > Magnoliopsida > Magnoliales > Magnoliaceae > Magnolia > Magnolia sinica. Next base: position 62,095,024 of record NC_080584.1, read on the forward strand.
TACATACTTCAGCCCAACCAGCCTAACATAATGATGGACATAGCCCATAAATCCACTGGGCCTAGCTAGGACGTCCCAACCCATTTGGGCCTACAAGGAGTCCTAAAAATCTGGTTGTTTAAGGGTCCTTATAACCCAATTAAAGCGGGCCCCCAAGATGCATTAATTAAGCCCAAAATTAGGGAAACAAAAGCATGAAACATTCCCACAAATCCTCACAATATGGTGGGCCCCACACCCTTAAAACTCCAGCCATAAACAATGCATATTTATAAGGTACCATGCTGGATTTTCAGCCCACCAGCTATCTGGGCCTGCTGGAGCCCAGAAACTGGTAAATATGAAGTGGATTTAAATCCCAAGGTGGCCAGCAACATGCACAGGGGGCCCCACCACATAGGGAGTGCACATACAACACATAAAACAAGTGGGCCTTGCTGCTAGACTGAAAGTCCAGCAGTAGCCCAATGTAGTGGGCGTCCCACAAAGGGGTGGGCGGTCCAATGGGCTGGACGGTCTGGCCCACATCAAAGGTTAAAGTGGGCCCCACCATGGATGTCCCGCTTAGGAGTGGGCCACGTCCAAGTGGGCCACACAAATGGATGGATGCATGGATGAAACATTACATCAAGGTGGGCCACATGGAGGTGGGACGACCACCCTTGCTGGACGTCAACCAGCTGGGATGCCCAGCAAGGTGGCTGTCTAGCCACTTCCACCCCAAAATCTGATGGCCCTGATGGCCTATGTTCACATAGGGTGGGTCCCAGCAAGGTGGGCCACCATAGAGATAAATTTTGGGGTCAAACACCAGCCCAAACAATCACACAAAAAAAAATACAGCAAGGTATTAACCAGAAAAATTCTGCTGCTGAAATTGTTGTTGTCCCATGTTTGGCACCTCATGGGGTGGGCCTAGGCCTCCCAAATCACTGGAAAAATAGGTGGGTTTGGTGCTCCCATGTATGGACAGCAAGTGGGGTCCACTGGAGTGGCCCACTTTCCCCAACTTCAAGGTAAACTAGGTCCATTTCCAACATGCAACATTGTTGGACTGTCCAGAAATTTCTGGACGTCCAGCCCTCTTTGGCCCATCCCATAGGTCTCAATCATGGGACAATTGATGTGGGCCCCATCCTACATCAAGGTGGGGTCCATACCCCAGAAAACCCCTAAAGAAATCGGGGATAAAAAGCCCCACAAATGGGCCTAAAATAATGCCCAAAAACAATGCAGCAAATGGGCCTGAAATTCAGTCCATAGAAAATATCCAGAGGGATTTATACCCAAATACATCAAGTGCGGTCCACCTTAAGGGACCATAAAAGTTCCAGATCCATGTCCTTGCGAAAATCCCCCAAGAAAATCAAGATATGGGGGCCATCCAACCCATGCATGTCAAGTGGGCCTGGACGTCCCAAATTTCTGGTGGATCTAAGATTTTTCTGATCACCTCAGTGGGCCACACACATCAGCAATCCAAAGGGGAAGAAATAGAGAGAGAGAGAGAGAGAGAGAGAGAGAGAGAGAGAGAGAGAGAGATCACGGCCATAGGGGAGGGTTCCATCACTATGAACCCTCCACCTTCACATCCACACCATACAATGTACATAGATCTTACATGCATGCTATCCTACAAATCAAAGAAGTTGCTGAGGTAGGGATGTTATCCCTACCATGCATGCAAGGTCTAGATGACCAATGAAGTGCTAGATCAAAGGAAAAATGCATCATGGTGGGTCCATGGAGAATGGCCCACCATGGAAGTGAACATGCATGAAATAGGCTCTTGGCCTCTCATCTTGGAGTCATGTAGGACCTCCACCATTGATTGGTGGGTCCTACATGCTTCCAAACATGCTAGGAAGGAAATGCAAGAAGAAGGAGAAGAAAGAGAGCTTCAAGCAACACCCACCTCCAAGATCTCCTCTAATCTTCAAGGTACTAGCTCCAATGGTCCAAAGGGAAGGTTTTAATGGAGGAGATGATGTTGTAATGGTGGGATTGGGAGAGAGAAAAGGGAGGAAAACTTCCTGGAAAATGGAGGAGAGGTGGACGTTTTCCACCATGGGAGAGGGAGAATGAGAGAAATGAGAGAGGAGAGAGAGGGAGGAGGGGTTTCTAGCAAGGTAATGAGTAGTTTTGGGAGATGGGTAGCTTAGGGAAGGGTGATAGCATGGGTTAGGGAGAAATCAAATGATGGGTTTTCTTTTTAAGAAAACCATCATTGCTAGCTATAGGTTAGGCATGATGGGAAGTATGGTGCATGGGATATAGTGCTCTGGGTGGAGCCCACATGGGGGAGACATGCCTGTGGCCTAGGTGGGTCCCACATGCATGATGATTGGTAAAAAATGGTGTGGTCAATATCTCAAGATATACACGTCGGATTCATGCATGAGACGCGGAGTTGGAACCGCGACGTCGATGCGGTCGCAATGACATAGGTTTCGAGTCGATCCGGGTTAGGTTAGGATGATGGGATTTAAGGATGACCACAAACGAAATTTAGAGGTCTCGGGTCACCGGGATTTGACTGGTAAGACCGCGGGACCTAACAGAACAAAACGGATACTTAGTCTAGGGTCTTACATCTTTTCTTTGGAAATTAATGCAAGGGCCAATTCTAGTTGAAGATAGGATCAAAGAGAAAGGGATCCATATGGGTTTGAAATGTGTTTGTTGTGAGGCAAAGCAGGATGTCACTCCCCACTCGGAATCACTGGACCATCTTTTCATCAAAGGGTGGCTAGCAGTCAAGGCTTGGAAAGTTTTTAGTGATATGTTCAGGCTTCATTTCCTGTCACACAATTCGGTCTTCGAAATGCTAATCACTTAGTGGCAACCATGCCTTCCTAGAGGTAGTACGTCCAAGCTCTGTCGCCTTACCCTATGGCTCATAGTTTAGAAAATATGGAGAGCCAGAAATTTAACTAAGTTCGAAGGCATCCGGTCCAACGTTGTGGCAGTGGTGGAGTAGGTAAACTGTCTACTGGCCAAGATTGGCATGGGGTTACTCAGCCCCAATCCCAACTAGCTAATCCAGTGCATGATTTACTGGAATTTGGGGATATCTGTGACAATTGCTCCTGCTAAGAAGATCCAGGTTGTGAAATGGGCTAGGCCAAGGATGGGCTGGGTAAAAATTAATGTGGACAGATCCACTATTGGCAATCCGAGGACGTCTAAGGTGGTGGAATTTGTAGAAACTCAGCAGGGAATCTCCTCGTTGCATTTTCCTCAGGATATGGGGATGAAACAAAAACAGGGCTGAACTCCATGCGTTGCATGATGGTATGGCCTACTATGTGTCCCTTGGGTTTACCAAGGTGGTGATAGAATCATATTCAAATTTTGTGGTGAATGCCTTTAATGAAAGGTCTCATCGAGTGTGGAAATGGAGGTATTGGTTGACCAAAATTGATGGCATAAAAAAGAAGGGGACCTTCACAATATCCCTCATTTCAAAAGAAGGGAACGAGCCAACAGACGAACTGGCTAGAGATGGTAGTGAAAGACGAGGAAATAGACTCTTCATGAAGGAAAATGATTTGCCTATCTGAATCATGGGCATGTATCTATTAGATAAGGTGGGGTTGGGGGCGATTAGAGAGTTTTAAGGGTCAAGTTGCCATAGCAGATGGTGACCTTGTAAATGGATATGATAGGTGGCCTGAATCCTCTTTTTGTTTTATGAAAGCCGCCTAAAAATTTTGGGATTTTACTTATAAAAAACAATATTGGTAAAAATAAAAATAAAAAACTTGGAGGTTGAGAGTGACTTAAAGATTGTGGTGGATAGCTAGCTTAACTTCCCTAGGTTACCTAATTACATGAAAGCAATGAAAGTAATAAATTGTAAGCTCTAGCATTTAATGAGGGAATGCAATTTGGTTGGGGATGATTTGACACGCCTCTGAAGCTCAAGGATCCATAAATTTCAGTTTGTGAAGGTTGCAAACCTTCCAAAGGACATCAAAGGGACTCATGTCACTGACAAATGCAGTTCGAAGTACATAAAGCTGGGGGTGGAGTTTGGTGTCACTTACAAATGCTTTAGAGGTTGCTGCTCAAGCCTTTTTCTTGTTTGGTTGACAACGCTTTCTAGTTTCTGTATACATGCTTTAATCAGGTGTGCAAATATACGTCTTAGGCTGGTTTTTATATATCTTGGAAGGCTTCCAAAGTTTTTTTTTTTTTTTTTTTTTTTAATTTTATTTTAAAGAAGAAGACATGACATCTCTTGAAAGATCAGCCATGACATGAAATAAGGCTGAAGGTTGATATCCGCTGCCCAATGTGGCCATCCCATCAGCTAGATTAGACCCCAATTATTGCCTGGATTTACAAGCATGATACCGTTTAATGACCCGATTTAATCGTATTTGTGATGCAGAGTATATTTACGAGCATGGACTGGAAAGGATGCTAAAAGCAAGGATTTAAAGCTCAGGCATCACCAAGGCATTGGACGGGGCCCCAGGGGACCAAGATCGGCAGATTTGCACGCCAAGGATCCAAGAAGATCGAGAAACTGATGCTCAAGTAGCCCGAAGGACGACCAGAATGCAAGATCGTAGGGTTCCCACCATCCGTTCAGTTCAAAACTCTATATGTAGCCTGAAGATAAAAAATTAACCGTACACATCAAAAATCATCCATTGGATCGCTGTGGAAGTGGCCTGACGGATAGATCAGCCCACAATTTATCGATCTGGGGCCCACCTGATCTCTGGATATGCCTCAATTTTGGACTCAATCATTTAAATCATATGGGGAAGTGGATGAACGGAACGGATTTCCGAGATGCATCACAGTGGACCTTATCCTGCGGTGCATGAGTACATCACAAAAGAAGCACACGCGGCGGACCAAATCCTGTCAAACCGGTCTACCACCGCTAACCCGCTCAAAGCAGGATTCGCAATCCCGTTGCAAAACAGGGGCTGCGGATGAATCCTCGTGGGCCACCATGATCGATTATTCGACCGATCTGAGCCGTCCATTCACTCCAGAGTATAGGTGTAACCATCGCCTAGGAGGCGGAATTCCAGAAGACAATGGAGAGATGATTTCAGCTGTCCAAACGTAAGATGAACGGCGAAAGAAAAATAGCAGTGGGCCACACCAAAACTTGACAAAAACTAGCCCCTTGCTGCGTAAACAACACTGAGGCATATAAACCACCTCTGATGCGGAAACTCTCCACCGACCTTGCTGGCTCTTATAAAAGAAAGATGAAAGAGAGAGAGACGGGGATCTAGACGGGAGGGCGGACGTGAGAGAGAGAGGACGGTGAAGACGGTTTCAATTTTACTTCTTCTTCTTTTATTTCTTTCTTATTTTGCCTATGAAATTGTTTAGAGGTCTAAGCCTAATCATGTCTATTCTAGGCTAAACCTCTTAGCTAGGGCTAAGAGGTGAAGCTTTTAGCGTGATGGGAGAACTTCTTGCTTGTGCCTTTTGTTTAGATTGAACTGATATTGATTTTTAGTTTAATTAAGGGAATGTTTTTAGTTTTTAATGGTCTGTTGTGACTAAAATTACAATGGGTCTGCGATAGCTTTGAGCATGTTCATTTACTTTTTATGTTTATGATGTCAGGAAGCCCTGTTGTTCACCATCGTCTCCTGGGCATGGTTAGATGACGGTACCCTTCCTAACCTTCATACATCAATGATTGGTTGCCAATTAGTTTAATTCTATTGTTTGCTTTGTCTCCCGGGCATGGTTTGGTGATGGAATCCATTCTAATTCATACACCTTTCATCTCTTAAAAACTATATCAAAGGAAGTTCGGTCTTGATTTTTATGGTTACACCCTTCAACTGGATGAAGATAGACTCCAAGTCCAGATGAGCTTTTGATACAGACATAAGATCTCCCTGATCTCTACAAGTGGATCCTCTGAATCCCTAGTTCCCTACCTTTGAATTCTACATATTTTATTTTACTATTTCATCATTATTCCTCAAATCCATTCGATTTAGATTTCATCTTAATCTAGTTCTCGTTTTACTTAGTTTCAGATAACGTACAGGTATCAGTTCCTTGGGATTCGACCTCGATCTCACCGAGTTTATTACTACATCACAACCCTATACTTGGGGAGTGAACAGGATTCTTTTGGGATTGACGGCTACGTTGTCTGAGTTTAACTACTTTTAAGATCAGCTTAAGATTAGGATTTTTCTAAATTTTAGGGTTTTAATATTTCTATTTGATTTTTAGAACTAACTTGTTTCATGTTTTGTAGGATCCTGACATAAACTTCTAAATTGGTAATCTTTTTCTAATTCCTCTACTTTTTCTATTTTTTAGGGTTTGAGTTTTAGAAATTTTCTAATTCTAGTATTTTTCCTATTTTTAGGAAATAGTTTAGTTTAGAAGCTTTCCTCTTTTGTTTTTAGAAACTTGGTTAGTTATTTCCCTTTTTAGAAATTCTTTCTAAATTTAGAAACTAACTCATCTTTCCTTTATTTTATTTTTAGTAACTTTCTAATTCTAACTCTTTTAGAATCTAACTTTCTTTCCTAATTTATTTTAGAAATTTTCACTTTCTTTTAGGAATTTCTTCTGTTAGAAACTAGTTTACTTCTATCTTTCTTTTTAAGGATTTTCTAATTCTAGACCTTCTCTTTAGAAACTGACTTGTTTTATTTTCTTTTGCAGGTTTTTAACTGAGGGACTCCAAATTGGTAACTTCTTTCCAACCCTCTCTTTCTTTTTAGATTTTCTTTTCCTTTCTTAGGATTAGGTTTCGAATTTGATTGAGGGCTGCGAGTGTTTCATGCCCAAGTGGGCCCGTGACAACACTCGACGTCTCTTGACTGAAGGAGGATTGGTTGAGGGGTTGACTATCCATCGCAGGACTAGACACCACTCGAAATCCCCTGAGTTAATTGAAGTGATGGCTGAAAACCAACCTCTTCTACCCCAACCTAGGGTGGAGGACATTCAGGATGAGAATGAGGTGTATCAAGCACCCCCGCCACGTACTTTACGAGATTATTTACAACCAGCGGGGGTGAGTACGCCCTCATGCATGATTTTTCCTGAAAATACAAGACATATGGACATCAAGCCAGGGGTTATCCAACTCCTTCCTAAGTTCCATGGGCTTGAATCTGAAGAACCATATCTACATTTGAAAGAGTTTGATGAGATCAGAGCCACTTTATATTTTCAAAATGTGTCTAAGGACACAGTCAGGCTGAGACTCTTTCCTTTTTCCTTAAAAGAGAAGGCTAAGACGTGGTTACATTCACTGCGTCCTAGATCCATTGGCACATGGAATGATATGCAAAGGGAATTTATAAAGAAATTCTTTCCACATCATAAAACGATTACCCTTAGAAAAGCAATCATGAACTTCACCCAAAAGGAGGATGAAACATTTTACCAATGTTGGGAAAGGTTCAAGGATTTGGTCAGTTCATGCCCACAACACGGCTTTGAAACGTGGCGCATTACAAATTTTTTCTATGATGGACTGACATCTTCCATGCGCCAAATGGTCGAGACAATGTGTAATAGAGAATTCATTAATAAAAACGTTGATGAGGTATGGGATTACCTCGATAGTCTTGCTGAAAAAACACAATCATGGGACTATTACCCAAAGTCGAACACCACGTCTAGGCCGACTCAATTAAAGGAGAAAGGTGGATTGTATCTCTTGAAAGAAGAGGATGATCTCAAGTGTAAAGTGACTACGCTCATAAGGAAAGTTGAGGCCATGGAAGGAAAGAAGGATAAGGTTAATGAAAGTGTTTGCGGCATCTGTGATTGCAACATTCATACAACTGAAAATTGTCCTACGATACCCACCTTTTGAGAAGTGTTGAATGAACAATCCAATGCCGTAAATAATTATCAAAGACCTTTCAATGGACCAACCTCTAATACGTATAATCCTGGTTGGAAAAATCATCCAAACTTTAGTTGGAGAAATGGACAAACTGCTACCCCTCAAAGTTTCTTCAATCAAAATCCAAATCAGGGAAAACCTCAAGAAGAACCGGTTCAAAATTCCATGCAAGAGCTGACCCAGGCAATACGAGACTTTATGCAAAAGATGGATTCACGTATGACGGTTATAGAAAAGGGGATGCTTCCTGCACAACCGCTCCCCAATCCTAAACCGCAATACGAGATAAGTGATCCCAGCTCTTCAAATCAAATGGGGCACGCTAAATCCATCACCACTCTTAGGAGTGGGAAGATCATTGATAAAACCCTTCCGGTTAGGCCCGAAAAGCCTCAAGAACCAGAAGAGGACAACAATAATGGATCTAGTGAGGCCCCACAAAAATTAGAACCGGAACTTCTAGAAAAGCCAGTTGCTCCATTTCCCCAACGGTTGGTCGCACCAAAACCTCTCTCTAACTCTCAGGATATCCTAGAGGTGTTGAAACAAGTGAAAGTCAACATTCCTCTACTTGATGTCGTAAAACAGATACCTTCATATGCCAAATTCCTAAAAGACTTATGCACGACCAAACGATGGTAAAGTATTCAAAAGAAGATCTTCTTGACCGAGAAAGTGAGTGTCATCCTAAAGCAAGACGTGCCACAAAAATTCAAAGATCCCGGTAGCCCAACCATATCATGTGTAATCGGGGACCATCGAATTGATCATGCACTTCTTGACTTAGGAGCGAGCGTCAATCTGATTCCCTACTCGGTATACAAATAGTTAGGTTTGGGTGAATTAAAACCCACCCTAACCACACTACAACTTGCTGATCGCTCTGTTCGTGTACCAAGAGGGATAATTGAGGATGTGTTGGTCCAAGTTGATAGATTTTACTACCCTATAGATTTTATCATCCTGGACACCGAACCCATCAATAACATGAGCACTCAGATTCCCGTCATTCTTGGTTGCCCATTCTTTGCCACTTCAAACGTAATTATCAATTACAGGAATGGTGTTATGACTATGTCTTTTGGGAATATGACATTGGAGTCAAACATCTTTTTCAATAACGGCAGCAACTCAGAGGATGATGGCGATTTCCATAACATTAACATGATTGATTCTTTAGTGGAAGATACGACACCTCTAGCCTTATCCTCTAACTCTCTAGAGATGTGCCTGGCCCTCTCCCATGATTTTGATGATGACATGATTAGGGAGACGGGTGCAATGTTTGATACTGCTCTAGTACTTGAAGTTAATTGGTGGAGGCCACAATTTGAAGAGTTGCCCCAAACTGATGTAGTGCCTCTACCGTCTAATCTCAAGCCACCGAAGCTTGACCTAAAACCTTTGCCCTCTGATTTAAAATATGTCTATTTAGGTCAAGATGAGACATACCCAGTGGTGATCTCTGCCCACCTGGAGAAAAAACAGGAGAGTACGCTCATATCTACTCTCATTGAGCATAAGGGAGCCCTTGAATGGACGAGAGCGGACCTCAAGGGAATCAATCCCTCGATTTGTACTCACCGCATTTATCTTAAGGATAATGCTAAGACCACTCGGTAATCACAACGTAGACTAAATCCAAACATGAGGGAAGTGATTAAGGCCGAGGTTTTTAAACTATTAGATATGAGTATCATATACCCTATATCCGATAGTCAATGGGTGAGTCCAACTCAGGTGGTTCCTAAGAAGTCCAGAATCACCATTGTAGCCAATGCCAACAATGAACTCGTGCCACCTAGGATCACTGCTGGTTGGAGAATGTGCATTAACTATAGGAAGTTGAATACCGTCACGAGGAAGGACCACTTTCCTTTGCCCTTCATTAATCAAATCTTAGAAAGGCTAACTGGTCATTCCTATTATTGTTTCCTTGATAGGTATTCAGGCTATAATCAGATTGAAATCGCCCCTGAGGACCAGGAAAAGACTACATTTACATGTCCCTACGGCACCTTTACTTACAGAAGGATGCCATTCGGATTATGTAATGCCCCTGCCACCTTTCAGCGATGTATGATGAGTATCTTTTCTGACATGGTGGGGAAATATCTAGAAATCTTCATGGACGATTTCTCTGTTTTCGGTTCATCTTTCAGCAAGTGCTTAGAGAGTCTTAAATGTGTGCTGAAAAGATGTGAAGAAAAGAACTTGGTACTTAATTGGGAGAAGTGTCATTTCATGGTTCATAAGGGAATTGTCCTTGGACATATTATCTCATCCAAAGGAATCGAGGTGGATAAGGCAAAAATCGATCTTATCTCTAACCTACCTCTGCTCAAGAACATCAGAGATGTGAGATCCTTCTTAGGACACACAGGATTTTATAGACGATTCATAAAGGACTTTAGTCTCCTCTCTCGTCCCTTATGTAATCTTCTGCAAAAGGATGCACCATACGAGTGGACTGAGCAATGTCAGGAAGCTCTCACCAAGCTTAAGGGCATGTTAACCACTGCACCTACCATGCAGCTACCCGATTGGAGCCTTCCTTTTGAGCTTATGTGCGATGCTTTTAATTATGCTCTTGGAGCGGTTCTAGGCCAGAGAAAAGATAAGAGGCCCTACGTCATTCATTACGCAAGTAGAACTTTAAATTCTGCCCAAGTGAACTACTCGACTATGGAAAAAGAACTCCTAGCCGTAGTGTTCGCTTTGGATAAATTTAGGTCCTACTTGATCGGATTCAAGATCATTATCTACACAGATCATGCGGCACTTAAGTATCTTCTTTCTAAGAATGATTTTAAGCCTCGCCTGATACGATGGATCCTTCTATTCCAAGAATTTGATTTGGAAATTAAAGATAAAAAGGGAGTAGAGAACGTAGTGGCCGATCATCTGTCTCGCCTTAATACCTCTGATTCCCCTGAGGTGACCCATATCAATAACATGTTCCCTGATAAACAACTATTCAGAGTCTCTCATTCGCCTTGGTTCGCTAATATTGCCAATTATCTTGCCACAGGTTCCATACCAACGCATTGGACCGCACAAGATAAGAAGAAATTCTTTACCAAGGTACGCAACTTTTTTTAGGACGATCCATATTTATTTAAATATTGCCCGGACCAAATCTTGAGGAGATATGTGTCAGACGATGAGCATCAGAGTGTCATCTCCTTCTGTCACTCAAAGGCCTGTGGTGGTCACTTTTCTGCTAAAAAGACCATGGCCAAGATTTTATAGTGTGGCTTTTATTGTCCCACTATGTTCAGGGACACTCATGAGTTTTGCAAAGCTTGTGAGCGTTGTCAAAAATTGGGAGCATTATCCCGTCGAAATATGATGCCTTTGAATCCCATCCTTATCATAAAAGCATTTAACTGCTGGGGCATTGATTTCATGGGACCATTCCCCCAATCATTTGAAAATTTGTATATTTTGCTCGCCGTAGATTATGTCACTAAATGGGTCGAAGCAATTCTGTGCCGAAATAATGACTATCGCACGGTCATTAAATTCTTAAAAGAGAACATCCTTTCGTGGTTCGGGACGCCTCGAGCCATCATTAGTGATGGGGGCTCACACTTTTGTAATAAACCATTTGAGAGCTTAATGAAGAAATACGGTATCTCTCATAAGATGAGTACCCCATACCATCCACAAACAAGTGGACAAGCTGAGATTTTCAATAGGGAGATCAAACATATCCTAGAGAAAATGGTTAACCCTGATCGTAAGGATTGGTCAATCCGATTGACCGATGCCTTATGGGCATACCGTACTGCTTTTAAAACCCTTATTGGAACGTCTCCCTTTAGACTTGTCTATGGGAAAGTTTGTCACTTGCCTGTGGAGTTGGAACATAAAGCGTACTGGGCGATCAAAAATCTGAATTTCAATCTGGACAACGCTGGCTCGCTACGTAAACTTCAATTAAATGAACTTGAAGAAATCCGGAACGATGCGTACGAGAACTCGAGAATTTACAAAGACAGAATGAAGGCGTTTCATGACCAACATATTCTACGAAAATCATTCACACCTGGTCAAAAAGTCCTTTTGTATAATTCTCGATTACATCTCTTTCCAGGTAAGCTTCGATCTCGTTGGACTGGCCCTTACATTGTGGTCACTGCGTATCCTCATGGGGCCGTTGAGATAAGAGATCCTGACAATGGCAAGGAGTTTAAAGTAAATGGACATCGCTTAAAGCCATTTGTCGAGAAATTTGATTCAGAGGACATGTCCATACCTCTGACTGATCCTGTTTACTAGGATTAATCTCCTAGTCTGATTTAGTTGGTGGACCCAGGTTATCAAGATTGATTAATTCATGGTCCATTCTTGTCTAGCTGAAGACGTTAAACTTAGCGCTCCTGGGAGGCAACCCAGCTTTTAATTCCATTTCATTTTTCGAGTTCAATGTTTGTGGGTAACATTGCTGCAAACCATCACGAGACTACAACTCGTCTACTAGGGGCAACCTAGGGGTTTAAAGGCTTATTGCATACGCTAAATGCAATCGAGAGCACCTGCGAAAGTGGTGTAGGTAGGATTTTATTTTTGTTATTTTTATTTTACTTCTGTTGGTTTCTCTCTTGTGCTGACCCGCTCTTACGTAGATATCTTTGGAAAGCCTCTTGATTCTTTCATCCAGGTACTATCTTTCCATCACTCCTCTTATATTTTCGTTGTCCCATGTGCATTGCATGCCTATTTCTTTTACATTGAGGACAATGTAGATTTTAGGTTGGGGGTGGGAGATTAGGTTTCCTAATCAGTGTTTTCTTGGTCTTGAGCGAAAATTGTGAAAATTGTTAATTTTTCTGGAATTTCGTATGAATTCAAAGTGATTTTGATGGCCATCTAGGACACTTGGAATTGCAAAATACATGATGTTGGCAATTTATGACTCTTGGATTCAGTTATCTGTTAGATTTCACAGCTCAGTTTGAATTGTTAATCCATTATTAGAAGTTGTAAACATTGATTGAGTCATGAATTCTCAGGACACATCTCGCTTGCACATTAAGGTTTCAGTTCGATATTGAATTGTAACTTGGTGATCATTAAGCATGGAAGGAACCAACCTGGGGAATTGTCCATCTTGTTCAATACAAAGAATATATAAAAAAAAAAAAATGAATGAAAGAAAGAAAAAAGAGTACCTAGCTAAAAAAACAGTTGTCATCAGGAAAGGGGTGGGTGTACGATCTTCAACATAGGTTTGCTCCTTATAGGTGTGGATGCAATTCCCTTTCCCCTTGATGTAAAAATCAAAAGCTGAAAGAATGAAAAAAAAAACAAGAAGAAAAAAAAGAAAAAAAAGAATTGTAAGGCAATTTCTGGTTTAGGTTTTAGTTTTCTTGAATGTTCATTCGATCATTAATGTATCATAGAAATTGATAATTGGATCTCTTAATGATGGTAAGCCGTGATTACACTATACACCCATGGAACTCGATGTTTAGAATTGTTCTAATTAATAGATTAATATTTGAACTTGATTATGAAGTTTAACATGAGCTTGATTTCAGGAGAAGGTAATGCTAACAATTATGAATCTTAGATTTCTATTTTTGGATTATTTTTGAAAATCACTTGAGTTTATAGAAATTGTCCTGTAATTCTCAATTTATTTTTCGCATATCTTGCTTGGGACTAGCAAAATGCTGGTTGGGGGTTGTGTTGAGGGTCAAATATTACATATTAGACCCCAATTATTGCCTAGATTTACAAGCATGATACCGTTTAATGACCCGATTTAATCGTATTTGTGATGCAGAGTATATTTACGAGCATGGACTGGAAAGGATGCTAAAAGCAAGGATTTAAAGCTCAGGCATCACCAAGGCATTGGACGGGGCCCAAGGGGACCAAGATCGGCAGATTTGCACGCCCAGGATCCAAGAAAATCGAGAAACTGATGCTCAAGTAGCCCGAAGGACGTCCAGAATGCAAGATCGTAGGGTTCCCACCATCCGTTCAGTTCAAAACTCTATATGTAGCCTGAAGATAAAAAATTAACCGTACACATCAAAAATCATCCATTGGATCGCTGTGGAAGTGGCCCAACGGACAGATCAGCCCATAATTTACTGATCTGGGGCCCACCTGATCTCTGGATATGCCTCAATTTTGGACTCAATCATTTAAATCATATGGGGAAGTGGATGAACGGAACGAATTTCCAAGATGCATCACAGTGGACCTTATCCTGCGGTGCATGAGTACATCACAAGAGAAGCACGCACGGCGCACCAAATCCGGTCAAACCGGTCAGCCACAGCTGACCCGCTCAAACCAGGATTTCACAATCCCGTTACGAAATAGGGGCTGCGGACGAATCCTCATGGGCCACCATGATCGATTGTACGACCGATCTGAGCCGTCCATTCACTCCAGAGTATAGGCGTAACCATAGCCTAGGAGGCGAAATTCCAGAAGACAATGGAGAGATGATTTTAGCTGTCCAAACGTAAGATGAACGGCGGAAGAAAAACATCAGTGGACCACACCAAAACTCGACAAAAACCAGCCCATTCTGACCGAAAAATTGAGAGAAATCTAATGGACGGGGTGGCCACCTCTGATGCGGAAACTCTCCACCGACCTTGCTGGCTCTTATAAAAGAAAGATGAAAGAGAGAGAGACGGGAATCTAGACGGGAGGACGGACGTGAGAGAGAGAGGACGGTGAAGACGGTTTCAATTTTACTTCTTCTTCTTTTATTTCTTTCTTATTTTGCCTATGAAATTGTTTAGAGGTCTAAGCCTAATCATGTCTATTCTAGGCTAAACCTCTTAGCTAGGGCTAAGAGGTGAAGCTTGTAACGTGATGAGAGAACTTCTTGCTTGTACCTTTTATTTAGATTGAACTGATGTTGATTTTTGGTTTAATTAAGGGAATGTTTTTAGTTTTTAATGGTCTATTGTGACTAAAATTACATTGGGTCTGCGATAGCTTTGAGCATGTTCCTTTACTTTTTATGTTTATGATGTTAGGAAGCCCTATTGTTCACCATCATCTCCTGGGCATGGTCGGATGACGGTACCTTTCCTAACCTTCATGCATTGTTGATTGGTTGATAATTAGTTTAATTCTATTGTTTACTTTGTCTCTTGGGCATGGTTTGGTGATGGAATCCATTCTAATTCATACACCTTTCATCTCTTGAAAATTATATCAAAAGAAGTTCAGTCTTGATTTTTATGGTTACACCCTTCAACTGGATGAAAATAGACTCCAAGTCCAGATGAGTTTTTGACGCAGACATAAGATCTCCCTGATCTCTACAAGTGGATCCTCTGAATCCCTAGTTCCCTACCTCTGAATTTTACATATTTTAGTTTACTATTTCACCATTATTCTTCAAATTCATTTGATTTAGATTTCATCTTAATCTAGTTCTAGTTCTATTTAGTTTTAGATTACGTACAGGTTTCAGTCCCTTGGGATTCGACCTCGGTCTCACCGAGTTTATTACTACATCACAACCCTATACTTGGGGAGTGAACACCTGCTACTAGGCCATTCCCTTCCTTGGGAATGTGCTGAAACTTTACATTGCCTTTCTGCAAAAGTCGTTAATCCTAAAATTGAACTGTTGTCCTTTTTTCTCCATACCCTCAGCTGAAGGGTTGAGATGATAGTCTCAATATCAATGGTCTCTCTACCATGGCGCATAGTATCTACAAAGTTATCGTGAGACTTTGGAAGAGAGTTAATCAAGTACTATCACCACCAGAAAACAGGCTAAAGGCTACAGATAAAAACTGTAGCTAAAAGGATATGGCTACGGTTAAGATCCGTACCATGACCGTAGTCATTGATACCTAGTTATAAGTCGAAAAGCTATGGCTACGGATCCACTCCATGGCCATAGAGATAAAGGATACGGATTAAATCCGTAGCCGTTGCTTCTGTAGCACTAATGTATTTAAAGCTATGGATTATATTTGTAGCTAAAAGTTGAGAACGAACCGTAGCAATAGGCTTAAATTAGCAACAACTGCGGTTTCCAGAAACATGCTACGGTTAATAGTTGTAGCTAATTAAACTATAGGTACAGATTAAATCTGTAGCAATTTTGTCCGTAGGTTAAAATTATATATAGCTACGGATTTTATCTGTAGCTAAAAGTAAATGAGAACCGTAGCAAAAAGCTGAATTTAGCAAGAGCTACGGTTTTCAACAAAGTGCTACGGTTAATAGCCGTAGCTAATGCCTGTTGTTAATAAAAATTTAATTTGTAATGGCAGCTCTTACCATTGTAGTACACCCTGATAACTCATATAAGCAAGATCCAATTCATGGCTAAATCATTCACTTATTCATTCATTCATTCAATCAAACACAATTATTCATTTCCATTTACAAAAGTACAATGCCAATATAATAGTTATATGTCTATTTAAAGTTCTCATTAACAGCAAGATCCAATGCCTTCTCGCAGCCAAATAGCTTCTCAACAATCGCAAGCGAAAAATCCATGGATGTGCATCTACTGGTTATCAATTTACAATCAACTAACACCCTATTCTCAGCTTCGCTTTGATCTGAAAGCTTACTGCACATGGATGATCATATACCTGTTTGATCTGAAGGAGAATCAATGTTATACGCTGCCAGTCATTCTTTCAACTCGAGCACCTCATCATCTTCCTCTTTGCTATCAACGGCAGTCGGCATTTTCTGCTGAAAGACCCAAACCAAAAAGGCAATGAGAAGTCCACAAAAACAGGGAGATACTTGAGAAATAAGAAGTTTCAGGATTTGCAAACACACCTTTCTAGCAGGAGCCTTCTTCAGAGCTCCCCTGCCTTTGGGTTTTACCCCCTCGGAAACATGTCCTATGGAGAGAAAAAGATAACATGCATTGAGATGAATGAAATTTTCAAGATGGAAAATAAAATAGTAATTGACAATCTGCTTGTACCGAGTTCTGTTCCCAACAAGGTTCGCAAAATTCAGGTTGACAGTGAAACCATGTGATCCTCCATTGATGACGTTAAATGCAGGCACAGGCAGAACTAGAGTTTTGTTCCCAGCAAGGTTCGCAATGTGCTGCATGACAAAGAGTGCAACTTAACAAACATACACTTCAACAGTGAGTGAAGGGCTAGTGAATAATCATACATTTTGAACTGTGTTTGGACAAGAGATGCTAAAAAAGATTATTTTCTGTTGATCTGAAGAGGCTAGTGAATAATCAGATATGATGCATCATGTGTTGATGAATTTGTACCTCCACCATTTTGCAATCTTGGATTAGCATGCACAGATGATGCCTGCAACCTTCTCAATTCCTCAGAAAGTTGGTGGGAGATGAGCTGGCCAGAATGGGCTTGAAGGACCTGTGAAATATTCATGTAAACTACAATATGCATAATAGTTCTCTATAACGCTATGTATAGGTAATAGAAAAAGAAATTTTGGAAGCAAAAACCTTCAAAAGAGTAGAACTTGTCTCTAGATAAAGATTCATGACAGAGCTGGAATGTTGGAAAGGATTGGCAGATGCATCATTTGTTGCTGCAGAAGGTATTTCTTTTAAGAACTTGAGGCAATCCTGGGAAAAAAGAAAGAAAGACATGTCCATGAGTGGACTCTAAACATTTTCATGTTCAAGAAGCTTTAAGAGAAAAAAAATGCAGCATATATTGAGGACAAGTTCATTCATACAATGGCAATGAAATAAAGCATGTGAATCACCTCAAAAAAAGTATCCTTGTATGTGCTCAGATTTTCGTTCAGCCATTGCTCCAGATTTATGTGTTCCTTACGAGAAGCAACTGCAGCCAGTTTGATGCTGAATGTAAATGGAGTCATGTCCAATACTGATTGTAAGATCTGTGAGATGACATGTACATGAGTACAAAAAGCAGCAAATGTAGACATGGAAGAGAGTTGTAATACCTGTAAACTGCTTGTGCCGCAACCTTCAACTGTGACAGTGCCACCGGTGACTGCTGCGCCTACCTTCAACATACGCATTTCTAGGGGACCTGTTTCTACGTTTTCTTCATGTTACTCCCTATATATACAACATACTCCCTATATATATATATATATATATATATATATATATATATATATATATATATATATATATACTGATTCTACATTTTCTTCATGTTACTCCCTAGAGCATGTCTATCTCTGTGTACAAATAAAACAATCATGTTGATGGTATATATGTAGGAAATTCCTCATATGGCAGAATATACACAATGGTAAGGGTATATACATGTTCAACTATATACACAACCATATGACTGTGTATTGAGCCCTAATACACAGCCCCAAGAGAGTGCACAACATATTATGATAATAATTTGAGTTATTTCCTATTTTATAGAGTTTTATCAATATTGTGGGAGATCCTCACCACTACTAATTACGCCAAGTGCATTCACACTTTTGCCAATCCACACATGCTAGTTCTAGCAGATCAAAGGCAATGGGAGTTGTCCATAAATTTTGGGTAGCCTAGTTTTGCATAAATCAAGGGAATGGCTTGAATATAAAAAGGGATGTGTACACAACTTACCTTCATAGGGAAACTTTCGATTGGTGAGTCGATACATCAGTTTCTTCTTTGGTGATTTGTTTGGGGCTGCAAATCAGTAGGTAGGCTTTCAATTTTGGAACAGTGATTTGTTTGGGGCTGCAAATTCCTGTAACCCATATCAAATTTCAGGATCTTCGACAAACAGCGTAACTAGTAAAAAAAATAAAATCTACTGTGAGACAATGTTAACATTTCCATTTGTGGACTATAGTAGGAGAATCAAGTGACCCGCACTGAATTAAAAAAGAGAACTGATAACCTCCAGGCACCTCTACCACAATTTGCAGTACGGGTGTTCAGCCATGAAATGGAAAAAGAAAATGAAAAAAAAAAAAAACCTTTTTTACATCACGGAGCTAAAAAATGCCTTGTACTGCATATAGCAGTATAGGTGCCTGTAGGTGGTTAGTTCCAATTGAGAGAAGTCCCAGATTTGTTGCTAAAAGGATGCAACAAATCTAGGGGATTCTCAGGGCACAATCTGTCCACTGGGATGCAATGGATGAATGGTCTGGATTACTGATCCATGGGCATCATTTCCATCAAATAACTCAGCACAAAACCAATAGATGATCAAACAAGCATAACTTTTCTGTTCATTATACATCTAAACTGGGCCATAATTTGGACAATTCAATGACCTGTACACCACGTACACAATTTTTAAGTAATCTAGGTGCCTACGTAACCTCCATTGCACACTGTCAGTATCAAAGTTTTTAGTCTTTAGAAAAAAAAGGGGCAAAAGTCAAAAGAAAAAGGATCCCCAAATACCCAGCCCTGTTTAGATGCAAAACAAGGCATGAAAAGATTGGAAGATCCCAGTCGTTCCAATCTCTGGCCTTTTCCCTGAAAATGTAGGCCGTTGTTGTTTCTTCTTCCCAATCAGTTAGGATTGTCATATCAGTGAGATTTTTTGGAAATTCCCAATTCCAAAATGGGCCATCAGATCAACAGTCTAGATCACTACACCACGGGCCTGCCCCACGTATAAAAACATATTCTCAGGTCTGAGGGCCATAGACACTTCTGTCTAACCTGAAAGCCATCATTAGTGACAGATTCGTTTTGCTGCAAATATATATAAGCCATCATTAGTGACAAGTTCTCAATCAGGTAGCTACACATTCCATAGAATTTCAAGTTTATAGGCTATGACAGATTCGTTTACAAACACTGATGCAGAGATTGGTGCCATGTATTTTTCTTTTCTTTTCTTTTTTGTTTTTTGCCATTTTTGGTTTCATGAAAAACGGAACCCAGATTCAGATAGCAATGAACTGAACACAACATTATTCATGCAGTGCTCATACCAGGATCATGATATGATGATACCAATGCCTTGAGAATATTACTAATATCCGTGGCAATAATTACATAAAAGAAAAAAGAAAAAGGAAAAACACTCATTCCATCTATATGTATATGTGTGTCATCATCATAGCTTTGTCTCAGCTATTTCAGGTCAGCTTCTCAAGAATGCTGAGCTGCCCATCTGACACCAACCGTCCAAATTTACCTGGGCTTGGGACCTGTTAGTGTGTGTCACAAAGAACACACACATGAACACACACACACAGAGGTAGGGAGGGAGGGAAGGGGAGAGAGAGAGAGAGAGAGAGAGAGAGAGAGAGAGAGAGAGAGAGATTACTCTTACGGGAGTTCAAATCTAGCATTTGTATGATCATGAATGTGATATTTACACCAGCCATAGTAAATGGATACTCCCAGGTAGCTCGCTTTCCACCTTGCTTGTTCAATAGCCTCTGAAAAGATATCTAAGATAGTACAAAAGAAACAAGCATTTGTTCAAAAAGATAACTAAGACAGTACAAAAGAAACAAGCATTTGTTCAGACAGAAAGATAAATATTTTTTAAACTTAACAGCATTTTTTAAGATTGGCAATGGAATGATTAAGTTGATTACCCCATCAGATGTAGAAATGATAGAATGCAGATTTGGTGTGGAGTCTGCACTTTCTATTTTAACAGTTACATGTATATCTGCACCACAGCCCGCAGAAACCATATCTGCACCACAGTTACATGTATATTTCTTATTGTCATCTCTCAAAATTCTCCATCCACTAAAACAAAATCCTCAAACATTCCATGAAAATTGAAGATAGAAAGGGAAAATGAAAACACTAAACCTTAAGCACCAACTCCTTGAGATCACAGGACGTTGCCTGGTTAACCATGATTTCCCTCATTTTTCTGCAAATCTGTCTGATTTGGCTTGACTGGGCATAACAGGTTCGCTTAACCTGGTTAGGGCGCCTCTTGGTGAATCCAATGCAAAACATTCTCAGGGTGTAGTTGTCTGTCGTCTTCACATGTACATGCGCCTCGATCAAGGTTTGCCACTTACGGACCAGCGATCTTAATTTGTCGGTTGTAAAATCCTGTAGGACTGATCCTCATCAGCCTGAAGGTCAGCCAAGGAACACTCAAACACTCGGTGTTTGAGACCTTCATACTGCAAGTTACAGACATTAAAATAAATGTGAGGCTTGTGACTTTAAACAGACATTAAAAATACTGTAATAATGTCTTCATACTGCACTTCTAGCAGCAAATATTCAGCATACAATTTGCTCCTTAGATTTCCACCATTGGAAACTCATTTTCTAACTATTAAATAGTATCATTTTCATTACGGCCAAGCGCGTCAACACATTTAATAAGCTGTCCTTCATATTCTAGTAATTCGTAAATAATATGAAATTACTGTGCTCCATACTCAGAAAATGCTCCAGCTCCCTTAGATCACTATAAGTTACTGTGCTCCTAGTATAACCAAAGAAAAAGATCCAAATACAACTTCACCTTGAACTGCAGGGTACTGTTGATAGCATCACTTATCAGCTCCCAGTTTGGACCCATATCATGCATGAGGACAACAAGTGCTTGAAATAGGATTTTTACCGACGAAACTTTTACCTATAATTTTTTTTCGTAGGTAAAAAGGACTTTTACCAACGAAAATGATTTTCGTTGGTAAAAGTTTTCTACCTATGAAATTATAATTTCGTAGGGAAAAGTCTACTTTTACTGACGAAAATTGTAATT
The DNA here is from genome assembly GCF_029962835.1 of Magnolia sinica. Taxonomy (NCBI): domain Eukaryota; kingdom Viridiplantae; phylum Streptophyta; class Magnoliopsida; order Magnoliales; family Magnoliaceae; genus Magnolia; species Magnolia sinica. The sequence continues at coordinate 62,116,549 of NC_080584.1, forward strand.
TCGTAGGTAAAAGTAAACTTTTACCAATGTAAATTTTCATTGGTAATGGTTATTTTTATTTTTTGAAAAAAAAAAATCGAAAAATTTACTGTTACTAACGAAATTGTTTTTCCCGACGGACATGAACCGTCGGAAAAAATCTGGCAAGATGTAATTACCAACTACATCCTTGTCGGTAAAAGTATTTTTCCCGACGGACATGACACGTCGGCAAAAATCCGGTACAATGTTGGTGCTGATAAAAACAGTTTCGTTGGTAAATGTGTTTTTACCAACGGACATCAATCGTCGGCAAAAATCCTATACAATTTTATAATCAACGCAAAGCAGTAGTCGTTGGTAAGTGTTTTCCCGACGGACTTGAAGCGTCGAAAAAAATCTGGTAGGATGTAAATACCGACAGACAGGCATCGGTAAAAATATGTTTTCCGACGGATATCAACCGTCGGAATAAATCCCATACATTCGTAGCCCAAAGCATGACCGTTTTACCGACGAACTAAACCGTCGGAAAAAGGTTCCTATCAAAGCATGTTAATTTTTCCGACGAACTAAAACCGTCGGGGAAAGGTTCCCGCCAGGGACCAAAGATTCCCGCCTTTGCCGAAAGTATGACAGTTTTGCCGACGAACTCAAACCGTCGGAAAAAGGTTCCCGCCAGGACCAAATTGATTCCCGCCTTGGCCGAAAGTATGACAGTTTTGCCGACGAACTAAAACCGTCGGAAAAAGGTTCCTACCATGGCATAATTGTGCCGACGAACTTAAACCGTCGGGAAAAGGTTCCCGCCACAGTTTTGCAGACGAACTAAAACCGTCGGGAAAAGGTTCCGCCAAAATATGTCAGTTTTTTCCAACGAACTAAAACCTACGGGAAAAGGTTCCCACGTCGGTAAAAAAATATTTAAATTTTTCCCGACGGCAGATAACCGTCGCTAATGTTTTTACCGACAAACAAAAGCCATTGGTAATAATCCTTTGTTTTTATTATATATATAGAAATGCTCACACACACTAGTTGGACATTGCATTTTCGTCCAACTAGTTGATGAATTCAAGGACCAATTAATGCTATTTAATACTAAGAAAAGTTATTTCTAAGAGGAAAAGTAGCCACCAGTGGTGGCCCCACTTTAGTGTTAAAGTGAAATCCACCCCAACCATCCGGTGAGTCACCCGGTGTTAGAACCATGGGTTAAAAAATCAGCATCATCTATGGTTCAAATGGACCACATGATTGAAAACAATGTACAAGTAAAACTCACTCTCCAAACTATTTTCATTGGTTTGGCCCACCTGAATCACGTATGCCCCTAATTTTTGGACATTAGGCATAGATTTTTAGTGTGTCATCTTAATGGTTGAAGTGGATTTATTAACATTAGTTGATATCCAAAATAGGCAATGGATTTCAAGAGAAAATGGGATGAATTAGGAAGCTGCACATGTAATATATTTATGCATGCAGTAAATGTAAATGAAATCTAGTCCATTAATTAGGTAGGAGTTCTTTTAAATGTGTGAAGGACATAAATGATTATTTTTAATGATTAATGGTATGATATCTATTTACAAAAAAAATGGAGCTATTAGAAATTCATTTTAGCCGTATACATTTAACTTGTATTTGTGGCTTCATTGATGATGATCGTTTATTAAATTTTAATAGATAAAATATAATTAATAGGCCTTATTTAATGGACAGGCCGGATCTTTGACATATAATTTCTATCATACTTATGTAAAACTTGATATTACGGATCTCACATGTGGTATATTACTTGGGATAGAAAGTAATTTTTTGCTATTAAATACACAGCTAGTTGGACCAATTTGATTTGTCCAACTAGTTGTGTGTGAGCATTACTCATATATATAGTTTTTATATCATATGAGTGGAAATTTTTTTGTTTTTTATAATTAAAAAGTAATATTTAAATGATTTGTAATATCATATGAAAAAGAATATTGAGAAGTTTAAAATTTTAACAATGTTTGAGAAAAATTTTGAAAATAAAATGATGCTTTTGAAGAAAAGAAAATTGGCATTTTGAAATTATTGAGAAAATATTTTGAAAATTTGAAAATAAAAATTCAGAATTTGTATTAAATTTTTTTTTTTGAAATAATTTATAATAAAAATGTTTTTTTGTTAAAATGTTTTCAAAAATATACATTTTATAAAAGAATGTTATTTTTAAATGGAAATTAAAATTTATGTATGAAAAAAAAATTACTAAATTATTAGGCACATCCACTAATTGTACCTTCAACCATTTTTGGAAAATCTAATCAGTCTAGATTGAAGAGTAAATAACTTTAAATGTTTAAATCAAATTTCATTAAAATTGTTGATCAATCTTGTATGCTCAATATCTTTTTCATATGTAACCTGATCGGGACGAATAACTAGTGAAATTGAGTATTGATCAGAAAAATAGAGTGAATAGACCAGACAGGTAAAATGGGGCAAATATTTTGGTCAAAATTGTGACCAACTTTATTGACCTCATGAGAACCTAAGTGTTGATGTAAGTTTTGTGGGCCCCATCATAATGTGTGTCGAACATCAACACCATGAATTTAATGTGTCCCCTTCAGGTTATGAGATATGTAAAAAATCATCCGTATACGAAACTCAGGTGGGCTATGCCATCTAAAGCCATGTGAAGACATCCTAAAAAATATAAAAGAACTTGGTGGGGCCCATGTGAGTTTTGGATGCGGCTGAAACTTGGTCTGACCCCTCATCCAAGTGGGATACACATAATGAGTGGGTTGGATATCTGAATCACATTTAGGTTTACCCAATATATGATTATGAAAGGAAACCCCTCTCCACTCTATTTAGGTGATTTACTAATTACCCTGAGTTAACTTTGTGGGGTCTACCATTAATTATTTATTTTATCCACTCTGTTCATCCATGTTAACAGATGATTTAGGATCTAAAGAACAAAAAGGAATCATATCCAAAGCTCAAGTGGACCACACCACAAGAAATAGTGTGATTGAACCTCTACTATTGAAAAATTCTTGGAGGCCATAGAAGTTTTGGATCAAGCCGATGTTTGTGTTTTCTCTTCATTCATATCTTTTTGATATTATGAACAGGTTGGATGACAAATAAACATTATTGTGGGCCCAAGGAAGGTATTAATGGTGGAAATCATTATTTCACATTGTTTCATGTGGCATGGTCTACTTGAGTTTTGGATTTACTGAAAATTTGGGATCAACCCACACCGTTCATCCATTTTTCGAGATCATTTTAGAGAATTATCCAAAAAATAAATCATATCCAAAGATTAAATGGACCGCACTACAAATAAGGGGAACATATTGGCTACTTCTCCTGACACTAGCCAATGGCTAGTGGTTGGTGCTATGTGGGCTCCACCATGATGTATGTGTTTAATCCACACCTTCCATCCATTTGTACAGATCATTTTAGGGCAATATCCATAGAACGAGTTAAATCTAAAGCTCTAGTGGACCCCAGCACACAGAAAACAGTGAGATAGTGACGCCCACCATTAAAAACTTCTAAAGGCAATAAAAGTTTTATATAAAGATGATATTTGTGTTTTCTCATATTTCATGTATTTTTAAACTTTTGAACAGGTTGGATTTCAAATAAACATTATGGTGGGCCTTAAGATAGTTTCAACAGTGGAAATCACTATCCCCGCTGTTTTCTATGGTGGGGTCCACTACAGATTTTTATCTGCCTCATTCTTTGGATCATGACTTAAAATGATATCTCAAAATGGATGGACGGTGTGGATATAACAAATATATCATAGTGGGGCCCACAAAACTTGGTGACGTCACTGACGTAGGGCGTCCAAGAGACGCCCACTGTCAGCGGCGGAAACGGATTGGCTACTCCCCTGCCACCAGCAATTGGCTAGTTGTCGGTGGTCTGTGGGCCCCACCATGATTTATGTATTTCATCCATTCTGTCCATCTATTTTTATAGATCATTTTATGGCATGAAAGAAAAAATGAGGTATATCTCAATCTCAAGCGGACCACGTTACAGGAAACAGTGTTGAATGAACGTTGAACATTAAAAATGTTTTGGGGGCCATAAAAGTTTTGGATCAGGCCGATTTTTATTGTTTCCCTTCATCTGCGTATTTACGACCTAATCAACATATTGGATGTCAAATAAACAGTACACTGAGCCTTAGGAGGATTTTAATGATAGATATCCAATCATTGTTTTTTTTCCTGTGGTGTGGTCCACCTAAGATTTGTATCTCTATAATTTTTGCATAAAGCCCTAAAATGATCTGTAAAAATGGATGAACGGAATGGATGAAACACATACATCATGGTGGGTCCCACAGAGTACCGACCACGTTGCTGCCGGTGCCAGCGGGAGTAACCAATCCGCCTCGGGCGGATTTCCAGCGGAAGCCTTTCGCATGACTTCCGGCGCAAGGATTCTAGGTGGGGCCCGTTGCGATGTTTGTGAGAAATCAAAGCCGTCCATCTGTTTTCTGACCTCATTTTAAGCTATTCTACCAAAAATGAGTAGGATCCAAAACTCAAGTGGGCCATAGGAGATGAAACAGTGGGGAATGGAATGCCTACCGTTGCAACCTTCCTAGGCTCTACCTTGCTGTATATATGCCATATAAACCGTTTACAGCATCTAAACCGTTTATAAGGTCATTTTCACTCAGATAAAGTGAAAAAACCAAAAAAATTATATCGTCAAAAACTTTTATAGACATATAAATATTTCAACGGTGGTCACTAAATATCCACTGTTTCCTCTCGTGTGGCCCACTTGAGTTTTTGATCCTCCTAGATTTTGGTCCCACGTCATAAAATGAGCTTAAAAAACGGATAGAGGGGTTAGATTTCACACAAACAACTAAGTAGGACCCACACAGAATTTTGTGCAAAATTGGAAATCCGCGTCCGTTCGTCTTCGTCAGCGACTCCTCGCTTATCTCTCTCTCTCTCTCTCTCTCTCTCTCTCTCTCTCTCTCTCGATCCTTTCTCGCGCATCCTCTATCTTTCTCTATCTCTCTCGGCCCTCTCTCTCTCACGCATCCTCTCCCCTTCAATGATAACAACACTTCCAGGCTAGAGTTATTACAGGAATTCAAGTCCATGGGAGTGAAGATTTTTCAGGTACATATATTTTCACTTGAGTTTCAACTTAGAAAAATGAAAGAGGAATTACAATTTTCAGTTGGCTTGGTAGGCCCACCTCCTCATGATCTGACCTGATCGTATGGTGAGTGAGCGTTGAAATTGAATAGGGCGTGAGACATACATCATCTTTAAATTCACTTCAGTCCCTTTCTTTTTTTTTTTTGTCACATGCCCTAAAAGATATGAGAAAAAAAATGGATGGACTGTATCAATCTAATACATACATCATGATGGGCCCCACGGAAGCTTCACATGTCGATGTGACCAATTTTCTTCTCTCCACCAAGAAGCGAAATTTCTTGACGTGCGAAATTCATGACATGGGCCTTATAATGATGTATTTGTTAGATCCACACCGCCCATCCATTTTCAGATCATTTTAGGATGTGAGTCTAAAAAAAAGTAAGATCCAAAGCTCAAGTGGACCACACCACAGGAAATAATATGAATTGACGGTCCTGTTGAAAACTTCTTGGGGCCACAAATGGCTCTGATCAAGCTGTTACTTATGTTTTACCTTCATCTAAGTATGGGTGACATTATGAACAAGTTAGATGGTAAATAAGCCTCACGGTTGGCACTAGGAAAGTTTCGATGGCAATTTGTTTAATCCTCCCGATTTCTGTGGTGTGGTCCACTTGGGCTTTGGATGTAACTCATTTTTGGGATCATGCTTTAAAATTATCTTAAAAAATTGTTGGACGGTGTGAATCAAACACAAAAATCATGGTGGGCATGAAGAAGTTCTACACATTAAAAGTTGTGTTGTGCAGTAAGCAATTTATCTCAGAGAGAAATCTGGTCTATCTTGTGAACTGGACTCATCAAATGGCATCATGCAATGATAAGTGCCGGCACCGAAATTTCCATCATATGCAATCCTCACGTCCTCTTTAGATCCAAATAAATCAGACCAATCTAAAGCGTTGGTGGGGCCACAACATGTAAAATCATACCCAAAACCTGTAAAACCAAGTGGTATTGCCAACCTCAGTTTTGAAATGGCCTGATTTTTGGAGTACTCATTCATCTGGATGGGATAAATCTTATTCATGGGTTGAATGGCATATGTAAAACACGGTGGAGCCCAAACACAATCTGAAATGTTTTAATGGTGGGTGTCAATGTCCCAGCCTTATCCTATGGAGTGACACACACATGTTTTGGGTCGGCCTGATTTTTATTAAACGGTGTTAAATTGAAGAGATGCACCTTATGTACGGAGTGGATTTGGACCCTACATCACGGCGGGCCCCACACACAACATCATAGAATAAGCCGAGAATCTGAAGGTACTGTACAACCTCTTGTCTATTTTATTGGAAAACATCATTTTCCCGCACAAGCAATCGTTGTTGTCTGTACCATGTGATAGACCACGAGATTGCAACATGTCTTTAAAACCGATGTATAGTATCCAAAGGACGTGTCCACCACATATATTACATTATTTCCCTTTACAACTAGCAATCACTAAATAAGAGTCATGATCCACTACAACTTCTCTATAACATTATTTCAGTGCAAATCTACATATAGAGCCCAGGTGGGCCCACATATGATTAACAAAGACTTCAATTCACTACATAATAATAATAATAAATTTTCACCGGTGCATGTCTTCCATGCCATGTGTTTGAAAGAGGTTAATTACTCGTATTCTAGATTACACTTTTAAATTTACTGATTTAATATTTATCAGTAGCCACCTCAGTCTCTCTCGCATCCTCTCTCTCTCTCCTCTCAGTGATCGGGAACCCAATTTTCGGCTTGGACTCGTGATCGGGGCTCCAACTCAAACTCCTCTCATTCTCTTCCTCAAAGCTCGAAAGGTAAAAATCCTAACCCTTTAGGCGTTACATCCTTTTCAGGATTGGATATAGGAGGGCTGGTATTTGGAATGTCAATGCATCCTGATGGGGTGCATTGCATTTTTTTCTTCTTGGGGTTGTTAAGTAAATCCATTGCCTTCTGTCAATGTGCATATTGTTCCATTGCCTTCTGTTGCCTAAAATGGTCCTTGCAAACCTTAATGAACTTGTATATTACATTTTTTTGTCTTAAATTATTATTGTGATTAGTTAGTTTATAGTTGTGATTTGTAATTGTGATTTGTAAGTTAGATAATTAGTTACCCGTTTGAGGATTTCTATGGGACCATACATAGATATGGTGTGTTTTTGGTGGCATAGAAATCGCTCAAATTATCCCATTTTAGACAATTCAAGGTTAGATGGATAGTATACTTTCATATTATCTATTTAAATGTTCATGCCTAATCCGCAGTTCATCTCCTCGTTTCTCTCTAGATATGTTTCTTCCATTCCGTATCCAATGCCAAATATCTTTACAGTGCTTTAGATATTTGGCATCGGAATATAACATAAGATTAACTTATCTAGAGAGGCATGCCAGATTTTCGGCGTGGACATTTAAATGGGAATATGAAAGTATTACAATCTATCCAACTTTAGATGGGTAACTAATATAGGATTTAATTAAGCGAGGGTCTCTGAAAGGTGGGAACCGCTATTATGACCATAATGGCCTGTGTTTATGTATAAGCTCGAAATTGTTGGAGCAGACCCGTGTTTATGTATTAGCCCAAATTCTTAAACTATAACCAAAACCTATAACGTAAACCCGAACATAAACCTAAACTTAAATCTATAACCTATAACGTATAACTTATAAACCTAAACCTAAACCTAAACCTATAACCTAAACCTAAACCGATTCCTAAACCTATAACCTATAATTTAAACATATTACTTAAACCTAAACCTAAACCTATAACCTATAACTTAAACCTTAAACCTATAACCTAAACCTAAACCGATTCCTAAACCTATAACCTAACCTAAACCTATAACCTATAATTTAAACATATAACCTAAACCTAAACCTAAACCTATAACCTATAATTTAAATATATAACCTAAACCTAAACCTATAACCAATAACTTAAACCTATAAGCTATAACCTATAACCTAAACTTAAACATATAACCTATAACCTAAACATAAACCTAAACCTAAACCTAAACCTATAACATAAACCTAAACCAAAACCTATAACCTAAACTTAAACATATAACCTATAACCTAAACATAAACCTATAACCTAAACCTATAACATTAACCTATAACCTAAATGTAAACCTAAACCTGAACCCGAACCCGAACCCAAACCCGAATTCCTAACCCTATGACCTATAATCTTAAACTTATTTTCGTAAATTGACTCTAATCTTTTCATTTTAGAGATAGATAAGAGTTGGATGCGAGCAAAGAACAGGTTTGGCCCAGAGTATATACAAGGGGTAAAACAGTTCATGGAATTTGCACGTAATCGGGAGGATTCAGGCAATAGAATTAGGTGTCCATGTCAAAAATGTATGAACATGATACATAAGACTCTAGACAAAGTAGAAAACTATTTGTTCATAGTTGGGATTGACCAAGGTTACACTTGGTGGATCCATCATGGTGAAGAGTTCCACCAAAGAGTTGAGGCCACTAAAGTAATTGCTGACCCAATTGTGTCGGATGACGAGGATGAAGATGTTGACGAAATGCAAGAAATCATAGGGGATGTGTTCAGGGGAACAATTGCAGATACTGATTTTGCAGCGATAAGTAGTAGCCAAGATATTCCTCCTATGGGTAATGTCGAATTAGAAAAGTTTAGTAGGTTGTTGAGGGATGCACAATGTCCACTTTATCCGGGGTGTGAGAACTTCTCCAAGTTGAATTTTCTTACAATGTTACTTCATTTAAAGATAATAAATCATTGGAGTAATAAATCGTTTGACACGTTGCTTGACTTGTTGAAAGAAGCATTACCAAATGGTGAGACATTGCCTAAGTCTCATTACGAGGTAAAATCCTTGATGCGAGACTTGGGCCTTGGTTACATCCTCATTCACGCATGTATAAATGATTGTGTATTGTATTGGAAAGAGCTTGAAAATGTTGAAGAGTGTCCAGAATGTGGAGAGTCTAAGTGGAAGTATAACGAAGCCAAGCATAAGAAAATCCCACAGAAGGTGTTAAGGTACTTCCCATTGAAACCCAGATTGCAAAGATTGTTTATGTCTCGCAAGACGGCTGAAGATATGAGGTGGCATAAGGAGAAACGCGTTCATGATGATAGTACACTGAGGCACCCTGCGGACTCTGAAGCCTGGCAAAATTTTGACAAGCAATATGACTGGTTTGCAGAGGATTCTCGCAATGTTCGACTAGGTCTTGCAAGTGATGGTTTTAATCCATTTGGTAATATGAGTAGCTCGTATAGTATGTGGCCAGTGGTACTTATGCCCTACAATTTTCCTCCTTGGTTGTGTATGAAGGAGTCATTTTTCATGATGTCGTTGCTTATTCCTGGACCCAGGTCACCCGGGAATGACATTGATGTGTATTTGCGACCGTTAGTAGATGAGTTAAATGAGTTGTGGAGTCAAGGTGTACAGACATATGACACATTTGCAGGACAGACATTTCGATTGCATGCAGCAGTCTTGTGGACAATAAATGACTTCCTGTGTATGAAAATTTGTCTAGGTGAAGCACGAAGGGAAAGTTGGCTTGTCCTACATGTGGTATTGAGACTTTTTATTGTCATTGAAGCATGGTAGAAAAATGTGTTATATGGGTCATCGTCGCTTCCTTCCGAGCGATCATAGTTGGCGCAGGAAGACGATGATCTTTGATGGCAAACAAGATTATAGGCTACCACTGAAAGAGCTATATGGAGAAGATGTGATACAACAACTGAGTAACATTGAAAAAGTTAGATTTGGTAAGACACCGTACTTGAAGAAGAGGAAACATACAGTATTGGAGTATAACTGGAGGAAGAAGAGTATTTTTTTAGTTGCCCTATTAGAGTGATCTGAAATTGCGACACAACTTAGATGTCATGCATATTGAGAAGAATATATGTGACAATGTCTTCAAAACATTGATGAATATAGAGAAGAAAATAAAAGACAGTTTCAAGGTTCGATTGGATCTACAAGCAATGGGTTTAAGGAAAGAGTTGCACTTGCAACCACATGAAAATTCATATACTATACCAGCAGCCTGCTACACATTGACAAAAGTAGAGAAAAAACATTTATATGAATGGTTGAGATCGTTAACGTTTATGCATCAAATATATCTCGGCGCGTAAACATTACGGACTGTAAGGTAAAAGGAATGAAAAGTCATGATTGTCACGTCCTTCTGCAACGTCTACTACCAGTTGCAATTCATGAATTCCTGAGCAAGGATATCAGTGCGGCACTGATTAAGTTGGGGATATTCTTTAAGGATTTGTGTTTAAAATCATTAAATGTAGAGGTTATTAAACGACTAGAGAGGGACATTGTCGGAATCCTTTGCAAACTTGAAAGAATATTTCCACCTACGTTTTTCGATATTATGATACACTTAACAATTCACTTACCGCACGAGGCGAAGCTTGCAGGCCCAATATAATATCTTTGAATGTATCTGATCGAATGGTGATAGAACCTACTAAAAATTTTATTTATTCCATAAACTACATATATCCATGTTTTCATACGTACAACATAATTGTTTTGCGTACAGATACCTTCACACACTAAAACGATTTGTGAGGAATAAGGCATGTCCAGAGGGATTCATTGCTAAAGCGTACATTGATAATGAGTGCCTGACGTTTTACTTCATGTAACTTCGTAGCATAGAGACTAGATTTAATCGAGAAGATCGGAATGCCGATGAAGGAAGGGAGCATGAATAAGGATTTATATCTATATTCGCACATAACGTCCGTCCTTTAGGAACCCCAACGTTTCAGGATATGGACCTTTGGGATCTAGCAAAGCTGCGGTGGTATGTACTGCATAACTGTAAAGAAATAGAGTCATACTTAGAGTAAGTCCTCCCTTGATAATTGTATCTCTGCATACGATGATCTTAATGTTTCTTGCTGATGACGTGCTAATTATGTGTAGTGAACACATCGAGGAGATGAAGTCCCAATACCCGACAAATTATGATCGAATGCATCAAGATCAGTTTCCAGAATGGTTCGCAAAACGTGTAAGATATCACATTGTATCTCACCACACTTAGAATTTTGTTATATTGCATAATATTTAAACCTAAGAAAATCTCTAAATAATTACATTCTGTACATGATAATAGATGAAGACGTTGCACGCTAACAACTCTGCAGATGCGTCTGATGCACTTTACTCACTGGCGTGTGGCCCTGATAGATGTGTATCTAGATATACAGGTTGTATTGTAAACGAGATTCAGTTCTACACTAAAGAACGTGAGAAGTATAGGACCACATAAAATAGTGAGGTGGTTGTGAAGGGAACGCATGAGGAGGTAAAAATTGACTTTTATGGTGTTTTACAGATATTATTGAGCTGAGTTATTGTATGAGAAAGCGGGTGTACTTATTTAAATGTGATTGGTGGGACATTGAAAATAAGAAGTTGGGAATACAGACTGACAACTACTTTACGAGCGTAAATTTATCTCGGAAGTGGTTTAAGGATGACCCATTTGTCCTCGCCAGCCAAGCTGAACAAGTATTTTACCTCGCTGACACCAAGTTAGGCGGCTCTTGGCACGTGGTACAGAAAATAAAGCCCAGGATGTATTTGACGTTCCCGTACCAGAAGTTGAAGATAGCGAGGATGGGGGAAATGAAACGTCTAGGGTTGAACAAGCATATCAAGAAGACATGCCATCTAGGGATATAGGGACTGATTCAAATGTTGATATTGATGTGGTGCAATTGGACAGAGATGATGTGCCACCTGATCATGTTGATGCCTCAATAATACATGACATTGTTAGAGATGATAGCGGTTTCATTAATGACGACGTTGCAGATGATGAAGAGAAAATACTGATCAGCGATAGTGATGGTGATGAAGAAATAATCCTAAGCGATAGTGATACAGACGGTGATTATTAAATGTACACATAATTTACATGTCATTTTTCAATTCGAATAATTTGTGTATTACATGTATACGTGAAAATAACAAGTCATGATTTATTCCTTTAATTGACTTGTTTATAATCCACATTTGCAGTTGAGTCAATTTCTGATCATGTCCTCCTCAAACCGGAGCGTAGCGGAAGCACGCAACATACTTCATCAACTGTTGCGGATGGACTTTTCGGCCCTATCTTCTTTTGGTAGGGCCAAAGAGATACCCAGTCTGGTCGATGAGCGTAGGGAGGAATATATCGACGCTGACTCAGATGACAAATTAAACAATCTCAGAGAAATTTCGGAGCTGACAAAGGATTATAACCGTGAAAAACTTCGTATGGAAGATGCAATTATGTCACTTGCACATCTGAATAGAGTCTCAAGAGACCAAATTTCTCCTATTGTGACTAACATGTTAGCTGTAACAATGTCGAGTACTTCGCACAAAATGACATATGCTTCTGAAGTATATGATAGCTTACGCAGGGAGTACTTTAGATAGTTTACCTCAGAGTTGTTTCGTATTACAACGAAATATGTGTATTTAATATAGAATGACAATGTGTAATGGAATTTTCAAAGGTTATAGATTAATATTTACAGTTTTATTATATTTTGCGTGCATTATAGTGTAATGATCTAATCATATTTTAATCATCTCTCTAAGCATAAGCACAAATGCATTCTACCATCAACACTACTTGTATAATGTTTTAGTATATTCCACTTGTACTGACATTGTATAAATTTACAAGTTTGTACATCGCACATATCCAGTGATGGCACCAGGTGGGAGACGTCGTTCGGATACTGGATCTACCCCTTCCACCCGTGATGCGGCGGAGACAATATCGCTATCACATGTTGCATCACAGGCGTCTGATCCCTCAATCGTTCATACACCGAGCACTGCATGTAAATCTAGACAAATATTTCTTTTAAAGACTTCTGTTGATACAATAGACTTACATATTTCTTTTGTGACAGCATCGTCGACCAGCCGACGAGGACGTGGACCCACGCGTGGGTTAGTTTTACAGAGACTTACGCGTGAGGGTAGGGTGACAGTAGAGTTCCCACAGGACTGCCTTAGACCTGTTGGGGACAATGCCAGGTTGTTTACATCGGAGGTCGGTGTCTTATGTCGATCTCTGATCCCTACCACCACCCCCCGTTGGGTAGACGTGACAGATGATGTGCGGCAGCACATCCGTCAGCGCCTTACGGTAAAATTTAGTAAATTAAATTTTATTTTGTAAAATTTCATTTATGGTTAAGTTATTTTCTTAATAAGTTTATTACCTTAATCCATTATTTACAAAATTACAGGATAAATTTGTCTTGGATTTGAGTGTTCCGTACATTTCTCATGCCGTCGACGACATGATCAAGGAGCGGTTTAAGGAGTACCGCAGTGATTTACACCAGCGGTACAAGCGGTGCAGGAGCCTCGAGGAGGCCGTATTGACCGCACCGCCGCACGTGACCATTGACGATTGGCGGATACTCTGTGAGAGATTTTCGTCTGAGTCTTTTCAGGTAATATTTACATATTTACGATATCTTAAGGTAACAATTAAATTCACAATTAATAATAATATATTATGAATAATGTGTTCAGAAGAGGAGCAAAATAAATTCTGCGAACAGGGGAAAGTTGGAAGTGAACCACATAGCTGGTTCAAAGTCATTTGTACAACTTCGTCGCGACATGGTAAGAAGTTACTGGTTATTATTAAGTTGATATATTTTTCCATGCATTTATATTAGCTCTATTGTCATTTTGATTGTGCAGCGAGATTCCGTCACTGGACAGGAGCCCGGACCAGTAGACTTCTATAGAGAGACTCATTGTCGGCAGGCGACGGGATCTTGGGTACATCCTACAACCAGCGAGAATTGGGTAAAAATTGTTACATTGTAAAATTTAATTGCATTGAATTATAATAATATTATTTGTTATGAAAATTCATGTTTTCATCACAGGCGGCGATGGACGCCATACGCAGTCAGCCCACTCCCGATGGTACTCAGCGGAGTGAGCCAGAGATCCTGAGCGAGGTGCTTGGCACACGTTCTGGATATGTGTGTGGAATTGGCCATGATGTCAAGCTCATGACACCCGTTAGAGCTAACTCCAGTCGATCCCTTGCTGGTGAGAGGGCCCTACGCCGAGCTGATATCGCAGAGAAAGAGGTTCAACATCTACGGGGCGCCGTCGACGAGATCAAAGACCAATTGGCGAGGCAGAGGGAGGAGCATGAGAGGCAGAAGGAGGAGCAGGAGAGGCAGAGGGAGGAGCAAGAGAGGAGGATGGAGGATATGCGGGTGGAGCATGAGCGACGGATGCAGGAGATATTACAGGTTCTCGCTGCACGCTTACCCATCAATGCCCTACCACCTCCGCCTTCATCTTTGTGATTTATCGTATTTTATTTATGATTTATTTTATAGACGAATGTTAAACTTATATGTATTTGTGCGTGGATGAATGTAATGTAGATAAGACTATTTATGTACGTATGGATGTGGTTTGTGTTTGGATGGATGTAGTTTGTGTTTATTTGGAAAAATGGAAATATGAATATAATGAAATATATTGTACCAGGTGTATAACAAGAAAAAAAGAAAAAAAAAAAGAGACTTTTACCTACGAAAATTTTCGTAGGTAAAAGTTTCATCGACATTTTTACCTACAAATTTTTTCGCAGGTAAAAGGTTCATTCACATTTTATTACCTACGAATCATTTCGTAGGTAAAAGTTTCATCAACAGTTTTACCTACGTCAAATTTCGTAGGTAAAAAGTCTTAGCACAGTTTGTACCTACGAAACCTTTCGTAGGTAAAAGTCTTAACACCGTTTGTACCTACGCAAAATTTTGTAGGTAAAAGTATTAACACAGTTATTGGCTATGAAAACGTTCGTAGGTAAAAGTTTTAATACAGTTTGTACCTACGAAACATGTCATAGGTAAAAGCTTTAACAAAGTTTGTAGCTACGAAAACGTTCGTAGGTATAAAAGTCTTAACACCGTTTGTACCTACGAATAAATTCGTAGGTAAAAGTTTTAACTAAGTTTATAGCTACAGAAACATTCGTAGGTAAAGGTCTTAATACAGTTTGTACCTACGAAACATGTCGTAGCTAAAAGTTTGAATAAAGTTTGTAGCTACGAAAATGCTCGTAGGTAAAAGTCCTAACATCGTTTGTACCTATGAAAAAATTCATAGGTGAAAGTTTTAACAAAGTTTTTAGGTAAAAGTTTTAACAAAGTTTTTAGCTACGAAAACGTTCGTAGGTAAAAGTCTTAACCCTTCGTAGGTAAAGCTCTTAACAAAGTTTTTAATTTCGTTGGTAAAAGTCTTACAATTGCCGACGATGACATTTTTTCGTCGATAAAAGTCTTTAGCCACGGCTTTTTACCAACGAATTTACCGACGAAATATTTTGTAGGTAAAATTCTTTGCCTACGAAATAATATCATTTACTTACGAAATTTTTCGTAAGTAAAAGTGAAATTTCTTGTAGTGATATATGCCTAAAATAAGAAATTTTAGTTAGGGAGTTCTCCATTGTCCTTGCAATTAGATTTCATATTTATTCTATTTACATGGGTTTCAATTTCTCAAAATCATTAAAATGACCAAACAGAATTTTCAAAAACAGAGTGTCTCCATAAACAGAACTTTTATTTCCTTTTTTCCTCTGCTTGAATCACATTGCAACAGTTCATATGCTGCACTTTCCTTGTCGTCATTAAAATAAAACCAGTGGTTTTTAGAAGAAGGGGTTTGTAACAAACTTGAAAAATCATACAGTCATAGAAAAGTAAAAGTTTTCTTTTTATTGTTTTCATAACAGATCTTTGGATATAAATACAAAATACAATATTGACATTAGTAGTAGTGAGGAAATAAATTATACTAAGATTCAGTCTTAAATAAACAATAAAAATAAAAAGTGGGGTTTCCTAGTCACATGGACCTTTGCCTATCTGTGAAAAATTCCAGAGCGTGTCTATTTTAATTTGCCACTGAATCAGAAAAGCAGCTAATATCATCATTTGAAATTCAGAGACTACTGACCTGTAGATGTAGAGAAAAGCTTCCGGCACCATTCCGACAATTGACCCACACATGTACGGTCCAAATTTCATGTTTGTTACCACTATGGCATAGTTGAAAATTGTGTAGGGAAATGGTGACACTCGGAAGAGTGCCACCACTTGAAACTGATGGAACCAGCTTCCTTCTCCAGCCAGCCTAATTACATTCGCTTTCTAAGGCCATCTATTCAACCATCTCTGGAAATGCAATTGCAACAGGAAGAAAATAAGAGAGGAAATCAGTAACAAATGACAATCACTGTTCAAACTAGATTAATGTTGCAGTTGAAAAGCAGAGAGGCCTCACATGAATATGGTCACTAAAAAGTAACCCAATTAAATATGGCAATGTCATACCAATGGTAGTCCCGACCATGATGATCACAAATCCAAGACCATACCCAAAAATCATTCCTGCCAACCACATGGAGGGTCCAGAAGGAAGCAAGATCACTCTACTTTCCATTCTCCTATGCTACACATTCTCCAACCCATGCACTGTAGATCTGTGAGCAAATGAGATCAACAGATTTTCTCATCACCAGGTGATCCTATTGACATCATAATCCACTGAATGTAAAATCATCAGATACAACATGAATGAACTTATAGGCCAATGATCTTGTTAAGTTCCATGCGTACCTCTGAGAATTGTAAGGCCATATGCCAACATATGCGAGCAAATCTGCCAGCCTGCAAGCAAAAATAAACTCAAAAATTATAACAGCTTCAAAAAATGGAAAAAAAAAATAATGATAAAACTCACCTTGAAGCCCTTCTCCCTCCTCCTTTACCTGGGCTTGGGACCGGCAATGCAAGGAGTTGCATTGGCGGAGTTAAAAAAGGGCTTAAGCTCCATTTGGTTTGAGATAAATTTACATTCATAAACACCAATGTGATGACCAAATGGAGCCTAAGACTATAAATATATTCAAATATATAGTGCAAAATTCACGTAGACTATAAATATCGATGAACTATAGAGTACCAAAAAAAAAACACGCCAAACATCATATAGAGTAACTACTTAAGCCAAACATCATATAAAGTAACTACTTAAGCAAAAAAAAAAAAGCATCATGTAAGCCCCAACCAAAACCCACTTAAGCCAAATTACTATATGTTCAATTATATAGTACTATATTTGTTCAAATTATTGGAATCTCATTGATTGCTTCCCCCATTGCACAAGTGATCTCGGACCGGCCTCTCCAAGTGTAGATGTCAATCCATCTTCTTTCCATAAAGGAGCATCAGGGTGTGTAATCTCAGTCAGGATAACAACAAAAGCTCCCTCTGCTAATGGCTCACAATGGACAACTACATTTGGACTAACTTCATGTACTTGACCACGAGCAACAACACCACGTAAGCCCCAACCAAGCAACTGGCATTTCTTACCGATATATATCGTATCTGGCTACATGTACACATATAAAATGGCGTTGGTATTGTTCTGCAATGTAACCCTCAGGTTGTGTCTTGTTACGAACATAAGCCTTGAATGTCTTCATGAACCTGACAAAAATAATGATACATTACATATACGTGCATCTTTAAATGTTTCACTTACTTATTCTTACTAAGCTCATAGCGTACCTTTCGAATGGATACATCCATCGATAGTATATAGGACCACATATGCGAGCCTCGTAGGCCAAGTGGATGGTAAGATGCATCATCATGACAAATATCGATGGAGGGCATATAATCTCAAGCTGACATAACGTCCTAGCCATGCCCCTCTCGAGAGTAATGAGCGTTTGAAGGTTTATGGTTGACGAGTACAAGGCATTAAAGAAGGTGTAAAAGTTTATAATTATAGGACGAATGACCTTCTTATCCTTGAATGCATGCTGGATAAGAACCGGGAGTAGACGTTGCATCAACACATGATAAGAATGAGACTTCATTCCCTTTAAATCCATGCAATCTTCCATTACAATGGTCTTCCAGTTCACACTAAAACCAATAGGAACACGCAGATTATGCAAAGTCTGAATGAAAAGATTTTTCTCTTCTTTTCTTAGATAGAAAGGGCCTTGTTTCTGAATTGTCTTGCCATTGCTCTTTTTCAGCCATAGACGCTTCTTAATTCCTAACCATTTCAGGTCCCTGCATGCATTAATATCATCCTTGGTTTTGCCGGGCATATTCAACATCAAAGCGACAAGGATTTCACATATATTTTTCTCGACATGCATAACATCAAGGTTGTGGCGCACGGGAATATCTTTCCAATACTCCAAATCAAATAAAATAAACCGTTTGAAGAACTATGGTGATTCAACGTCATCGAGTAGCTCTTGTTGGCCTCCATCAATACCCCTTCTATTCTTCTTCCCAGACTTCCCCCACCGCATATTAAGGTTCGCAGTTTGTCTTTCGACCTCAATCCCATCTAGACGGATCGGTTGTCGTCGTATCTCCACTTTCTTATTGTAAGTGCCAGTACTTGTGTCCTTTCTAGCCTGGTCCAACATTGGCAACCACCGTTTATGGCCCATATAAATATGTTTTTTTCCATACTTGAGTCGCAAGGAATCTGTGTTGTGACCACATACAGGACAACCATATTTACCCTTGGTTCTACAACCGAAAACGTTACCATATGCTGAAAAGTCATGGATTGTCCAGAGCATAACTGCATGCATATTGAATTTGTTTCCATAGTATGCGTTGAACATCATGACCCCTTTCCGCCATAAGTCTTGAAGTTTATCAATCAATGGTTGTAAGTAAACGTCAATATCCTTTCCCAGTTGTTGCAGTCCTTAAATGAGCAAAGTCAATATAGTAAATTGAGGTTTCATATAAAGCTTTGGTAGAAGGTTGTACATCACACACATAACGGGCCATGAACTATATGAAGTGTTAAAAGTGCCGAATGGGTTAAACCCATCTGTAGCCAAACCCAATCGAACATTGTGAGGCTCAGCTGAAAAATCCGTATACTAGTTATCGAGATTCCTCCATGCAATAGAATCAGTTGGATGCTCCATCTTTTTATGTTACAATTTCCTGGTTGAGTGCCAGGACATTTCTTTCGCCAACCATGGCACACTGAACATTCTTTGTATCCTTGGTGTTAATGGAAAATACCTTTACACCTTGGTAGGTACTTGAAATTATTTTCTGTCATCATCCATTTTTGTCTTGAACCTAGAAGCTTTACAAGTTGGACAACTGATTTTCATCTCGTGCTCTCTCCAGTACAAGATGCAGTCATTTGGACAAGCATGGATCTTCACATAATCAAGACCCAACTTTGTAATGATCTTCTTCACTTGGTAGGTATTAGTTGGGGCCTTGTTACCAGAAGGCAACACCTTCTTTAGTAGTTGAAGGAGCTCTGTAAAGCTTTTTTCACTCCATCCATGGTTCACCTTTAATTTAAAAAGCTGTATAATGAAAGTCAGCACGGTGAAATCTTCTAACCCAGGGTATAGCTCAGTCATTGCTTCTTGTAGATTTGCTTCAAAATCATTACTTTCATTTTCCCCAAATTCGCCTTCGACTACAAGGGTCACGTTCGGCTCATCCTGGACAACTTTATCTAGGTTATTACCACCGAGTTCTTGAACAATCGTGTTGTGAATGTCATTTAAGTTTGGGACACTATGGCATTGTTGGGAACTTGATGCATGTTCAGTGCACTCAGGTGATACATGCTCACCATGCATGTTCCAAACCCTATATCTTGGATCAAATCCATTTTTCATTAGATGTATTTCCAAATCATCATAAGAAATCGGTAAACGTGCACATCTGCAAGTGGTGCATGGACAAAAAATGGTTTCTCTACCAGGAAGGTGATCTCGTGCAAACTTTAAAAAACTTCTCATTCCAGAAATAAAACGTGGGTCCGGAAAACTTAGTGTTATCCACTCCCTATCCATTACAAGCGAAACTCGATTAACCAAAGGGTCCTTTTTGAACCTGCACCTTACCAAAAAAATAATTAATAAGTATTTTTCACTCATTCACGAATATAATTCTAAACACATGCATCTATGATCTTGATTTGAAACCAACTAAAACACCAAAGAGTTTTGAAATACTTAGCTAAAATGCTAGTCAGAAATGGTTCATTGTTGTTATCAATGCACAATGAAAAAAGATCATCTATTAGCATCCATACAAGCACAACAAGTTACCCAAGGCAAAAGTTCCTTCGTTGCCATGAAAAGAGATCTTTGAAGACTTAAAACCCAGTGCGGGCCACCACCATTGTTGTATTATTAGTTGAGGCTCCAAGTAAAATGATGGAAATGGTTAGACTGGAAGGTTCTATAAGGGATTTCAAGGAAAGGTTCTGAATATCCCTTTTATGTGTTTTCTATCAAGAATTCAACGGTGCATCAAACAATTCATTGATAAGAATGTTGTTTGTCAGCTTGGCCAGATGAACGTCAACCAAATAGACCTTAATCTACTGGTAGGTCGTGCTTATCAAGAAATCTCTCAAGGCCAATGGATGGTACAGCTTGAAGACCTACAGCACAATTAATTGGTTATGGCCGAAACAATTCTAGCAAGAAAGAATGCAGAAAAGATTCCAAAGATGTTCGACTCAAAATAAACTCAAAATGCTGCACTGTTGTGTTTTTCCTGAGTTGTAGGATCCTTCTCTCTCTCTCTCTCTCTCTCTCTCTCTCTCTCTCTCTCTCTCTCTCTCTCTCTCTCTCTCGCTTTAGACACAGTCACACAGCGTGCTGCTCCTGCTTCCTAGCTGTTTATACTTGACAACATTTTGAAACAGATGGTTCCCCGCTCCCACACCTACTTTGCTTCTTTGGTTCCTTGTTTCTGTTTTAAAGAAACTTAAAATCGTAGTTCCCTTTTCGTAGTTCCCTGTTCAAGCTATCTATTCTAATTGTGTAACTACTATATTGACGTAGCAAAGTTCTTTGAGTTGAATATATGTGATTTAATTACCAGAAATGAAAGAAAGCAGGAATTGCAACAAGAGGTAGTGGGACCATGAGTGGTTGAAGTGGGCCAGCACCTTAAAAGTAGGGATTCATGCGGCTACTATAAATTTATGGCATTCCTTTTGAGTTGAAAGAAAGCAATCAATTGCAGGTTATTGGATTAACTAGGGGAGTCGCTATTAACACCTGCTCCAATTGATTTAGCTGCACCCTATTTTCAATTTTGGGTCTTGAAATATTACCACAAATGTACTCTTTAGAATGCCCAAAATGGAAAATGGAGGGTAAGAAAATCAATCAGGTTGGGTGTTGACATCAATACCCTTTACTAATATTCCAACATCATCAAACAAAATAGTAGTCTGTTGTGAGTATCAAACAACAATATACCCTAAAAGTATATTCCATTAACGGATAGAGAGAGAATACAATCAAACTGAAAATATACTACTCCACAAAATCACATCTCTTTGACATTTTAACAACCAACTCCCCTGCATGTTTTAGCAACCAACTCCACAAAAATTTCATATTCATTGAAATCAAGTGATTGAAAACATTGATCTAGTAATTGAAATAAAGAGAAATGTTATATAGAACACTTCATATGAGTTCTAGTAATTGAAATCATTGATCTGGTGTGCCATCACATGAGTGTATATAGGCAAAAAATTCAGAAAACCCATCTGTGCAATTAAGATTCAGAAACAAAGGCTCCACAGGCAACAAGTAATCATACAAAGAACTTTCTATCCTTGCATGGCATTTGCTATGATTGAGGTTTGATTTTTTAACCCATCCCACTTTGAAATCCCACCGTTGGATTTCTGATCATCCCATGACCACTCCCTAGGCTCTGTCTTCAACAGCCCGTCAACCAATGCTTCTTGTTTGAGTGAACAGTTCCTTTCTCATGCCATTGGTTGGATGACTACTACAGTCCAATGACTTATTGCAGCATTTCTCATCATCATCCAAGCCTCATCATCCAATTAATTGGGATGAGGCTTGATTTGCAATTAATCAAGGTGCCGGAGATCGAGAGAGACAGAGAAAAGGGGCGGGAGATCGAGAGAGAGAGAGAGAAGAAAGCATACCAAAATCCTCTTTGACAATGTAATCTAAGGAATGTTGATGACGATTTTTCTGTTTCGAACAATGGTACGGGAGAGAGAGAGAGAGAGAGAGAGAGAGAGAGGGACAGGAACAATGGTGCTGGAGATCGAGAGAGACAGAGAAAAGAGAAGTGGGAGATTGAGAGTGAGAGAGAAAGGGATAGACGTGAGAGGGAAATAATAAAATTTTGGGAGGGAGAAAAGAAAAACGAGTGCGGTTTTCCGCATTTTGTACCTACTACGGCCCTACTACGGTCTAAAGCCGTAGCTATTGTTCCGTCCGTAACAACCCCTCCGCGTTCACACGTTTGGCGGGATCTGGATGGACGGAATTTTCATTCTATTTGTGCGGTCCATCTTGATGCATTTGACAAATCCACTTCGTTCATTAATTTTGTAATTTTTTTTATAGGAAATGACCCCAACAAATCTACGAATATTATGTCCAATTGACCACACCAACTTTCAATGGTAGGTATTAATCTCCACTGTTTCCTAACGTGTGGTCCACTTGATCGTTCGATCTACTTCATTTTTTGGATCCTGCCCTACCATTATTTTTCAAAATGGATAGACGTATTAGATGGAGCACACGAATTTTAATGGGCCTCGTGGAGTCCCTCAAGGGGCTATGCAGGTTGGATGAACATGTGAAGGTGGTAACTTTTAGCTACGGTTTGAGCATTTTTAGCTACGGGTTTAAGCCGTAGCAATACAGCTACGGTTTATATCCGTAGCCAAAAACTAGCATAGTTCGTAGCCTTTGGTCATTTTTTTGGTAGTGAAAGGATGTAAAGGAACTCAGTATTAATAATACGATGATCATTCCTCTTATATTCTCTTTGTTATATTCAGTAAGATCCGACCCTTCTGCCATCTTTCGATTTTAAAAATATTTCTTCATATGCAAACGATTCGACAATGATTTCATCATGTACAAGTTATCCAACTTCTTCCAAAGTCCAATAATGGTCTCTTTTTCAAGGAAATTGTAAAGGAAAGTCTAGTGGTGATCTTTTGATCATCCGCCAAACATAATTGGACCGAGGTTTTCGCTCTTTCATCCAACTGTTACCACTCTTCATCTTTCACATATTTTAGACGCTTCTCAACACCAAATAGTGCATGTTTCAGCCCTTATTGGACTAAAAGATCTCTCATCTTCGCCTTCCATAGTTCAAAGTTATTATTATTATTTTTTCCAATGAACTTTTCTGTTTCATATTTCCAACACACTCCTTTAGATCCTGTGCTCAGCATGAAACAGATGGTGATGTTTAAGTGAATTGAGTTGTAAATTAAGATTATAAATGTTTCCCTGTATTTATGTGGGAGAAGGCCTCAAATCTCAACAATTTTTTTCATTGTCGTGGTCATCATCGTCATCGAAGCGTTACCCAATTAAATGTATCAGCTTATTTTCTCAAATCCTATTTGAAATTGCCAGGATTACAATTTAGAAGTCAGAAATCCATGTCAACTGTGTTTTGATGCACTATCAAATTGAATTTCATTTATTAAATTTGAACTCCACTCTTAACATTTGTATTGATGCTACTTAGCTGCAAGTTCAAGCACTGCCTCTTCATTGCAAGTACTATGAAAAAATTAAAATTTTTGCAACTCAAATTACTTGGGTTTCCAATGGCAGCCTTGATTTCATCAAGAAAGGTTAGATAATACTTAAGACCATTGTTGTCAAATGCGATCACATATGCGCATATTGTGGATCGAATCACATATGCTATGATGCCCTTATCGTCACTTCCTTTTAATTATATGTGATATTTGCAATTCAATTATCTGGGCCATCTGAAGGCAGCCCTGTGTGTTAAGATTGTAGGAGATGGAGATACCTTCGTGACCAACCCAACCATGCAGGTAATTCCCAGATAAATTGAGACGCCGCAGTTCTCCGAAGGAAAGAAGTAAGTCAGCATTCAGATACCATTCTCCCAACTCGTATTCTCTCTTCTCACTGAGGGAAATTTCACTCACTCGGCCTGTCATGTTGTTGTACTTGATTCTTTCCCAACTACAACAGTCAGTCCCATCCTCCCATGTAGGAAGAGAAGACCCATTGGGATAATTGATGGAAGCTTT
This sequence comes from Magnolia sinica, assembly GCF_029962835.1. Classification (NCBI taxonomy): domain Eukaryota; kingdom Viridiplantae; phylum Streptophyta; class Magnoliopsida; order Magnoliales; family Magnoliaceae; genus Magnolia; species Magnolia sinica. The sequence continues at coordinate 62,140,979 of NC_080584.1, forward strand.
GATCTCCAAGAGTGAAGTCCTCTCCTTGTCCAAGCACCCAAGACAACCATGATTATGGTACTGAACAAAAACCAAAGCCCACAACCACAGAAGCAGTGCCCAATCCATGGAAATTGTGTTAGTTTCCTCTATATTCCAGCAGGAGAATGTGACTCAATTTATAAGTGTAGAAGTTCTAACGTGAAGATCACGGGAGGAAAGATTTATAAGTCAGTTCGGTGGTCCACAAATCCAGCTGGTTTCCTCATCATGCAAAAGGCATGTGTTTGATAAATGTGGATAGTTTTTGTCACGCCCCGAAATTCAGATACAGAGTGTGCACTCTCATACCTGAGTTAGGGCACACGACTCACACACCAAATGTACTAAAATCATTTCTTCATACCATTTTTCAGAGGCTTAATTAAAATGTATACTAAGTTTATAATCTCAAACATCCAGCAAGAAATCTCACATTCTGTTATTTCAATCATACACACATATCCACTATTAAGACGATTTATAGGTATTCATTCCATTTATTTATAACATTCACAAAAGCTAAGCATTGTAGCACAGTGCACCCATTTGGGACTTTATTAAACCATTTACTGACAATACCGTAAAATATTCAAAATTTCTCAACTATTCTACTAAAATCGGCTCAGAAATATAATTCAACTAAATATACTATTGATTTAACATATTCAGCCCGTCTTCTATAAAATAAGAATACATGAATGTCATGAGATGCGTGAATGCATCTAGTAAATTGATCAATCAACTTGCTTGAGTTGGATTCCATCAACCCGCATTTCCTCATTTGGCAAAAAATTATTGTTAACGGTAAGAATTAATCCCTCAACCTCTTTCTCAACCAAGAGTGTCTCTACCAATTAAGTTATTGACTTGTTTTTGTTCTTAAATAAAAATGTAAATTTTTAGCTACTAATTTTTGTTTCATGTGTACAAAAATTTAGGCTCATTACAGTTTTAAAAGAAGAATGGCTGACTGTCCATATTCATTCCACGTGTGGTGCTATCCTGATTAGTGGATCAACAAGATTGTTGCATTAGTTGGCCCTATCCATCATGATGGCATGCACCGCAGGCATCCATCATCACACTCCTTAAGTAACTTTGAATTTTTCTTCCCATTCCGTGCTTGATCCTCAGCAGAAACTAGGCACATCATCATTGAGGCCAAGCTTGAACAAGTGACGCTGCAGATTAATGATCCAAACCATTGATTTGATAGGCCACAACGTGCATGTTCCAAACTTCTTCATAAAATCTTCATTATTAGAAGATACTGGTACCTATTTTAATACGAGGAATCCACGGAAAGCAATTAGTTTTCTTGTGGTGGTTGGATGGGGGTGAACCGAGGAAAATTAAGGAAAGCAATTAGATTTTGTTTGTTTAACATTTTCTCTATTTGAGAAACATAAAATAAATAAAAAGAAATGATTTTTTTCTTCAATTAACATAAAGGGTGCATAGATAAGGAGAAGAAATCACCAACTTCAAAAAATAGCCTAAAAATCTACAAGAATGGAAAAAAAAAAATGATATTACTGTCGAAAAGCCTATTTTGAAAACTCTTTCACATGCGTTGTATGAGCCCTAAACTTTAATTTTGAAACTTTCTCAAAATAATAAAACTTTCTTAAATTTATTAAAAATTGTAAACGACTTGGAAATTGACCTAAACTAGGCCTCTCCGGGGCCATCGTCACTTGAAAAGATCCATCTTTTGGACAATTCCATCATAAGTTGCTTGGTTTACTCTGAAAATTTGCTTAAACAATGCACATCCAATATTATTCTTTTAAAATAGATCTGATCAATGAAACTTGAGCCATCCATTTTGTAGGGTCTATCACGGACTGATTATTCTTCTAAAAAGTCATTACATCTACATGATCACAACCATTCTATCTGAAGCTTTAGAAAATAGATGGCTATAAATAAGAAGGCTAACTTTGAGATGCATATGATCATCTGATTATTGTGGATTTCGCATGGTGGTTGACGAAATGGAAAGTAAACCTAATGGGTGGACCAGATCAATTGATTGGATGGTTCACTTTTCTCCACGTGGCAAGGAGAGCTACACCTTATGGTGTTCCTCCGTGTTTCTAGAGTCTACCCCAAGAATTATAATAGCTTCGTTACTAGATTTTCAAACATGGCCGGTCCCGTCTCTTTCACCAGGAAAGAAGGATCTGCTCATTATCACAGTTCCTGTGGCGTCATGGTTTTGGGATCCCAACAGTTGATTTGATGTGAGATACTAACCTCCTGATCAACTATTGTTAGATAAAAGCCTTTTGATCAATGGCCTAGAAAATGAGGATGGAAAGGCGCTTAACATTATTCAAAAGGAATACACACACACACACATAGTGATCCGGATTTAAGTATTCCAATATGGGAGATTGTTTAGGTGTACCCAATCCATCCATATCATGGATAGGGATTTTTTTATTTATTTTTTTTTTAATTTTTTTTTAAATACCAATGGTGAAACAATTCTAGCTCTTTCCATGGGGGCCTGCAATAGACGGTTAACAAGAAAATATAAGTACGCCCTGATGGAATTTCAGAGGGATAAAGGCCAAAGAGTTGTTAACGGTCAGGATCTTCTAAACTTAAAGATTTTGTGGTGTCTGCTATCCAGGCTGTGGCCTATCAAATCAACAGTCGTGATCACCATGCGCGTCGGCCAGTGTGAAAAGATCATGTAAGTCCACTAATCAAGTGGGCATCCAACGTGTATTGAATTTGTTACATGGGGAGTGTTCAAACTATTTTCCACATAAACGTTAGCAAAACTCCATCTTACAGCCTCATCGTGTATATGCAATAGCCAAACATGAAGAATGTATTAGTTTTACTTTTGGTCAGTTGCAAATGTGGTAAGGACTACCTGATGACTGACTGATTTCACATGCAGTGGACAATCTTAAGAATTACTCGGATCACACATGGCAGGTGTGGCTGGGTAATTAGATGAACGGTTCTGATCTCACACTAGCAAGCATCTGTGCAACCGCACATTGCAGACAAGGGTTAAACGGGTCAATCTCAGACAAGAGGAGCCTCTCGCGGACCATATCCAAAACATTAATGCGTTGGGTATGGACGGGGGTCCAAGTCTAAATAGGTAGTTTGCTTTGGGTTTCTGTCTTTAGATATCTGGTGTGTACTTTTCTTAATTTGATAGGGACTTTCAAATCGGACGGATATGTGATCAATCCATACGGATGGACTATTGGTTCCAGCCACCCTCCCCTCACCAGGCGGACTCCGATTGTGTAGTATTGAACACAGCGCGGATACTAGGTTGTCGTGGCTAAGTTTTATGGGACCCACTATGATGTATGTGTTATGTCCACATCGTTTATTTTTATTTTTATTTTCAAATCAATTAAGGGCATAAGCCCAAAAATGAGGTAGATCAAATTTCAAGTAGAGTATATCATAGAAAGCAGTGAGAACAAGGATTCCTAGGTCCCACTATGATGTTTATTTACCAACCAACCCCATACACACCTAGATGATGGAAAACATAAAATATCAACTTCATCCAAAACTCTCGGCTTTTCTTGTGGTGTGGTCTACTTGAGTTTTGATGAATTTTTTTTCATTTTTGGGCTCATGTACTGGTTTATTTGTAAAATAAATAAATAAATAAATAAAATAGAGTACATTATAAAGAATTAATTGGTCATTTGAATATTTGAGAACCAAAAACGTATAAATTTGAAATTTCATTTGAATTATTTGCTTATTAGATCTTGAATTTTGATAAATCCGTTTCCTTTTCAGCAATTCATGGAATATTGGGGTGGGTCTCCTCACCGCCCATCAATGCATGGTGTTCTAAAAAAAAGACTTCCTGATAATCAGTATGAGTCTCCTCACCACCCATCAATGCATGGTGTTCTTACTCTAGATGGTGTTAAAATGATCTGAAAAAAATGGATGTGCAGTGTGGATATAACACATACATCATGGGGAAACGGATTGGCTACTCCCCCTGCCATCAGCCAAAGGCTGGTGGTCGGTGCTCTGTGGGCCCCATCATGATGTATGTGTTTCATCCATGCCATCCATCTATAAGGGATCCACCCCACGTGTGGGCTGCACCTGTAATATATATATGTGTGTGTGTGTGTGTGTGTGTGTGTGTGTGTGTGTGTGTGTATTATATTGTATATATTATATATATTATATATATCATTTATATATTATATTATATAATGTATACATGATGGTGGGACTTTATTGCCCCCACCATGATGCTTGTGTTGCATCCAAGCTGTCCAACTATTTTGAAAGCTCATTTTGCAGGCTTGAGGCTAAAAATAAGACAGATCTATAATTCAAGTGGACCCTACCTTGGTATATATATAAGGCCCAAGTGATTAGGCCCATCTTGTCATATTTATGGCCCGTTGTTGAGGCCCACCTTGATGTGAATGTAAGGCCCATGTTATGAGGCCCATTGTGATGTATTTCAAGGCCCCAGGGGTTATGGCCCATTGCAATGTATATAAGGCCCATTGATGCGGCCTATTCAATATATATATGAGGCCATATGATTAGGCCCACCTTGATGTATTTGGGGCCCATGGGTTGAGGCCCATTGTGATGTATTAGGGCACGTGGGTTGAGGCCCATTGTGATGTATTAGGGCCTATGGGTTGAGGCCCATTGTGATGTATCCAAGACCCATGGGTTATGGCCCATTGCAATGTATGTAAGGCCCAATTAGTGTGGCCTATTCAATATATATATGAGGCCCATGTCATTAGGCCCACCTTGATGTATTTGGGGCCCATGGGTTGAGGCCCATTGTGATGTATGCCCGTGGGTTGAGGCTCATTGTGATGTATTAGGGCCCATGGGTTGATGCCCATTGTGATGTATTAGGGCCCGTGGTTTGAGGCCCATTGTGGTGCATTCGGGGCCCATGGGTTGAGGCCCATTGTGATGTATTAGGGCCCATTGGTTGAGGCCCATTGTAATGTATTTGGGGCCCATGGGTTAAGGCCCAATTGATGTATTGAAGGCCCATGGGTCGAGGCCCAATGAGATGTACATAAGGCCCATTGTAATGTGACTCCACCGTGGTTTATGTGTTGATGTTTAGGGCGGGCTATGCCTTGGGAACAATGTTGGTTTGATGTCCACATTGTAAAAATAATGTTGGTTAAATGTCCGCATTATAACTCTCTCTAGGGCCCATTGATAGGCCCATACTTGTTGTGTGTAGGCCATAAAGGCCCATCTTCGTTGCGAGGATAGTTCATCACCATATAAAATGCTTAGTATAAATCCATGATTCATACCCAAACGCATCATATGTATGCCTGATATGAGAAATGTTTGATCATAGCATACATCATTAGGCAGACTATTTACGGGACTCCTTATGAGATGGAGTGCCCACATTATCGCGCCGTACGCGCAAGATTGATGCATGACTGGATAGTGTGACTCATGCATCTCGCATATATGTGACTTGATCATTGTATGCCCTAGCGACATCAAGGTCGTGACCTCCACAGACACATCGTGGATGGCTAGATAGGATACCGAAAATGCTTGGTTCTAGTACTGTGGGCACGTAGGATGTCCTTGGGTGAAAATCTCAGAACCTCCTTGGTCCAGGAGATGCTCCAACGCCTAGACCGAGTAGAATATGAGCGCCGGTGCCTATACCATAAGGCCTTGTCTCCTATTATGCCGTGGTCGGTTGGAAGGAGGTGTGGCCTTATCCGCCCGAGTGAGGGGGTTATAAGCTAGTGAGTATAACCAGCTCATAAATGGGTCCGCTATCGATGAGTCGGGCCCAATATTGGCAGTGGGTAGTAAGGTCTCTTCCACTTGTTTGGCTGTGCAGCTAGGGAGGAGGCAATAGGTGTCGAGTATAATAGACCCCGGTGATTTCTCTAGAGAGCAACCGTACTGATATGTGGACTTATTGAGCAGGAATTGCATATCCATTCATTCATTCATTCACTATCCACTTGGGCTGGTGGTGCGTAACTATTTGTTACGTGTACCTTCGCATGGCCAGGATTTTGGTTGGGCGCGTGACTAACCTGAGATCAGGAGTTTACCACATTGAGTCGGACTATCTAAATTTAGGTATGGGACTGGTTTGGATAGAAGTCCCTTGTGGTGGACCCCATAGCCTGCGATACTACGTACTATCATCCCGACTTCACATTTTAGCATGGTCATTTCATTCGCACCACATATTACATTGCATCTGCAGTACTTAGCATTTTGAGTTACTATGTTTTTGCACTTATATGGCCTAGATGAGGTTGATGGTATTCGTGGCTCGTCAGGATTTGCATATTGCATTGCATCCTCAGCATTTGTTATTGTCTTGTTATGTGTTGCATCGCATAGCCTTGGTACGGCTGATAGCACTCATGGACTTACTAATATATTTCTGCTTACTTTGATATCGTATGATTCATGATCTTATCAATATTTCCACTTATCCCGATGATGTATGATTTATAGGCTTTATGGTATACTTGACATTTATCTTGTGCACATACTTACACCACCCTCTAAGCTTTCTATAAGCTTATGCACGATAGATGCGTGCATGTGGTGTTAGGTTGCAGTGGCGTTGAGCTTGGGGCGTGCAACAGACTTCTGTAGCTTTGATTTTGATACATATATATTTCCCTTTCAGTATTGTATTCAACTGTTTATATTAATGGATATGTGATGATGATGTTGCCTTATGATTTGGATAAACTTGTGGTTATACTTATTACGAGACAAAAGTACGTTGGAATCCTCCTTGTAGGATCCCAAGATCGGAATCTGGCATGTGAGTGCCGGGATCCGAGAATGGGGCACTACGGAGGCTGTCGACGCTGGATTCGGCGATCGAAAATTTTGTGAGACCACTTTCCGAGTTTGGGGCTTGACACTGTATCCCTGTCCATGTGTTGCCTTATGTAGGCTTCTAGTTTATGTCCTTGTGTAAGACTCGTCGCCTTGTGTAAACACCTATGGTAACCTTATGTAGGTCCCTTAGTTAACCTTGTGTAGGTTGTGAAGGTTCATGGTTAACCTGATTTAAAACCATTAGATAGTGAAATCCGGTACACTCTAGGAGAGAGTGCGTCCGCCAAGAGTAGAGTATGCAAGTAGCCGAACCACTATATATGATTGTGTTTGAAATTACTTTTTGTGCATTAATCTAATTATGCTTATGTCTATCAAATGATTATTATGATGCATGATTTAGTAAATGTCTAATTATTGATAGGAATAACATCGCACACACTATCACATACAATATCTTCATAGGCTAGTTGTTTTACATGTAAACTTGTGTAGCCTGTGTTTGGACCCTTTATTGGCTTGGAAGCCATAAAGTTACTTTGCCTTACTCATCTTAATTAAAGTTAGGAATTGTTTGTTGTTATAGAAAAATAATTTTTGAAAAGTCCTATTCACCCTCCTCTAGGACACTTGGACTAATTTCATACTTCTACAATAGTGGTTCTACCACAATTTCAAGTATGAAAGTAACACCCATCTAAGTCAGAACGGACAACGATGGCGGTAAATTAGTTGTTTACTGACCAAGGATTTTTAATCATCATTGCCATCGGTCGAGCAGAAGTTGGAAATGGTGGCGGATTGAGTTATAAGGGGTGAAATAGTCATTGAAAGGAAGATTCAGATTATTTAACGGAGAGCCATGGCCAATACTTAGTTTTGAATTATTTTCAAAAGAAGACACAACACCGGCCAAAAAGTACTTGAATTTTGCTAGTCGGATGCACGTCACAAATGATGATAGTTGACTTGTTGACATCGGACGTGTAGTTGGATCAACTCAAATAAAGACCAAAGTAGGAGCTTCAAGAGCTGGGACAGAGAGAAGGTTCCAAATCAACAATCCACGTGGCAAAAGGCTACTTGGAATAAGGGCAGCTTGACCAAGGAGAAGCGACCTAAGGAAAAATAGGCGTTGCCTCCCAACAACAAGTGGAGAAGAGACGACGACTCGACCAGAAGTCAACGTCCAAGCAGACGACCTAAGAGCAGGTTCAACTCTTACACTCTGCTCAACGCGACACCCGAATAGGTTATCGTGAAAGTTTGGGACAAACTACTACTAAAATAGACAAACATAATGAAGACTAATGCCGACAAGCGCGATAAAAGAAAGTACTACCACTTCCACCATGACCACGAGCACTCCACCAGCGACTGCTTCAAACTTAAAGAAGAGATCAAAGCCCTCATCCACAACAGGCATTTATGAGAGTATATTAATAGGAGGGAAGAACGCCGAAGATCGGAAGAACGAGTAACCCATCAATCATAACGAGGCTATTGGAGAAATCTGCACCATCTTCAGAGGATCTACTGGAGGAGGAGATTTGAACTAAGCACACAGAACCCATACCCGAAGTATCAATCCACATCACCAGCAGTCCTCCTAAGGAAAAAAAAGTGGCATCCTGTGAGTTGACCTTCACCATAGAGAACGCCCGAGGTGTCCACCACCCCATGATGAAGCACTAGTGGTAACCATGACTACAGCCAACCGCAAAGTGTTTCAAATTTTTGTGAACATCGGCAGCTCGACTGACATCCTCTTCGTCGAAGCCTTCGACAAAATGAGAGTCAAAAGGTCCCGACTCCAACTTGTCAAAACTCCCTTGCTCGAGTTCACAGGGGACAGGGTCACCTCTGAGGTATCTATACAACTTCTGGTTATAGTGGGAGAAGCATAGAACCAGGCAGCGACTATGATCAACTTCCTTATAGTCAACTATCCTTTCATCTACAACATCATCCGTAGACGACCGTCCCTTGACCTCACCTCATAATGAAATTCCCGACTAAGCATCTTGCAATGAAGTTCTCAACCAATCATGGCATTGGGCTAGTCAAAGGAGATTAATAGGAAGCTCGACAATGCTACTCCTTAGTGTTGAGGAAACAACATCATACGATGACCATCACCTCTCTCAATCCCCGGGAAGACTCTATTAACAAAGGGCATATAGTGGAGGACCTCATACCAATTCCGCTCAACGAATCCGACCCGACCTGTACAGTCCAGGTCAGCTCATCAATAACTCCAATATTATGGGACGCATCGACCCGAAGATAATTGTTCACAAAGTGAATGTCGATCCTAACCACTGACCAGTCAGGCAAAAAAAGAAAGCAATTAAAACTGAACGATACGCCATCATAGGAGAAGAGGTTGGGAAACTCATCAAAGCTGGCTTTATATAAGAAATATACTATCCAGACTGGATAGCCAACGTCGTCCTAGGGAAAAAGTCCAATGGGAAGTGGTGGGTCTGTGTTAATTACACAGACCTGAACAAATCCTATACCAAGGACAGCTTCCCTCTCCCTCGGATTGACTAGCTCATCGATAGCACAATTAGGCACGAAATTCTGAGCTTCGTGGACACCTATTCAGGTTACAACTAAATCACGATGCACCCTTACGACAAGTAAAAGACGACCATCGTCACCGATAAAGGTCTCTATTGCTACAACGTCATGCCCTTCGGGCCGAAGAACGCTGGAGCCACATACCAGCGACTCATCAATAGAATGTTCGCTTAGCAGATCAGATGCTCCATGGAAGTCTATGTCGACGACATGCTCGTCAAGAGCATCAAATTTAAAGACCACATCGCCGACCTGGAGGAAATGCTTGCAATACTGTAAAAATATTAGATGAAGCTAAATCCGAGTAAATGCACATTCGATGTCAGCTCGAAAAAAATCCTTGGTTTCCTGGTTAGCTAAAGGGGAATCGAGGCAAACCCCAACAAGATTTGAGCTTTGTTAGACATGATCTCACCTAGGACAACAAAAGAAATCCAGTATCTCACGGGAGGGTAGTCGCCCTCAGCTAATTCGTATCTCGAGCGATAAGTGTCTCCCCTTCTTCAAACAGCTGAAAGGAAAATAGAAAATGGAGTGGACTGAGGACTGCGAGCTGGCCTTTCAACAACTTAAACAATACCTAGGTTCACCACCGCTGCTTTCAAAACCCAAGCGAGGAGAGCCACTCCTACTATACTTAGCAGTCTCAACTGTAGCAATTAGCTTGAGCCTTATCAGAGAACAAGACGAGAAACAATTATTGGTGTACTACGTCAGCAAAGCCTTTGTCTCGGCCGAGACCAGGTATTCAGACATCGAGAAGCTATCTCTAGCTTTGGTCGTGTCATCGTACCGCCTCCGACCCAGGCCCATACAATTACAGTCTCGACCAATCAACCCCTCCGCTAAGTACTCTAAAAGCCCAAGGTATCAAGGAAACTTCAGAAATGGGCAACCGAGCTCAGCGAATTTGACATCAAATATCAGCCATAGACCACCATCAAAGGTCAAGTGGAGGCTGATTTCATTGTCGAGCTTACTTGCGGCCAGAATCTGGAAGTTAGTCCGAATAGTGAAACCGACCAACTGGCGAAATCTAGTCAGCTGGTCGAGCCTGACCCACCGACCTGGACATTGCACGTCGGCGACTCATTCAACTTTAAAGCAGCAGGGCTAGGGTAGTCCTTGAGGCTCCTGACTAGACCTGCACGCAATATGCCTTATGATTTTGATTTCAGACATCGAATAATCCTTGAAACTGATGTTTTAAGATCTGTTATAACTTGCATGGTGGTTTGATTGAATTATGTCTGCCCATATATGAATATTTGTAGTGTGTCCTCAAGGGTCCTTTTTTATGGTTGCACTTGTAGTGAACCTTAAGATGTATGTGGAAGACCTTTAGAAGTGCTTGCATTACAATTGGCTCATTTTCTAACTAAAGTTGGGATGATTCTGCCAGTAAGGACTGTACATGTTAGAGTTTGGCGCACTGGATGGGCATTGATAAGTGTTCATGGCATTCACTTGAGCTTGCAACACATCTTGAAAAGCTGGGATTGTAGGACAATCCTTTGTAAGGTGTGTATCAGTTTCACATATGCTACATGCACCTTCCATGGCCACATTAGTGGGTTGGATCATTTCTATTGTCATTAGTTCCTAGCCTCAAGTTTTCGAGTGAGGCCCACAATCTTTGCATTCACATAATCCTCCTACTCGAGGACGTATATTCCCATTTTTTCCTCAGGGTTAGGCTTGTAATTATTTGATTTGTTAGTGGTTTCTCATGATTGTGTATTTTCAGCCAACCTATCAAGGTAATTACATGCCTCCTTTGGGTCTTTTGTCATGAATTCACCATTGCACATCATCTTAATAAATTGGTGCAAATTTGAGTTCAGGCCATCATAGAAGAAACTGATTACGCACCAAATCTCATAATCATGGTTTCGGCATGCAAGTCATAGGTCCTTGAATCTCTCCCAACATTGAAAGAATGTCTCATCTTCCTTTTAGGAGAAGTTCATGATGATGCGCCTTAAGGTATTGATTTTATGAATCGGGAAGAACTTTTTAAGGAAGTCCCGGGTCATCTCATCCCACGTGCCTATGGAGTGTGGTTCAGTGAATGAAGCCATGACTTGGTCATTTCCTTTATAGAGAAGGGAAATAGCTTAAGTCTAATGACGTCTTGAGAGACGTTATTGTAATGCAAAGTCGTTACAATCTCATCGAATTCCTTGAGATGTAGATAAAGGCTTTTTGAGTTAAGTCAGTGAAATTTAGGAAGAAGATGGATCACTCCCTATTTGAAATCCAGGTTACCTATATTGACCTGAAAAATCATGCAAGGTGGTGTAGTTATTCTTGCCAATTGTAGGTAATCTCTTAAAGTTTTGACTAGGGGACTATAGTGTGCTTTGTGCTCATCATACACCATCCTAGCCAGTTTTGCATTCCGCACAGGGATCTCATTAAAATTATATCTAGTTTCCTTCATATTCTCCTCAAAGTATGGCTCCTACTCTAACATGTTTATAGTGTTTGCGGCTATGGTTTAAGATGATTTTCGTCTACTCAAATATTTTCTAACTCAACGGTGGATGGAAAGCCCATCAACTAGACTTCCTTCACTTAAAAGTCGTTGTGTATGGTCTCTTATCCACTTGGGCATGAACCAAGTACATGAAACTAAGTTCTAAACCTAAACCTATAAAATAAAATCCTACAACAACTAGAATCAACAAAAGGTAGCTCATCGGAAGTAACTTACGACCCAAACACCCCCCTAGGATGATGCTACAAAATAAAAAATCAAACAAACGATGTTTGTTTTAAAATAATCTTTCTTCCTTAATACGAATCATCTTCCTACTTTTCTTTTAAAAAATAAATAAAAGGTTGATACCACTAGGTGCTCAAAATCTTAGTGCATGTTTGGCTTTGCTGAAAAAGTGTTTTTTTTTTTTAAATTTTATTTTATTTAACTAATTGCTTTCATTTATATATTGCAAGAACACAATTTCTTTCCAACTACAGAAAGATCATAGTAAAAAACCTGCAGCCATCTATCCACTGGGTTTCTCTAGATTTTGCCAATGTAGAGAAAACGAATCATTGGTGTATTTATAGCAATCGAACATTTCAAACTTCATCAAAGTCCATTGAACATAGAGTTGATGGCTCATGCAACTAAGATTTTCATGTAAGGTGGGGAATGGAAGGGCACGGATAAAAGTGGTTATCTCTTTCATGAAATAAGAGCGAGAAAACGAATGATTGGAGTATTTATAGCAATCGAACATTTCAGACTTCGTCAAAGTCCATTGAGCATAAAGTTGATGGCTCATGCAACCAAGGGCTTTCATGTAAGGTGGCGAATGGAACGAACGGATAAAAGTGGTTATCTCTTTCATGAAATAAGAGCTCGAGCATCTTCCTTCCACTAGGCTTCCACTAAAGTCCATTGACGATAAGGTTAGCATCATGTAGTGGTTGGCCTTTTGTAACTAAGGGTCTTCATGTGTCCACCAGATTGACTGCGTCGACTAACCAAGATCTGTATTAGGTGGCCAAGACAAACCTCAACCATCTCTTTCATAACATAATGAAGGGAAAAACTTCAATACTCTTGCAGAATGTGAAGCATGATTAGCAGGCACTTATAAATTACTTAGAAATTCCATGGTTAACATATAACTAATACAAATTAATCTGTCTAGATTTTGAAAAAAAAAATTAAGAACTTTGAATAATGTAGATAATTATGAAAAAAAAAATGATATTTTGAAAAAGAAAATTTTAAAAATTAAACAAAATTGTGAAAAATTTGACAAATTGAAATATATATATATATAAAAGAAAACTAGATTTTGTATTTTGACAAGAAAAATTGAAAAGTTATATAACAAAAGTGAGATTTAAAAAATGATATTTTGAAAAAGAAATTTTTTAAAATTAAACAAAATTGTGAAAAAATTGACAAATTAAAAAATATATATTTTAAAATAGAAAAGTAGATTTTTTATTTTGATAAGAAAATTTGAAAAGTAAGATAACAAAAGTGAGATTTCGATAAAAAAATGATATTTTGAAAAAGAAAATTTAAAAAATTAAACAAAATTAAACCTATAACCTTAACCTTAACCTAAACCTAAACCTTAACTTAAACCTATAACCTTAACCTAAAACCTAAAACCTAAACCTAAAACCTAAAACCTAAATGTATTCTCAAATCCTTAAACCTAAACCTAAAACCTAAAACCTAAATGTATTCTCAAATCCTTAAACCTAAACCTACATCTAATCCAAATCTCAACTCGCTAACCTAAACCTAAACCTAAACTTGAAAACCCAAACCTAAACCCGATCCCGAACCCGAACCCGATTTCCTAAACCTAAACCTTAACCTATTCTCAATTCCCTAAACCTATATCTTATAACCTAAACCTTAACCTTAACCTAAACCTAAACCTTTAACCTATAACCTAAACCTATAACCTAAATGTATTCTCAAATCCCTAAACCTAAACCTACACCTAATTCTAATCTCAACTCCCTAACCTAAACCTAAACCTAAACTTGAAAACCCAAACCTAAACCCGATCCCGAACCCGAACCCGATTTCCTAAACCTAAACCTTAACCTATTCTCAATTCCCTAAAGCTATAACCTATAACCTAAACCTAAATCTAAACCTAAACCTATAACCTAAATGTATTTTCAAATCCCAAAATCTAAACCAACACCTAATCCAAATCTGAACTCTCTAACCTAAACGTAAACCTAAACTTGAAAACTCAAACCTAAACCCAATCGCGAAACCGAACCAGATTTCCTAAACCTAAACCTTATGTATTCTCAATTCCCTAAACCTTAACTTATAACCTAACCTAAACCTAAACCTATAACCTACACTTATAATCTAAACCTAAACCTATAACCTATAACCTAAACTCAATTCCCTAAACCTAAACCTAAAACCGAAATGTATTCTCAAATCCTTAAACCTAAACCTACACCCAATCCTAATCTCACCTCTCTAACCTAAACTTAAACCTAAACTTGAAAACCCAAACCTAAACCCAAACCCGATTTCCTAAACCTAAACCTTAACCTATTCTCAATTCTCTGAAGCTATAACCTATATACTATAACATATAACCCAAACCTAAACCTTAACCTAAACCTAAACCAAAACCTATAACCTAAACCTTAACCAATAACCTATAACTTAAACTTATAACCTATAGCCTATAACCTATACCTAAACCTATAACCTAAAACCTAAAACTTAAACCTAAATTTAAAACCTAAATGTATTCTCAAATCCCTAAACCTAGACCTACAGCTAATCTTAATCTCAACTCCCTAACCTAAACCTAAACCTAAACTTGAAAACCCAAACCTAAACTCGATCCCAAACCCGAACCCGATTGTTGTAATAATGTAGCCCAATCACATGGCAACAAATAAGAATGTATCCCTTTTAACACATGCCCCTTTTTACAAAGCTTTAATTTTTGTTGTTGTTTCTATTAACTTGAATTGAAACACTTTTTTGCATTATTTGCTTGCATTAGTTTTATTTTAATGATCAGTTTTATTTTTAAAAAGTGCCCACTTTTTTGGAAGAAGTTTATGCAATTCTTCATGATTCTGAATTATAATGTTTTGTTGGTTGAATATTTTTTTATTAGATGAAAGACAAAGAAAATTGTTGCTGATTTTTTTATTTATTTATTTATGATGTTAAACTTATATGTATTTATGCGTTGATGAATGTAATGTGGATAAGATTGTTTGTGTTTGGATGGATGTAGTTTATGTTTGGATGAAAGTAGTTTATGTTTAGATGGATTTACGTAGTTTGGGTTTAGATGGATGTGAATGTGAATATGATAAAATATATTATATAACAGGTGTATATCAGGAAGAATACGATGAAATATATTGTAATAGGTGTATATTGACTATCTTAAATGTATTGTATATGTCGTTTAAAGGCTCATAAGAGATGGTTCATAGCAGTCCTTTTTAAGGACAGTCAATGACCGTCCTTTGAAGGCTCTCAAGAGACGGTTCATAGCAGTCCTTTTTAAGGACGGTCCATGACCGTCCTTTTAAGGCTCATAAGAGATGGTTCATAGTAGTCATTTTGAAGGACGATCCATGACCGCCCTTTTAATGGTCATAAGAGACGGTTAATGATAGTCCTTTTTAAGGACGGTCCATGACCGTCCTTTTTACAGACGATCCATGACCGTCCTTTAAATGTCAATAAGAATGATGGTTCATGACCGTCCTTTAAGTAATACGACGCCTTAAAAAATGACGGCCCATGCAACGATAAATAAACAAAATTCAACATGCAGAACTTCAAGATAGGGAAATACCGGGAAAGCGGAGCGGCTGTCATCTACCAATGCCCTAAAGCGATCGACGAGGGCCCGCACCGTCTCCGTCCGATTCAACAACAGAGAAACGACTAGGAATCTCGCGAAGAAGCGTAATTCCTTGAACCGAAGGCCGAGATCCTTCTGCGGGCCCCCACTGCTGCAGCTGCCGGCTGTTATCGAAAATCCAATGGATGAAGTGGACTTTTCACAAGCATCACAGTGGGCCCCACCTAATGCCGGATAACCCTCCCTCTCTAGACTTAAAATGCCCAAAACCTCTCTAGAAAACTTTCTTGACGCTTGATTGACGTGCCGATCTGACCTTGATTGTGCAGGGCCTACCTTGAGGTTGTGAGAAATCCAGTCCATTTGTTTTGCTAGCTTGATGGGCCGAAAATTGAAAGAAATCCAACGCTCAAAATGAGCCCTATGATGGCCCAAAATGTTTTAACGATGAGTGTTTAATCTCACCATTCCCTTATGTGTTGTCCATCATGTTGGCTTCATTTTTGGCCCATGGCATAAATTGAGCTATCAAAACCTATGGACCAGGTGAATTTCTCACAAGCATCTAATGCCCCATGAAATTTTCAACCGTGGATGTTCAATCCCCACTGTTTCCTGTCATGTGGCACAGTTGAGCCTTGGATTTGCCTCATTATTATTGTGTATAATGATGGGATGCATGACCTTCGGCTCTCATTAGCAAAAATCTAGAAACAAGGTAAAGAAGTACTAGTGAGTGAAATTTTCTATTATTGTCCATCCATGATTAAATCAAGGATTTGGACGGGTTGGATTATCCAACAACCATGATATGTATACAGCTTGATAAGTGCATGTGTAGACTAACTACACTCCACCAAGCACCTAACTCCACTCCCCTCCCCTCATTCTTTATTGTGGCTATTGCCAGGCATTGGTTGCCTCGCAAGTGGATTGCGTCCCGCCCATGCCTGTCGCTAGTAAGGAACGGAAGCTCTGCATGGGGCACCGTGAAGATTTCAATGGTGGGTATCATCATGCCTAGCTACTGTTTCCTTTGGCGTGACCCAGATATGCTTCAATTTTGGGCTATACCGTAAAATGATATAATAAAACGGATGTATGGCATGGATAAGCCACAGTATCGTGGACCCTAATTTCCTCATGCGTTTGTAGGCAGAGACACTCATCGAATTAAATCAGCTGGAATTGGGAAGAAAGTGAGGGTAGTGCTATCATTTGGCAAAGGTAAAAGCATGAAAAGAATCGGACTGTAATATCTGTTCAACAGGGGTAAGAGAGACTTTTTGGTGGGTTGTGGAAATAGTTTTAAAGCAGGAGGTCTTCGGGTCCATAGCCAAAAAGGCCGCCATATGGAAAAATCTCAAAAAAAGCCCGAGTTTCTAGGTATCTTTCACGTTCTGCAAGTCTACAAAACGGGGATCTACTGACCTGACTGTGGGGCCTACTCTTTTTTTCACCCAAAATCTTCAAAATTACAAGACGCTATACTTTCAATCAATGGTTCAACATAGATGGTCAGAGATGATCCTTTTTTTTTGTTAGCTTGTTAGTACACCCACTGTCGGAAGGAAAATTGCTCAATGATTTCAAGTACTGAAGTATTCCGACGTGGGAGATATTTGAAGTGAGCCAAGCACCGGAGGACCTACCACTTTGTATATGTGAAATTCATTCCATCAAACAGGTATATATGGAAAATAAGCCTGATTAAAAACTCATACCATGGGCCACAACGATAGGAGCATTGGAAACCTACTCTCAGACCAGTAAGTTTACATGGTATAGTGGCCTGATGAGTTTTGTATCTTCTCTTCATCATGGTAAGTTTGACCTGATTAACAGGTTTGGTGAAAAATAAACACCAGGGTGGCTCCACACACAACCCTATGGTTGGCATGGCATTCCCATTGTTCCATGTGGTATATATGACCCAGCCGAGCAGTGGATCTAATTAATAATTTTGGCCTGGGGTTTAACTGAGGATAGAACCTGATAGACAGTGGATTTCATAAATTCAACCTAATGGGCCCCGCAGACTTGGGTGTTTTAGGCAGTCCCCCACGACATATGGAGTCAACATATATGTCGTCAACATCGAGGACTGTATGCGGTTTGGCTAGTGGTCAGTGCTCTATGGGCCCATTATGATCTCTGTGTTCAATCCACACCAACCATCCATTTTTACACATCATTTTAATTTTCTATCAATAAATCAGGGAGATCAATATCGATTGCTTACTCAACCACTTATAAAATTTTATAATAATTAGACAAGAATTGGAGGGTGGGGTACTTCCTTTGAAGATGGGCTGCTTTAGGCCTTCCATAAGAAAGGACTTTAAGAATACCATTGCATTCAAATAAAAGGAAAAACTCACAATCAGTTATTAGGAGGAATTGCAAGCATGCGTCTCTTGAAAGAACTGTGTGATATTGAATAAAGGATAAATCCAACTTATGACCATAAATTTGGATTACAACTAAAGATTGTACTCAAGAATTATTGCTACTATAAGGATAAGTTAGAATAAAATTAATTTGATAGATTGATTGTTTTATTATTATTATTATTATATTGTGTTTGGATATTTTGTTGTTTTTTCTCTATTGGATTCATATGCTATTTAAAGAGTTCTGTTGTAGGTTATTCATCCATATCCTTCTTCCATTACTGCAATGGTTACAGTAGTCAAAAACACTTTCTTAAAATCCTTCTTTTTATTACGTTTCTTTTTTTCAACCATTCTTCTTTTGTCGCCCAAGCTTTGTTAACATCGATTGCCTTTTGTACCTCAAACTAACAAAAGGAAAAATTCACAATCGGTTATTAAGAGGAATTGCAAGAATGCGTCTCTTGAAAGAACTGTGTGATGTTGAATAAAAAATAAATCCAACTTATGACCATAAATTCGAATTACAACTATAGATTATACTTAAGAATTTTGC
Organism: Magnolia sinica; assembly: GCF_029962835.1. Classification (NCBI taxonomy): domain Eukaryota; kingdom Viridiplantae; phylum Streptophyta; class Magnoliopsida; order Magnoliales; family Magnoliaceae; genus Magnolia; species Magnolia sinica. Next base: position 62,159,728 of record NC_080584.1, read on the forward strand.
TACTATAAGAATAAGCTAGAATAAAATTAATTTGATAGATTGATTGTTTTTTTTTTAATTATTATATTGTGTTTAGATATTGTGTTGTTTTTTTTCTATCGGATTCCTATGCTATTTAAAAAGTTCTGTTCTAGGTTATTCATCCATATCCTTCTTCCATTACTACAACGATTACAGTAGTCAAAAACACTTTCTCAAAATCCTTCTTTTTATTACGTTTATATTTTTCAACCATTCTTCTTTTGTCGCCCAAGCTTTGCTCACATCGATTGCCTTTTGTACCTCAGATTGCTGGACCGCGTTTTTCTCTTTGCTCGTTAGACTTTTAAATTACTCGTCAATCCTTAGTCACGAAGACATGTGAGGGTCACAAATATAATTGTATGGCTTTGGTTCACTTTATAAGGCTACCACATGGCCATTAAAATTTGGTATGACTAGGAACATCCATAAGAGTTTGTTTATTCTCACATGAGCTAATAAAAGCTCTATTGATTTTCTAAGGATATATTTATGGTGAGATTATGACAATGGAAGTAAAACTATGGTGAGGTCTATCTAACCCCTTTTCATGTTGACTTCTACAACTCAAAGGATCAAAAGTTATACTTGAAGTAAAACTTACTATTTATAGTAAAAATGAAAATAAAATGGACTTTTGACATCTAATGGAATCTTGTAAATTCGGCATGGGCAGCCCGTCATAGTAGGTCTGTTGGCTAAAGTAGCTTCTCCTGCCCCAAAATCATAGATAATATGTTAAGAAACTCATCCTGGTTTGCGTTATGACTGTTTTAATGTTTTGACGGTCTGGATTCTTTCCACCTCCAATCTGGCCCTCTCCATCTTTGCCATTAAAGTGTTTGCGACCCTCTCTACATCAGGCAGGTGTGGGCCTCTTTTGTATTCTTTGGATGGCGTGCCCATTGGAAAGAAATAAGTCTTTTTAGTTGTTTTTCAAAAAAAAAAAGAAAACAACACACTTAAATTCCTCTTTGTTTCTAAAGAAACTCCAATAGCATGGTGCTCCAACTTGGCTTGTATTATTATAAAGCACAATCCATCCATAATAAGACCCACAATTTGGGTGGTCTTATAAGATACAGTTGTATAATGGTACCTATTGCAGATATGTAAAGGGTTGGATTTATAAATATCTAACAGGTCTCTCACATCTCCTATATATTCCTATCATCTTCATTAAAATAAACACAATAGAACTAATTCCATGATGTTGTTCCCTGTGGATAACGTTTTGGTTATTAATTTAACTGTATCAAAGAATGTAGTTAAGTTTTCCAGTTTTGGAATTATGAATATATCTATTATTTGCTCGATTACTAGTCATCCAAGTTGGCACCAATAATCATGATCAGCTCCCACATTTCTTTTCTTGTTTTTTCTTGTTCTTTCAAAAAGTAGATTATCACCACTATGCGGCACTTGAAAAAAATATATATATATATTACTAATTGTTTCATTTATATATTGCAAGAACACAATTTCTTTCCAACTACGGAAAGATCATAGAAAAAAACCTGCAGCCATCTGTCCACTAGGTTTCTCTAGATTTTGCCAATGTAGTGAAAACGAATCACTGGTGTATTTATAGCAATTGAACATTTCAGACTTTGTCAAAGTCCACTGAATATAAAGTTGATGGCTCATGCAACTAAGGGTTTCGTGTAAGGTGGGGAATGGAAGGGCACGCATAAAAGTGGTTATCTCTTTCATGAAATAAAAGCTTGAGCATCTTCCTTTGACTGGGCTTCCACCAAAGTCCATTGACGACAAGGTTAGCATCATGTAGTGGTTGGCCTTTTGTAACTAAGGGTCTTCATGGGTCCACCAGACTGACTGTGTCGACTAACCAAGACGTGTACTAGGTGGCCAAGACAAACCTCAATCATCTCTTTCATAAGACAATGAACGGAAAAACTTCAATAATCTTGCAGAATGTAAAGCATGATCAGCAGGCACTTATATATTGATTGGAAATTCCACGGTTAACATATAACTAATACAAATTAATCTGTCTAAATTTTGTATTATAATTTAGATGTGACATAAACCACAATTTTTTTAATAAATAAATAAAAACATGAATAACAAAACATATTTAATTATCTAACTATCAGATTAATGGACATTTAATTTACTTGATGGATCATATATCAGTTCAAGTGTAGACGAATTAGAGGATAAAATTGTGCAAACAATCCGGCTGTTAGATTATAAGCTGGAAAGAATGGATTACATAGTTTAGACGGCTTAAGTTGAGTAAATGTACTGCAGATATACCATTTGGAAGTACCTGTGTATCAAGCCTCGTATGCAGCCGGAGTATCAACTAACACCCCCTGTTTAAATTTTAAAAATAAAAAATAAAAACGAGAATTTTCCATATGTATACTTGCCTTTCGGGCTATGGACTAAAACCTACTGCTTTTAAATTATTTTCCGAACCTGCCGTTGGTTTTCACTGTCGATTAAGTACGGTAATAGATTTTTATATTTTCATATTACCGAAACTGCCCTACCATTGACGCACTCGGCAATCTCTCCTCCTAAATACACGATCTTGTGCCAACCTAACTCTAACCACATGTGGATCCCATCTTGATGTTCGTGACAAATCCACCCCGTTCATCTGTTTCTACATATCATTTTATGACATCTTCCCAAAATTAAGACAGATCCAAAGGTCAACGTTTGGTCCAAGATAGACCTAATATGTTTCAACGGTAAGAGTTTAATCCCACTCTATCCTATTGCGTGGCCCAATGAATATTGATATTGGTTTCATTTTTGGGCCCATACTATAAAATGAGCTGAAAAAACAGATGGACAGGGTGGATTTTTCATAAACATTCCATGACCCAGTAAATGTTTCAACAGTAAGCGTTCAATCCCCACTGTTTCTTGTTGGTTGTCTCACTTGAGATTTGAATAAGCCTCATTTTTTGCGCCCATACTATAAAATGAGGCAAAAAAAATCCAGTGAATGGAATGGATTTATCAGAAACATAATTTTGGGCCTCACTTACGGTCAACTAAATCTCACTCTTGACTTGAATTTTCTAGACATATTGATGGACGTGGATTGTCATGCTAATCTAAGCTCGACCATACATGGGGCCCACCTTGATGTTGGTTAGAAATCAACCCCATCCATCTGCTTTTCTAGCACCAAAAAAATGAGCCACATCCATAGTTCAAAGTGGCTCCTTAATGGCCACATTATGTTTCAACAATTGGTATTCAATCCCATGTTTTCCATCGTATGGGCCACTTAAGCCTTGGAGCTGCGTCATTTTCTGCCAATGTCTTAAAACGATCCAGAAATACAAATGGACAGGGTAGATTTGTCGCAAACAATCTGTGACCCGCAAATGTTTCAACAGTAGGAATTCAATCCTCACTTTTTTCTGTTCGTTTGGCCACTTGAGTTCTAAATCGACCTCATTTTTTGGTGCAAGTCCTAGATGTTATCCAAAATCCAATGGATAAACCTAAATGGATTTTTCACAAACATCACAGTGGGCCCCACCTAATGCCGGATAACCCTCCCTATCTGGACTTACAATGCCCAAAACTTCTCTCGAAAACTTTCTTGACGCTTGATTGACGTGCCGACCTAACATTATGATCGTGGGTGGTGCTCGACCGTCCATTTGTTTTGCTAGCTTGATGGGCCGAAAAATAAACGAGATCCAATGCTCAAAGTGAGCCCCATGATGGCCCAAAATGTTTTAAGGATGAGCTTTTAATATCACCGTTCCCTTAGGTGTTGTCCTTCGTGTTGGCCTCATTTTTGGCCCATGGCATAAATGGAGCTATCAAAACCTATGGACCAGGTGAATTTCTCACAAGCATCTCATGCCCTATGAAATTTTCAACCGCAGTCAATTTAGACCACGTGTTTGAATGGATCAGAGTCGTACATCCCTACCATGGATACTGAATTCGGTCTATATCCCTATGTACACGTGGCAGGGGAATGTAAGAATCAGGACCGTCCCATTTGTGGGTCATACATTGGATGGCCCATGGTGAAAATATAACCCAGATCTGGTAATCTTTGCTATCATACTTTAGTACTTTTTTTAAACGCTCTTCTTACCAACGGTTGGTTTGTGGGGCACTGATATTATCCATGGAGTTTCGGGATACTGGACATTGGGACAGCGTTCAGTAGATGGACGGTCCTGATCCATACAAATCCTTACCACGTGTATGGTGAAGATGGGTCTCTACTATATTCGAGTTTTTGAAGGGCTGTACCGCATCCTTTACCATGCACATGGGGAGCAATAGCTCCCAAGATTGGGGTCAAACATCGCCTCTTAATAGTAGATATCTTCTAAAAGGTGGCCCACTGTACGGCACGCATGTGGGCCGATAAGCAAAAGGTTTTGTCTACAGTGGTCATTTTCTCTTAGTATAGAGAATTGTACAAATTGTGTATAATGATGGGATGCATGACCTTCGGCTCTCATTAGCAAAAATCTAGAAACAAGGTAAAGAAGTACTAGTGAGTGAAATTTTGTATTATTGTCCATCCATGATTAAATCAAGGATTTGGACGGGTTGGATTATCCAAAAACCATGATATGTATACAGCTTGATAAGTGCATGTGTAGACTAAGTACACTCCACCAAGCACTGAACTCCACTCCCCTCATTCTTTAATGTGGCTATTGTCAGGCATTGGTTGCCTCGCCTAGACGATGGAAGCCGATTTATTTATTATTTATTATTTTTTTATTTTTATGGTTTAAAAAAAAAATTAAAAAAAAAAAGAAAAATTAGTACACACCCACGTCAGCACCCACACTCCATGTTAGCCACCCCACTAGGGATCGATACCAGGTCCTTAAGTATTGAAACGAGGTATCTCCCCTCTTGCGTCTCGCCCATGCCTGTCTCTAGTAAGGAACGGGAAGATCTGCATAGGGGCACCGTGAAGATTTCAACGGTGGGTACCATTATGCCTACTCTTTCCTTTGTAAGTGGCCCATATATGCTTCAATTTTGAGCTTATGCCCTAAAATGCGGAATTCCGAGGCCCTTTTGGAAGGGGTGCAAAAAGGAATTTTCTAAACTATAAATAGGGGTGCCTAGGGGTTTTCTAGGCAATGCAAGAGGGTTTCCTAAAGCTTTGCAAGGGTTTGCCAAAGGGTTTAGGGCTATCAAAGGTGAGAGAGTGAGAGAAGAGACAGAGAAAGCTTATGGAAGGGAGTCAACGTCTTAGCGCTTCTACGTTCTCGTGATCGGTGAGATCTCTCTGATTTTTCCTTTTATTCTCTTATTGTTTATCCACTCTTGCGTAAGTGAAGAAGGTTGTAACGTTCTACTTCATAGTGGATTGTTGATCTGGACGAGGTCCCGTGGTTTTTACCTCTTTAAGGGTTTTCCATGTAAAAATCTCTTGTGTGGTGTGGTTTATGCTTTGATTTATTTCATTGCTTTATTATCCCATAATTCTGGTTTGTTTTGGGAGGCTAGATCCTAAGGTTTTGTGCAAGGCCCCCAACAAAGTGGTATCAGAGCTAAGTTCATTGAACGGAGTGGGATCGGTTCTGAATTATGGAAGGTGGCTCATCAAGGATGATCAGCCTCAATGGTTCTAACTGGACCATATGGAAGGCTAAGATGGAGGACTTGCTTTATTACAAGGACTTATATTCTCCAATTTTAGGCATATCAGCAAAATCCAAGGATATGTCTGATGATGATTGGAAGAAGATGGACCGGAAGGCGGTGGGGTTTATTAGACAATGGCTGGATGATTCTGTGTTCCACCATGTGTCTACGGAGACCTCAGCCGCTAGCCTATGGCTGAAATTGGAAGGGTTGTATGAGAGGAAGACAGCCGGTAATAAGATTTTTCTGATAAGGTGACTTGTGAATCTCAAGTTCAAAGATGGTGGTTCTGTGGCCGAGCACATGAATGAGGTCAGCAATATAGTGAACCAGCTCTCTGCTATGAAGATGGTCCTGGATGATGAATTGCAGGCTTTGCTATTGCTTAGTTCATTGCCTGACAGTTGGGAGACATTGGTGGTGTCTCTAAGTAACTCCGCGCCAGACGGAAAGATATCCATGGAACAGGTAACTAGCTGTCTCTTCAATGAGGAGACAAGGAGGAAGTCTCAGGGGTCTACTCAGCAAGAGGCCCTTGTGACATAAGAACAGGGGAGAGGAAAGAACAGGAAGGGAAGGAAGGCTTGAGATAAATCGAGAGGTAAGTCGAGTACCAGGAAGGATGTTGAATGCTGAAACTGTGGCAAGAAGGGTCACTATAAGCATGAATGTCGTAAGAATAAGAACGACAAGAAAGGAAATGGAAAGGAAAAGGAAGATCAATCAGATTCCACTGCGGTCGTTTTAGATGGCAATGTTGTAGCTATTCTTTTTGCAGATCATGATGTTTGTCTCATGGCTACGAGTCAGGATATCGACTGGGTGATTGACTCGGGAGCCTCGTTTCATGCGACTCCATGTATGGACTTCTTCACAAGCTACAAGTCAGGTGACTTTCGAAACGTGAAGATGAGAAATTCTAGCGTATCGAAGATCGTAAGGGTCGGTGATATTTGTGTGAAGATCGATGTGGGTTGCACATTAATTTTCAGGGATGTGAGGCATATCCCAGACCTTCGTCTCAACTTGATGTCGACGGGAATGTTAGATGATGATGGCTATGAAAGCCGATTTACTGGTAAGCGCTGGAAAGTCATCAAGGGTTGGTTGATCACGGTCAGAGGAAAGAAGTGTTGCATCCTTTATAAGGCAAGTGTTAGTATGTGCAAGGTTGAGTTGAACGCAACGGAAGATTCAGCTATTGACATGTGGCACAGACGTCTAGGATATATGAGTGAAAAGGGGTTTCAGCTACAGCAAAGAAGTAGTTCCTTCCAGACGTGACAGGTATACCTCTCAAAACCTGTATTGATTGTTTATCAGGGAAACAACATAGAGTTTCATTTGTTAAAACTGCCTCCCATGTTAATAAAGTGCATGCATCAGATTTGGTTTATTTTAATATTTGTGGTCCTATGAGGACAAAAACCTTGGGTGGGGCATTGTATTTTATCATTTTCATAGATGATACATCTAGGAGGGTTTGGGTTTATACTTTGAAATCCAAGGACAAGGTCTTTGGTGTGTTTAAATTATTTCATGCTATGGCCGAGAGAGAGACAAGTAGATCATTGAAGTGCATCTGCACTGACAATGGTGGTGAATACATTAGTGACTTTCATGAGTATTGTAGTCCCTGGGTATACAGCATGAACAGACGGTTCGTAAAACCCCCTAGCATAATGGTGTGGCTGAGCGAATGAATCGAACCATTATAGAGAGAATTAGATGCATGTTATCCCATGCGAAATTGCTCACGACGTCCTAGGGATAAGCAATGCACACGGTAGTGTATCTGATAAACAGGTCTACATCAGCCCCGTTAAATGGAGAGGTACCTGAGAAGGTGTGGACTGGACATGATCCATCGTGCAGTCATCTCAGGGTGTTTGGATGCAGGGCATCCGTTCATGTACTAAAGGACGAGAGGTCCAAGCTCGATATGAAGATCAGGCAGTGTGTATTCTTGAGATACGGTGATGAAAAGTTCGGTTACAGATTGTGGGATCCGACTGAGAGGAAGCTCGTCAGGAGCAGAGATGTAGTATTCTTTGAAGACCAGTGTATAGATTACATTGGTAAGTCAAAAAAAAAACCAGCCTAATTCAGGTAAGTTAGAAGACATGGATCCGGTTATTCCTTCCGTGATGCCTGATAATGGAGGAGTACAGAAAGGTACAGAGGACGAGGGAGTTCTTTCAGAAGATGGACCAGGGGAGCAGCCCTCACTTGATCCACCTGTTGAGCCATAAGTGAGGAGGTCATTAGGGACAGACAATCGTCCAAGAGGTACTCGCTGCATGAGTACATTATGCTGACTGATGGGGGAAAGCCAAAAGATTATTCTGATGCCCTAACCGACGAGCATAAGGGGGAGTGGTTAAAAGCTATGTAAGAGGAGATGAAATCTTTGCATAAGAACCACACCTATGATATGGTGAAACTGCCTAAGGGCAAGAAAGCTCTAAGCAACAAGTGAGTGTTCAGAAAGAAGATTAAGTAGAAGAATTTACAAACGAGGTTCAAGGCCAGACTTGTGGTGAAAGAGTTCGGTTAGATGAAAGGTATAAACTTCGAGGAGATATTCTCACCAGTGGTGAAGATGACATCTATACAGGTGTTGCTTGAGTTAGTGGCTAGCATAGATTTGGAGATAGAGTAGTTAGATGTTAAAACTATCTTTCTCTATCATGACCTGGAAGAAGAGATCTACATGCACGAAACAAAGGGGTTCGAAGTCAAAGGAAAAGAGCATATGATATGTAGGCTGAGGAAGAGCTTATATGGGCTGAAACAAGCCCCACGGCAATGGTATAAGAAGTTCGACTCGATTATGTTGAAGCATGGGTATGACAGAACGGAGTCGGACCACTGTGTGTTCACGCGTAAGTTCTCAAATGGTGATTTCTTAGTTCTATTGTTATACATTGATGACATGCTTATCATGGGAAAAGACATCAAGAAGATTGACAGGCTGAAACAGGAGTTGGGCAAGTCATTCACGATGAAAGACTTGAGCCCAGCTAAGCAGATCCTAGGAATGGAGATAACCCGTGACAAAAGTAGAAGGAAGCTTTGGTTGTCACAAGAGCGGTTCAATATGAATGCAGCGAAGCCGGTCAGTACTCCACTAGATGGTCACTTCAGATTGAGTGACAGGCAGTGTCCCAAAACGAAGGCAGATGTGGATGAGATTAAGAAGATACCCTATACATCAGCAGTAGGAAGTTTGATGTATGCTATGGTGTGTACATGCCCAGACATAGCATATGTGGTTAGTGTTGTTAGCTAGTATCTTGACAATCCTGGCAAAGAGCATTGGGCAGCGATGAAATGGATACTACAGTATCTAAGAGGCTCATCCAGGTTGAGCATATGCTATGGTGATGAAAAACTTGTGTTAGAGGGTTACACAGATATAGATATGGAAGGTGACATAGACTCCAGGAAGTCTACATCAGGGTTCATGTTCACGTTTATAGGGGAAGCAATATCTTGGTAGAGCAAGCTACAGAAGGTTATAACATTGTTGACGATAGAGGCCGAGTATATTACAGTCACAGAGGCATGTAAAAAGATGCTTTGAATGAAGAGGTTCCTACAGGAACTTAGCTTAAAGCAGGAGCAGCACGTGGTTTAATCCAATAGTCAAAGTGCTATACACTTGAGTAAGAATCCAAGTCAGCACTCCAAAGTCGAAGCACATAGAAATTTGGTATCACTAGATCAGGGATACTTTGGAACATAAGGTGTTACAGCTTGAGAAGGTCCACACGGACGATAATGGGTCATACATGATGACCAAGGCTTTGCTCAAGGGCAAGTTTGAGGTTTGTAGAAACCTGGCTAGCTTTAAGAAGGTGAATCCCTCCTGGGTCGGAAAGGGGGAGTTTTGATGGGATTTCCTCCCAGGACTTGACCGGTCGTGAGCCTCGCTCGACTGGTCGTGGGTGGCGCTTGACTGGTTGAGTGGGGCTCGACTCAAAGTCCAGCGACCATCTGATTATTTTCTCCAAGGTGCTCGACCAGTCGAGGGAGGTGCTCGACTCTGCGATTTTGTGCGGATTGTGAAAATTTGAAGCCTTTCGCAACAAGGTGCGGAAGGGAGTTTCCTAAACTATAAATAGGGGTGCCTAGGGCTTTTCTAAGTAATGCAAGAGGGTTTTCTAAAGCTTTACAAGGGTTTGCTAAAGGGTTTAGGGTTATCAAAGGTGAGAGAGATAAGAAAAAAGAGAGAGAGAGGAAGCTTGTGGAAGGGAGGTTCTGCTTGTAGAGGTGATCTACTGTGCACTTGATATCTCAATGCTTCTACTTATTGTTTATCAACTCCTACGTGAGTGAAGAAGGTTGTAACGTTCTACTTCATAATAGATTGTTGATCTGGACGAGGTCCCGTGGTTTTTACCTCTTTGAGGATTTTTCACGTAAAAATCTCTTGTGTGGTATGGTTTATGCTTTGATTTATTTCATTGCTTTATTATCGCATAATTCTGGTTTGTTTTGAGAGGCTAGATCCTAAGGTTTTGTGCAAGGCCCCCAACAGGCCTGACCCAGATATGCTTCAATTTTGGGCTCATGCCCTAAAATGATATTATAAAACGGATGTACGGCATGGATAAGCCACAGTATTGTGGACCCTAATATCCTCATGCGTTTTGTAGGCAAAGACATTCATGGAATTAAACCAACTGGAATTGGGAAGAAAGTGAGGGTAGTGTTGTCATTTGGCAAAGGTGAAAGCATGAAAAGAATTGGACTGTAATATCTGCTCAACAAGGGTAAGAGAGACTTTTTTGTGGGTTGTGGGAAATAGTTTTAAAACAGGATGTTTTCGGTCCATAGCAAAAAAGGCCGCCATATGGAAAAATCTCAAAAAAAGCCTGAGTTTCTAGGTATCTTTCACGTTCTGCAAGTCTACAAAACGGGGATCAGCGGAAATCGGGAAATTGAAGCTCAAGTGGTCCGAAATTGGTCTAGAATACAAGATCACAGGGTTCCCACTATCCGTTTAGCTCAAAACTTTATACATGGCTCGAGGACCAAAAACTAACCGTACACGTCAAATTTCACCCATTGGATCCCTCTGCAAGTGTCCCAACGGACGGATCAGCCCCTTTAATCGTTATGTGGGGCCCGCCTGATATCTGGATATGCTTCAAAATTGGTCTAAACGGTCTAAATGATATGACAGAATGGATGGATGGAGCGGATTTCTCACGAACATCTCCGTGAGACCCTTGTGTACAATTTGTGTGCAGCGTTACGCTGACCGATATCTTCTCAAAACTTCAAAAACAGCTCCAGCGTCCTCACACTGCAGCTGCGGTTTTGGCCAGTGGGCCTCATCAGACGCCTGGAGTGATGGTCAGAGCCATCCATTCGTTCCACGGGTTAGCCAAAACCCCCGCCTAGGTTTCCTTTCTCCTTCATGCAAGCATACGGGTGAAGATCTTAACCGCACGCAAGATGAACGGTAGCACAGAAGATCGTTTGGGCCACACCGATTCCAGTTCAAAAATAGCCCTCTTCGAATGGTTTTTCGAAGGCATTCCAATGAATGGATTGGATTGTCCTGAATACCTTGATCATGGGCCCACCGATCGTCAAAACAGAGTTTCGGAAGCTCTGTTTCGCAACGGAGTTTGCGGAAAATCATGTTGGGCCACCCTCTGAATTGATCAAGACGATCCAAGCCGTCCATTCGTTCCAGAAGGTCGAACCGACCGTACAAAAGGAGTTCCTCCAAACCCATGCAGGGCACACTCAGAAAAGTCATGGTCAAGCGCAGTTCGGACGGTAGAACAATATTCTTGATGGGCCACACTAAATGCGACCCGAACAACATCAATTCCGACCGTTTTTACGAGACCAATCCAGTGGTCGGAATGGATTCATTGCCTGTTGATCGATCCTAGGCCACACAAAGCGTCAGCGCAAGCAACTTGCGACAACATCGTCCGAGACCCGATTGATCCGGGCCATTCAGGGACCATTGACAGGATCGGTCCGATGATTGTGACTGTCCAAATCCAACCCAGGCGACCACCGATCAAATCCAAGGAGCCTGGATGGCTTGGATCTATCATATCTGCGGAAGTTTGTTTTATTCAGACTCCAACACGATCTCTTGTGCGAAAGACTTCCGCCTAGAGTGGGGAAATCCGGCTCGGACGAGTTCTATAAAGGGAACGTGAGAGAGAAAGTCAGGTAGCGTGGGAAGGAGGGATTGAAAGAGAGGAAACGAGAGGAAGGGTGTGCCCGGTTTGGAAGCAGCGGCTGGGTTTTCTGCTGCTGGAGAGGTTTTGGAGAGAGAGCTGCTGGAGTAACCGTGGGACTGTCAGGAAAGGAAAAAGCTGGGGAGGAACGTGGAAGCTAACCATAGTTTTGGAGATGAACATGTGGAGGAAGCATTAGAAAGAGGGGCTGCAGAAGGCTTAGGCTGGACCTGGACCTGGTTGTTTTCCTTTTTCCTTTCTCCTTCTTCTGTTGTTGATTTTTAATTTAGCCCATATCATGTGTGGCTAAACCTCTTAGCTAGGGCTAAGAGGTGAAGCCTGTAGCGAGATGGGAGATTTTACTATGTGCCTTTAATTCATAAACTGAATTTGATTTAGTTGATTATTATAATGAATATTTTTCTTAGTCTTTAATGGTCGGTTGTGACTGAAATTACAATGGGTTTGCAATGGCTTTGAATATTTCTTTTCCCTTTTTATGTTTATGAAGTCAGGAAGCCCTGTTGTTCATCATTGTTCCTTGGGCATGGTAGGATGACAGTACCCTTCCTGATCCTCATACATTGTTGACTGGTTGGTAATTAGTTTAATCCTGTTGTTTGCTTTGTCTCCTGGGCATGGTTAGATGATGGAATCCATTCTAATTCATATACCCTTCACCTCTTGAAAACTATATCAAAGGAAGTCTAGTTAAATTCCATGATTTCTGAAGCAGGCATAATTTCTCCCTGATTTCTACAAGTAGATCCTCTGAATCCCTAGTTTCCTTCCTCTGAATTCCTTAAAGTTTTAGATAATTATTCCACAATTATTTCTTAAATTCTATTTGGTTTAGATCACATCTTAGTCTAGTTCTAGTTCTACTTGGTTCCAGATAACGTAAGGTTCAGTCCTGTGGATTCGACCTCGGTCTTCACCGAGTTTATTACTACATCACAACCCTATACTTGGGAGTGAACACCTATGGCATATGTTGTAATATCTGCTCAACAAGGGTAAGAGAGACTTTTTTGTGGGTTGTGGGAAATAGTTTTAAAACAGGATGTTTTCGGTCCATAGCAAAAAAGGCCGCCATATGGAAAAATCTCAAAAAAAGCCTGAGTTTCTAGGTATCTTTCACGTTCTGCAAGTCTACAAAACGGGGATCTACTGACCTGACTGTGGGGCCTACTCTTTTTTTTTTTTTTTTAAAATGTAAGTTCTATTATGGGTGAAAATGGAACATGACTTAAAATGAGCTGGAAAAATGGATGAGCGGTGTGGACATACCGTGCATAAATCAAGGTGGGCCCCAACGGTCAGCGTCTCACCAACATGGTTGGTCACGGGCCGCAGCCAAGTTGGGCCGGAGGATGTGCTGATATGAGACGTGGTATCAGTCGGGAGAGAGTCACCAATCACCAATTGCAGGCACTAGTCCATGAAAAAAGTTCCTTAAATTTCAAAGATGACAGCCATCCCTTGTTGTTCACGAAGAATCGCAAGGTCGTTTTGAGCAAACTGCATGTTCATTTCATGGTGTAGATGATTTCTTAAACGTGGGCCATGGTTTGGTGAGTCGAACCATGACTTGATGATAGGGCTTCACCCAAAATCTTCAAAATTACAAGATGCTATACTTTCAATCAATGGTTCAATGTAGATGGTCAGAGATGATCCCTTTTTTTTTTTGGTTAGCATGTTAGTACACCCACTGTCAGTTCACACTTCACTATTAGCCACCCCCACTAGGGAATCGATACCAAGACCCTCAGTGTTGAAACGAGATATCTTTCACTCAGTCTACCACTTGAGGTATGAGACGGGGTATCGGTCCAGAGAGAGTCACCTGTCATCAATTGCAGGCATTAGTCCATTGAAAAAAGTTCCTTAAATTTCAAAGATGACAGCCATCCCTTGTCGTTCACGAAGAATCGCAAGGTCGTTTTGACCAAAGTGCATGTCCATTTCATGGTGTAGATGATTTCTTAAATGTAGGCCATGGTTTGGTGAGTCGAACCATGACTTGACGATAGGGCTTCACCCAAAATCTTAAAAATTACAAGATGATGTACTTTCAATCAATGGTTCAACATAGATGGTCAGAGATGATCCCTTTTTTTTTAGCTTGTTAGTACACCCACTGTCAGTTCACACTTCACTGTTTGCCACCCCCACTAGGGAATCGATACCAAGTGCTCAGCATTGAAACAAGGTATCTTTCACTCAGTCTACCACTTGAGGTATGAGACGGGTATTGGTCCAGAGAGAGTCACCAGTCACCAATTGCAGGCATTAGTCCATGAAAAAAGTTCCTTAAATTTCAAAGATGACAGCCATCCCTTGTCATTCACAAAGAATTGCAAGGTCGTTTTAACCAAACTACATGTCCATTTCATGGTGTAGTGATTTCTTAAACATGGGCCATGGTTTGGTGAGTCGAACCATGACTTAACGACAGGGCTTCACCCAAAATCTTCAAAATTACAAGACGCTATACTTTCAATCAATGGTTCAACATAGATGGTCAGAGATGATCCTTTTTTTTTGTTAGCTTGTTAGTACACCCACTGTCGGTTCACACTTCACTATTAGCCACCCCCATTAGGGAATCGATACCAAGACCTCAGTGTTGAAACGAGGTATCTTTCACTCAGTCTACCACTTGAGGTATGAGATGGGTATCGGTCAGAGAGAGTCACCTATCACCAATTGCGGGCATTAGTCCACGAAAAAAGTTTCTTAAATTTCAAAGATGACAACCATCCCTTGTCGTTCACGAAGAATCGCAAGGTCGTTTTGACCAAACTGCATGTCCATTTCATGGTGTAGATTATTTCTTAAACGTGGGCCATGGTTTGGTGAGTGGAACCATGACTTGACGACAGGGCTTCACCCAAAATCTTCAAAATTACGAGATGTTGTACTTTCAATCAATGGTTTAACGTAGATGGTCAGGAGATGATTCATTTTTTTAATCAATCAAATGCAGTTGGTGTGCTCTCACATATCAGAGGGAAAATAGCTCAATGATTTCAAGTACTGAAGTATTCTCACATGTGAGATATTTATGGTTTTTTTCTGCATCTAAAGCATAATTGTAGTGTCCTTGAGCCAGGGACATTGACACTGATTCATCTATCCTTAATAACGTATGAGTGGGTTCATCTATAGCCAATGGAGATGGGTGAACTCATGTGCCGTACTCTGCAAGCAAGAAGGATTACCCTAAATGAGCCAATCCCACCTCGGAGGGCGTGGAAAAGTTGGCATATTCTGCGGAAACAATGACAAATATAGTGAGGATGTGGTCACCTAATCTAGGAGGCTAGCTGGCTTCATTCCGTACATCATCCATTCTATTCCTTGCCAAATTCATTCTTGTTATCAATCCATATACCAATTTGTTCAAAGGTTGCTAGCATGAACTTGGAAAGTGGGTCACGAATGATGGGACCCAATAGAAAGGTTGGTGGCTAATGATAGGATCCCCAATAAACAGCCAAGCACTGGAGGACCTACCACTTCGTATATGTGAAATCCATTCCATCAACCAGGTATATATGGAAAATAAGCCTGATTAAAAACTCATACCAAAAAGTTTACATGGTAAGTTACACCTGATTAACAGGTTTGGTGAAAAATACACATCAGGGTGGCCCCACACACAACCCTATGGTTGGCATGGCATTCCCATTATTGTTCCATGTGGTATGTATGACCCAGCCGAGCAGTGGATCTAATTAATAATTTTGGCCTGGGGTTTAACTGAGGATAGAACCTGATAGACAGGGATATATTTCACAAATTCAACCTAATGGGCCCAGCAGACTTGGGTGTTTTAGGCCGTCCCCCACGACATATGGAGTCAACATCAAGGACTACATCAAGGACTGTATCTCCCTACGCGGATACAGTTTGGCTAGTGGTCAGTGCTCTGTGGGCCCCATTATGATCTATGTGTTTTATCTACACTTACCATCCATTTTTACACATCATTTTAATATTCCATTCTATAAATAAGGCAGATCAAAATCTCTGTGGACCACACCATGGGAAAACAGTAGTGATTGAATGTCTACCATTAAAAACTTCCTAGGTCCCACTAGAATGTTTATTTGACATGTAACCTATCGATTATGTCATACAGGTCTGATGAAGGCAAAATAACAAATATCAGCTTGATCCAAAACTTTTGTAGCTCTAAGAAGTTTTTAATGGCGATAGTTCAATCAACACTGCATGGCCCACTTGAGATTTTGATCTAGCTCAGTTTTTGGTTCATGCCATAAAATTGTCTGTAAAAATGGATGGACGGAATGGATGAGACACATCCATCATGTTGAGGCCGACAGAGCACCCACCAGTAGCCATTGGCCAGTAGCAGGGTGAGTCGCCCATCCGTTACCGTTTTATGCACGGCAGCACTGTGGGGCCGACCTTCATGATGCGTTATATATCCACGCCGTCCATCCTTTTCTCCAACCCAGTTTAGTTGACATTCCAAAAAATTATGCATATAAGAATATCAGGTGGACCACACAGCAGGAAACGATGGCGATTTAGTTCCTTACTATTAAAATTTTCAAAGGGTCAATCGTAGGGTTTTCCTAATGTTAATTTGTCATATAATCTGTTGATAATGTCAAGAAAATCTAGATGAAGGGAAAATACAAAGATTAACTTGATCCAAAACTTTTATAGCCCCAAAAAGTTTTCAACCGGCATTCATCACCGTTCTAGTGGTATGGTCCACCTGAGATTTATATCTTTTTAAGTTTGGAATCACGCCTTTAAATGTGATGAAACAATAGATGCATGCCATAGATATACAATAAATACATCAAGGTGGCCCCACACGATTACGATAGTACTTTCTTTAGTGTTGCCGGGGTAACAGCTAATCAGCTCCCTTATAAAACGGGGTAATATTAGGGATTCCAGTCACTCTACGGCTACTGAAGTCAACGTCAATGACGGGATGCCCCACCACGCGCTGATTAGGTACTAGCCTAATTTTATCCACACCGTACATCCATTTTTCTATATCATTTTACACTACTAAACGAAAAGTATGGTGTATCCAAGTCTCAATTGAATCACAACACGGGAAGCAGCACTACTACCTATATCCACCCTTGAAACTTTTTTAGCATCCACCGTATTGTTTATTTTCCATCCAACCTGTTGATATGGTCCCATACCTGTTGATATGGTCATCCAGCTCTGAGTTGTCCGAACCGTTTAAAGGAGATCAAAGTTACATGGCCCAAAAATGATGTATTTATTATATCGCCACCGTTCGTCCAATTTTTGAGATCATTTTAGAGTATGAGCCAAAAAACGAATCATATCAAAATCTCAACTGGACCCACCACAAATAGCAGCGGGGATAATGATTTTCATGGTTAAAACATTTGTAGGGTCTACCATAATGTTTATTTTTCATTCAATCTGTTCACAAGATCAAAAAGACCTGGATGAAGAGGAAAAACAAATACGATATTGATCCAAAACTTCTGTGACCCCAAAAGGGTTTCAATGGTAGACATTCGATCCCCACTGCTTTTTGCAGTGTGGTCCAGTTGATTTTTAGATCTATCTTATTTTTAGGGTTGCCGTACGACGAGCTTACCAAATGGATGGACAGTTTGGATATAACACATACCTCATGATGGGACCCACAGAATATTTGCTGACGTAAACACACCAGCTAGATTGTGGTACAAGAGCCAATCGGCTTCCGTCCCGCTGGGTGCTTCTTGCTAGGTTAGCCTAGTTCTCCTCGCTGCAAAGATGATACTGCCGGCCAACTGACTATTCATTTGCTCCGTACAAGTGTGATCCACGTATTAAGCCCCGGCAACCTAATTTCTACACCAAACCATGTTCATGGCGGATTCATTTTATCTTTCACATCCTTTCATTTCACTCTATAGTCTCTGTCAGAACTTTTAAAAAGGTTAATGATTTATAATTATATATCCTGTTCAATCAAGGATTGTAAGATGGCAGGATCAACAATCATTAGAATCTGGCAACAAAACTGGGCAACATTCTTGTGTACAAAGAAGTATGGTTATACTTTTGTGGACCTCTCCCAATATGCAAATAGAGCTAGGCATTTCTGACATGATCGGGTTGATCTGACCCGATCCGAACCGAACAGAACTGAAGGCCTTGGATCAGTCAAATCCGACCGTTCATCGGATCAAGTTCGGATCATAATTAATCCGAACCAATCCAAACCAAATGGATTTGATCCGGACCGATCCGATCCAATCCGGAGTGATTCTTATGAATATTTATCACATATATTTATCTTATGAACAGATTGGATGACAAATAAACATCAATGAGACCTGATAAATTTTTCAATGGTGGAAATCAATACTTCTACTTTTTCCTGTGATATTGTCCACTTGAGCTTTGGATATGCATTAATTTTGGGTTCAACCACTAAAATGATCTGGAAACACGAATGGACGGCGTGGATAAACCACATGCATTTACAGTGGGCCCCAATCGAGTTTACTCAGTATGGTAAGAGCCCATTTGCAATTTCGTGCACAGCGGATTAGCTACTGACAGGTTGAGTAGCTAAACTAGGTACTGAAGTGATGTCAACAAGTTCAGTGGGCCCCACCATGATGTATTTTTTGTATCCACACCTTCCATCCATTTGAGAGATCATTTTAGGGCAACATCGAAAGAACAAGTTAAATCTAAAGCTCCAATGGACCCCAGCACAGAAAATAGTGGGATAGTGACACCCACCATTAAAAACTTCTAAAGGCCACAAAAGTTTTAGATCAAGCTGATATTTGTGTTTTCCCTTATTTCTTGTCTTTTTTAACTTTTGAATAAGTTGGATTTCAAATAAACATTAATTATGATGGGCCTTAGAATAGTTTCAACGGTGGGAATCACTCTCCCCACTGTTTTCTTTGGTGGGGTCCACTACAGATTTTTATTTGCCTCATTCTTTGGTTCATAACCTAAGCTGATATCTAAAAATGGATGGATGGTGTGGATATAACACATACATTATAGTGGAGCCCACAGAACTTGGTGACGTCACTTCAGTAGCTGACTCGCTACTCATCTGTTCCGCGTCCTTTACAGAAACGGATGGGCTACTACCCTTACACCAGCCAATCGCTAATGGTCGGTTCTCGGTGGCCCTACCGTTATGTATATGTTTCATCCATGCTGTTCATCTATTTTTCTATATCATTTTAGCAAATGATACTAAAAATGAGGTACATCCCAATCCCAATCGTTTATCCATCTTTTCGTGATCATTCTATAGCATTTGAAAAAAACAACTCATATCTAAAGCTCAAATGGACCACACCGAAAATAGCAGCAAGGATAATGATTTTCACTGTTAAAAAATTTGTAGGGCCCACCATAACATTTATTTTCCATCTAATCTGTTAATAAGGTTAAAAATACATGGATGAAGAGGAAAAACAAATTTCATATTAATTCGAAGCTTCCATAATCTCCAAAAGGGTTTCAATGGTAAAAGTTCAATTCCCCACTGTTTTTTGCAGTATGGTCCAACTGATCTTTAGATATGTCTTATTTTTCGGCTCAAGCCTTAAGATGAACTCTACAAATGGATGGACGGTTTGGATATAATACATACCTCATAGTTTGACCCACAGACCCAACCCAATCTGAATCGTACCCAACCCGATTCGACTTGGTTTCTGTAACACCCCACACCTCTGGTACACAGGTGTTACCATTTAAAACCTACATCAATGAGATCCAAAGTCAGTTAACAAACAACTTGAACTCAACGTATGCAGGATAGACCTTCCAGTCATCATTGAAGCAGTCCATCAGAGGCCTTGGGAGTAGAGTTGAACTCTACATCAGTCAGGAGGGTAAGCTTAACAAAACACTCCAAGTTAAAATAGCTTATAGATTACCTAATTGAAGGATATTGGGACAATGCACTTATGATCAACCCTGGAGGGTTAGCTAGATGCCAACCAAGCAATCATCCTGTCCTAAACCCCCATTTAACCATTGAAACCCATTTTCGAGCCAATTTGACCACTCAGTCAGAGTGCACTGACCCATGAAACCTTGGGATGTGTGATACGGCCCACCTGGGCCTCACCTCTGCCTCATACTGGGCTAAGACCCCTAGGGGGGCTCCCAAGGTGAATGAACGGAGTGGATTAATCACAAACATCATGGTGGACCCCATAAAAGGTGCGAGTGCACCCAATGTACCTGTGCATGAAGTGCACTAGTCGGGCCGAGCGGATCAAACCAGCACTGACCTGACCCATCTTGAAAAATCAAGATTTCTCCAGCCCGTTTGATTTTTTTAAATCTGACGGATGTCAGCTCTAAAGATGGCCCACCTTGGCCACTAACTGACTGATCCGCACCGTCCATCAGACTCATGTGGCCTGGACAACCAAAACCTTATAGTCTATTCGAACCCCATGCAAAGGGACAGGGATTCGATATCGGAATCGATCAAGAATGCATGAATGGATAAGATCATCAAATGGTGGACCAACAAGGGGCCACATGAGTGACCCATGATCGAATTGGCCAGGCAATCCCAGCCATACGCTCACCATGGGAGAGCACATTCTCTCGCTGCCAAAAAGAGACGGGCAAACCATCTACAGCAAGGAAAGCAAAAAAGAGGTTTTTCCCTTTTGGGAAATGGGTGTTGGCACTATTCTGGCCATTCCCTGGGCCACGTGGAACAATCCTAGCCCCTCACCTTAGGGCAATACGAGATGAAGGAGAGAAACGCTCCATCTCTTAAGAAAGTGACGGGTATTAGAATATCTCGTGAGATATTCCGAAAGGCACATAAAAGGCCCAAAAAGTGGGCTCTGTAGTGATCAGTAGTCCCATTTAGTCCACTCAAACGGACCAGATCATACTGAAATACCTTAAAGGATAATTTGTCATTAATGGCCACTTCATCTTCTCCGTTAACCCATTCGACCCATGATCACGAGATAGACCCCACCAGGGTTTAAAGTTTACTTTCCTGGTGGGTCATTGCAGTGGGAATCCATCCTTAGGGTTAGATGGACCCCATGCATTATGGATTTTCGAAGATGGCCCTTGCAGGAGACATTTTCTTCCCAACCGTTAGACGTCTCTCTCCCATGTGTATAAAAGAGTCATTGTTGCCCTCAGGATTCACACTAGAACTAGAAAGAGAGAAAAGAAAATGAAATAGAGAGAGAGAGAGTGGTCGGGTGCAACCGAGTGGACTCAATGCCACACTGCACCAACTCAACCCGCACAAGATCAAACCGAGTTGGGTTAGTGCAGATCTGCAGTACCACAATAGAGAGGAAGTAAGGGACATCTAAAGAGAGAAAA
This sequence comes from Magnolia sinica, assembly GCF_029962835.1. Classification (NCBI taxonomy): domain Eukaryota; kingdom Viridiplantae; phylum Streptophyta; class Magnoliopsida; order Magnoliales; family Magnoliaceae; genus Magnolia; species Magnolia sinica. Next base: position 62,180,967 of record NC_080584.1, read on the forward strand.
GAGAAAAGAAATAGAGAGAGAGAGAGAGAGAAGTGAGGGCGGGTGCGTGTGTTGCTTCACTCCGAATCGAGCTCTATCGAGTTCAGGCCACGTCCGAGTCAAGCCCAGGTAATTCCTTACCCTTCCATCTTCATCCGGCTATAGTTATTACAGCTGAGACCATTGCCGAAACCAGCCTACATTCTGAACCAAAATCAGTCCAGAAGGGTGGACTAAAAACACTCCTTAATTGAGCTAAAAGCAGGCTGAGATCAGGCCCTGTAATGAGGAGAAGATAGGCCTTTAAGTGGGTCATGAACCTGAGCTGAAACCACCCTCAGATAGGACCAAGATCTGGCATTCAACAAGCTTCAGCTAGACCTTGTAACAAGCTTTTAAAAAAATCCCTAAGCTGAGTTGAAGATAAACCTCCATCTGGGCCCTGGAACGGACTAAAATTTGACCTTCATCAGTCCGTGCAAAGGGGCTAGAAACAGGCCTTCATCAGGCCATGTAGAGGGCCGAAAACTGGATGGAAATTAGGCCTTCAGCTGGGCCTTCAATCTCGATTGAAAATGCCCCTTAGTGGGCCGTAAATGGAGCTGTAATAGGCATTTAAATGGGCCTTCAATTCAAACCGAAATAGACTCTCAGCTGGGCTATGCTTTGGGCAGTAATTTGGGTTAAAAGCCAACCCAGAACTAGGCCGAAACCAGACTTTTATGGGCCACACCACAAGGCAGCACGAGCTAGGCTAGGCTAAGTAGACAACCAGCCTCACCCTTGAGCCAAGCACCACAGTGGGCCTCACCTTAAATCAGGTGGGCCACGTTCAAGTCAGCCCAGCGGGCCGTACTCTGCACAGCATGGTGGGCCACACCCTGCATGATGCTGGTGGGCCACACTCAGTTCGATATGGGCTTAGGCATTGGGTTTGGCCTAGTCTAGGCCTAGTTCGGGCCTTGGGCAGGGACATTTAAGGCCTAGCTCGAGTCTTATTGATCTGGCCGTGAGCCTGGTCACCTTGGAACGGGCCCAAATTCTCACATTATAAATCCTTATAAAACCCCACACAATTGTAATGGTTTGAACAGTTTAACAGGGCTTGCATAATACCTATCTGATGAATCGGAAATGACCGTAGGAAATCATTGAGAAATATCAGGCCACAAGACGACCACAGGAACTTGAATCAGAGAAAATACTATAATCCTACAGGTGATGACTTCTCCCCTTGATCTTTCCATTTCTAAACTGGACTAAGGATGACTTTTATTTTAACTACGAACAATGACCCATAAATGGATTATCTTTCAATAGTTTACTTGTATGTATGTACCATAAGTGTCTTGATCATTGGATAGTTTACTTGAATTCATATCTTAGAAATGATTAAGCCATCCGATTAGTTATTCAGAATTGAGTAGAATACTTTATTAGTTTACTTAATCAAATGTCTTAGAATAGATTGGAATACTTGATTAGCTTAACTTAAAAGCATGCCTTAGATTTATTAAAACACTTGATTAGTTTGCTTAAGCACATGTTCTAAAAATTGATTGACTAGTTACTTAAGTATATGAATCACTTGATTGGCTTCCTTGAGATACATGCTTTAGAAATTGATAAGTTATGAACACATGTCTCTTGAATTATATGTAGATATGAGTTTTACTTTGAGTATTGAATCATGCCTGAATCTCCATGTTACACCCTCATATGATTGTATTGGTTACAAGTCACATATTATTTGAAATCTCTCTATGGAAACCTCTATTTAAAGAGAGTTCATACTTATGGTGTAACAGAATGGATTGTAGTAAGATTAGACCCTCAACATGGAGGTTATGGTTAGTGGCAGTTTAATTCATGAGATTTACCACTTATGGAGTGATTCTACCTACCTGACTATGGAATAACCTTTTCAACGTTTGTTATTACCGTTGTTTACTCGCATTTGAATCATATGTACCATCTCACTTTAATCGCTTTATTTAATGTTTTCAATACTTCATTTCTAGTCAGCATACGATGGTAGTTCCCTTACATTGAGAGTTGATTAGCCACGTGTTGATAAGTTCTATACACACCTTAAGGCGGTAAAATCATGGGCCGGGGATAGTGGAATGGGACAATATGCCCAAGTTGTCGGCATACGCTAGGTGACGAGCCCTCCATAGTAACCTTAAGTTATATATAAACTGGCTGATTGTAATTAGACTAATAATGGCTTGGCTAATCATGCATACATGACATATTTCTCTATGTACGTGATTTACGATAGGCAGTCGTTATGCGGTGCGTGATGTACACACGTGATGTGCTTCGCCAATGGCCAACCTTTGCATGGGTGACGAGCCCAACTTCCGAACGGATGAACATCCCCGGGTCGATGATGCATTCATGCATCTATGCATATAATAAGGCTGCATTTGCTATGTTTTGTTTGTCTGGATGTTTTGGTGTTATTTCTTGTCTAGGGTGGTAGTGTGTAACCTTGATGGGAAATCACACTGAGCTGGTCACTCATTCATCAATGTTCAACCGTACAGAGGATGCAAGTGCAGGGATAGACGAATACGCAGTGGATCTCGGGACTGTCGCGGTTGCAACGGAGGAAAAGTTGTATGAGGAGGAGCCACACCAAGAAGCGGCTACATACTTTAGGCTGAACCAGTAGATTTAGTTGTTATAAGTTTATTACTTTGAACATTTTAATTTGAGATTTCGTATTTGGCCTCCAGCGGAGTGGGCCCAGATATTGTTCTTATTTTAGTTATACTTATGCTTCACTTGATTCCCGCTATCTATACTTTGATCTTATATTGATTGCCACTTAATAATCTGTTAACTCCCGGGTTTGAGATAGCCCAGGATACAGTCATGATTGGTATCAAAGCGGAGTCTGAGATAGCCTGACTGTGGAGATCAACATACAAAATCCTTAAGGGAATAACTTAGAGGAAACTTAAGAATTTTCCCTTAGGAAATAGCTATGATGAACAAACATAGAAACAAAATACTTAGGGCCCCTCAGATATTAGTAGAATAAACAATTGAACCTGTGAAGAAACTTCTCCTAGCTATGAGGAATTTAAAGTATAAATTGAAGTCTTAGGTCCCTAGAAAATAACTTAGGTTCTCTTAGGAAACGATAAGTTAGTTGTCTGAATCTAGAAACAGAAACTTTAAGTTCCCTTGAAATTGCAACCAGGAGTATTGGTTAGGCTTAGGAACTAAACTTGTACACCATGCGGCAGGCGAGATAACAAGACCTCGATTGAAAGCACTTTTCCCAGTACCTGAACTATGAAATTTTGACCTCATAGGAAGCCATGCCACTTGTGTTATGATCACAATGGACCTGTACGGTCTACATACACCCCCTTCCGTCGACCGAGCGCCAGCGGGGGTGCAGCCCTGTCTATACGCTAGGCCTTCCACCTGGAGTGACGAATATGGATATGGGATCTGAAGCTGTGGGAGATTCTCCTTTCCCTCAGGTTATATTCCATCAGGGCTGCCCTCACAGTATTTCGAACAGAGGATGCCTTCAGCTAATGCACCGGCAGATTCACTGACAAGGGCCGCGGCCTTTACAGCCTTTACGAGATGGTCATCGTTATGCAACAGCAGGAGGATACGTTTGCACGGCAACAACAGGATGTGCACGTGTTGATGATGGAGACTCTTCGGGATAAGGACCGTAGGGCGGCATCCCAAGACAGAGATGTCAGGGGCGCAGATGTGTTCGATCGCTTCTAGAGGCTCCGGCCACCGACCTTTGAGGGAGCACCTGACCCAGTTTAGGAGGAACATTGATTGGCGAGGGTGGCCAAGATGATAAGGCCGTTAGAGTGCTCAAATGTTCAGATGGTCAGTGTGGCCACATACCTACTTGAAGGGGAGGCCGAGAACTGGTGGGAGAGTGTGCAGAGAAGCGTGCTAGCTAGGTACACTTGGACGTGGGCCGGCTTCAGGACGAAGTTCCTGGAGAAATACTTCCCGCGATCGTGCCGAAATGAGAAGATCGTGCAATTCCTGAAGCTAGAGCAGGGGAACTTGATTGTTGCCCAGTACGAGGTGCGATTTGATGAGCTCTACCGATACGTGCCCAAGGGCCTCGAAGAAGAGGAGTATAAGCTGCAGAAATTTAAGGAGGGACTCAAGCTCGGTATATAGTCATGATTGTGCACATGGGATTTCGGGGACTTCCCGAAATTTGTGGATAAGGTGATGAGGGTCGAGAAGGACTTTGAGTGCACCATCAGGTCATGCCCCCCAGTCCGAGATGCTCTGGTCAAACAGAGAGAGGCTCCTCCTAGCCCGCCTATTCCAGCAGGGAGGTTCAGGTTGCTACCTACGCGAGCTCCGCCCATGCCCCCCGACAGGAACTGCGACTACTGCGGCAGAGCAAACCACATTGCTCGAAACTGCCACAAGAGGATGAGAGATGAGAGTATTCCACTATCAGTGAACCGTCCCCAGGAGAACCAGATAGTAGTCAGGGCATCACCCAGGCCCCAGCAGCCTAGACAGGGACCCCCAGCTCAGCAGAGGGCTCCCTCGGCTCGAGGGTATGCAGTGTCGCTACCGAGGCTGAAGAGGACCCCCTCCAGACTATTCACAGTACCGCTCACATTAATGGTACCCCTATACTCACCTTGTTTGATTCTAGTGCAACTCTATCTTTCATTGATTCTGTTATTGCATCTAGACTAGAACTGAACACAACTCAAATGCATGCCCCCTTAGTCATAGCATTCCATATGGGTAAATTCACGAAAACAAACAAGGTATACAAAGCATGCCCCATCACTCTCACCAATTGCGAAGTAACTGTGGACTTGATCGTCATGCCCGTCAGACAATTTGACGTCATACTTGGGATGGATTGGCTTACGTGGGTATGCGCAGTCGTGGACTGTCACGACAAGGCAGTTACTATATCTGTCCCCAGGCAGGCCTCCTTCACCCTGAAGGGGAGGGGCAGGCACGAGATGTTTGAGAGCTTACAGGCTGATATTTGTTTTTCCCTTCCATCCAAGGCTGCCTGACCTTATGAAATGGTTGGATTGCACAAAAAAGAACATTAAGGTAGGCTCTAGGAAGGTTTTAACATTGGACGTCATCTGCACCGCTCTATGTAGTGTGGTCTTCCTGAGCTTTGAATCTCACTAATTTTTAAGCTCATTCCCTAAAATGATCTCACCAAATGGATGAATGATGTGGATATAGTATATACATCAGGGTAGGGCCCATAAAACTCACTGGTGTGAACACGGCCAAAGTTAGTGGTGCTGTGCACACCACGCAATCCACTTAGAAAGAAGATACATAAGGTGAAGTGGATTCTTTGTGGGTGTTAGCCTTCCCATGGGTCCCACCTTGATGAATTTTTGTATATCCATGCTGTCCATCCATCTTTCCAGCCCATTTTAGAATGTCATCCCACAAATTAAGCAGATCCAAAACTTAGGTGGACCACACATAAGGAAAAAGGGTGATTGAACTCCTACCATTAAAAACCTTGATACGACCCACAATAATGTTTATTTATCATCCAACCTATTGATAAGGTCAAAAAGAACTAGATGGAGGGAAATAGTGAGGATTGAACGTCCAGACCATCCAAATTGTGGGTCCCATTTTGGATTGATTATATACTGAAATGACTCTTATCTAGCATTTTTAGCCATCCAATTAATGGACATTAAATACACAAAGGGCCAGATTGGGACGTTGCATTATAGTGGAGCAGATGAGATGGAATAGAATTTAAGGTAATGGATGGACTGTTAGTGGTTCCACAGGATTGCAATAGCCCGGGATGTTTTGGGAAATGTGTTTGGATTAGTCATGGGATTCTCCCATCCTCTAGTTGTATACCGTGGGAGTGTTTGGAAATCCAAACAATGTTGCTACTCCCATGCGTGTTTGGTATAACAATGGGCATTCTTAGCACCCATGCTTCCCACGGTATCGCCCGCTGCAGCCTTGGATCTCACTTCATTATGGGTCAATTCTCTATACCATAAGGACTTAACATGCAGAATATGTAGATTGAAGTTGTAAATCACAGTGGGCCACCTATGAGGTGAGGTAAGTAGCTTACCAGCTCCTCTAGGTCACCAATACCAATTGCCCATTTTTCTTGGTGACTTTAATTGGCTAATGACACTGCCACCTAAAGCCGTGGCTAGTAATCGGTGCCCTTCTAGTTCTCTCATCAACGTTGATTTCTGTCCACAATTACATTCATTTCATAACTCACTTTTGTATTTTGTATCCCATAAATCAAAACGATCAAATGCCAAGGAACGTCATGCATCAAGTTTGCATACCATAACGAAGTTTAAGTGGAGTTTATTAACTGCAATGGATACCCACCGGCTATACTTAGAGTTTAATAATAATACATGAAATGAAGAAAATAACCACGATCACATTACAAATGTAGTTACTCTCTCCCCAACGGACATGGCGGTACCATCAGTTGACGTTGCCCTAAAAACACTGACTTGGGTCGTCTGTTGGGTCGACGAAGTTGACGTCCTCCATGGGTTAACCTCATCATAACATGAGGCTACAAATCCCACATTATTTCCTCATCATATACCTAGTTGAGCAGTTCTATTACAGAAGTGTTTGTCCCAATAAGTAGACGCTTCTTTCCAGTTTTTGAAGGCTCGATATTTAGTGCCATTGTAGCCTTCAACTTCCAATCTAGCCTCATCCCAAGAAGGATATATGCCCGGTTGGCAACCAATGAGTATGATATAATATTTTTCTTTCCCCATTTGCATTGATATGTCCATCATGGAAGTATAATGAGAACATACAAATCGTAAATATATAGTTTTGTTTGTAATTCAATAAATATATAAATGAAGTGCATATCCAAATTTATAGAAAAATAAATGAATAGAATTATAAATGATTGTATCAAAATATATAAAAATGTAATTGAATATAAATGCATATAAGTATAAGTAAAGCAATACCCAATCGTGGGGGAAGAATAGTGTGCTTTCCAAATGTATAGAAATAGTTAGGAATACATACCCATTTGATTCACGTGGAAGTATGTGGTCTTATCTTATAAAATATAAGGGGGACTATAGGAAAGTATGAATAACACACAATTTAGCATTTTATCCAACCATAATATCATCAATTTTTATCTGCTATCATTTGATCTAAAAACCGTGAGAAATAGTTGAAGGTTATTACATTTCCATAATATTCTTCGGCCAATCCTATGTTAGGTATGTACTGTATACCAAATTTATGTAATTCAAAAATCATACAAAATAGAGAAAGTTATTACATGTCCATCAACACCAAAGTTTAACAAATAGGGCATAATCCTCATCAACTAGAACCAACACCTACATCGCTGAACTTATTGCGAAGTATTTTCTTTAACCAATCGACATGTCGCTCAGGTCGAAGACTGATAAAGAAGGATGCAAGCTTCTCGTAACTACTTAAGAGATGACTAACATCGATGAACTCAGAGTTGGTCAAACCTTGCACCTCTTCGAGGATATCAATACTTTGTTAGTTCAATTTACCTCTTTGTCAAGTCTAAAATCACGCATTATGTCCATAACATTCTTAAAAGACATGCCAAGTACATCACAGAGACGAGGAGGCTGCATTCATTTCTTTGAACTACTCCCACTATGATTATTATCAAAATCTGAAATACGATTAGGAGTGCGGCAAAACACTCGATTTTCCATAGATGGAGTGTCTGATGAAAATTGATTATTCCCTATCGTGTCCCCCAAATTATCCTCAGAGAGGTAAACAGTATTGTCAACATTATCATCAAGGTCTATCCATGCTTCATTCAGATCTCATTGAATCCGATAGGAGGATGCAGTCATACTCATACTTCCTTATACATAACGTCCTATAACCTAATCAGATCTGACGATAACCGCTAAGTCATCCATTCTCTTGATTCTTTTGTCTCAAAGTCTTTTAATGTACGAGTGAGACTACAATAAAAAATCACTTATAAGTAAGCAAAGAGTAGTATTTTTTGTAATTCATTAACACATGGAAGTCTAGTAGATTGTAATGTATGTGTAACTTTTGAAAATCTTACCCTTACATACTCTTCTCATACCTCATCAGGTGCCATAACAACCATTCACTCATTATCTTATCCAAAGCCGCTGGCGGTGAGCATGTCTCTCACGTTATTATATTCTCTCTTGTGATACCTTTACCGATTCTACACGTTTTGCTAATTGACAACAACCTGTGTATGTTTCGTCACCTCTTCAGCAGCTGTTTGGTGTGCTTCTCTCTTGAAGCCATTGTCAGCTTTATGTCCTAATGCAATTTGTTCGAGCAACGTGTTAAACAGTACTTGATCCATTGGTTTACTCCATTTGATTTTTACTACTCGTGACAGAGGCTCTAGAAGAGATTTCACGGTCTTTTCCCATAGTGAACATCGAGTTGGGAGAACTGGAGTTTTAACTAGCGATTGTGTCAGTGTCGATACATCATTTGTCTAGAAGTTCGACATTCCATCTACACATATGACAAACAGTTATGGATGAAGCTTATCTAATGTCAACACACCAGGTTACAATGTACATGATGATAACAAATGAATGAAATTAGATGTACAGCCTGAATTATATTCATTAACTTTTAGAAATAGTTCCCCATTAACGCATACTTGGCATTATAAAAAACAAAATAGTTCATATTTTGGAAAAGTAATTGCAAATAAGAATTAAGTAGAATGCGGCTATCTAGTCCTATTATTCTGTTGGGCATCTGCATACATTTGGTTACCAATATCCTCGCATGCTCTAATCCATGCTTATTTCTCCCGTTGAGTAACTCGAAACAACTATTGTCTCTCATTATTTGTTAATACCTCATGAGGTGTTAGGTTACTCTTCATGCCAACTAAAGGTATACCGATATCATATAGATCTTGATAAGACTCAGTATCCGATCATATGAAATTATGTAACACACAGCAAGCTATCACAATTTTCACTTATGTTTGGAATGGATACTACATCGCTGTCTTCAATATGGGAAATCTCCCTTTCATTACGCCAAAACAATATTCGATAGCATTCTACAATTGTGCATGTCGATAGTTAAACAACTCCTTCATATTCGCAGGCGCTCTCTCAGATCGATATTCTTGCAAGTGGTATCGAACCCCATGGTATGGAGCCATAAATCCTGGTGAATGAGCATATCCAATGTTGACAACATATTATTTTCTTACACATTTGAATGAATGTTGTATTAATCGGACCATTGAATCATTCATTAATATTAATATGGGAAGGACAACGTTCGAATCAACGAGTACCATTTGGGACTACTAAGGAATCATCAGTTCGGCTCAAAGCGTTATGTATCACCTTCGCAATTGAAGCAGAACCTTCCTCACTAGCTAATACATACAAAATTTTTATATCAAATGAACAGGCTGCAAGTACATTTTGAGACATGACCTCTTTCCTGTTACGGAAGCTCGTATGGTCGGTTGCTTGTACATAAGCAGGAATGTTTGTCCCATCAATTGCATCGATACAGTCCTAAATACATTTCGTCAAATTTCATTTAGGGGAAGACTTGTGAATAGAAGTATATGAACAACGATATATAGAAAAAAGCCTTCATTGAAAATGATATCTGAAAGTATGCAGCCCAATTTAAATTTGTTCGAATCTCATAGGTTGTTTCTTATCCAGGCTATTTAACGTACTCAGGTACAATGATACGAAGTCATCTAGTACACAATGAAAGTGACTACTAACGTACTGCTCCCCATATCACGTTTTGTGGTTGTAGGATGTTGATGACACCCTCTTATGGTTCCTTTCCTCATGCTAGTGCGGAATCCTGCGTTGGACTCATCATGGGAGGCCAAGTTGAAGGATATGGACGAATAGAGATTCTTATAAACTATGTTTCCGCCCTACTTGCAAACTTAACCGCTTTATCCATGATCTTGACTGGGTGCATCTGAACTTAGTATTGAATTATCGATCGTAACCCACCTATAAACCAGCGACCTTCTGCAATTCGGTCCTCGACATGTCATTCCGCATTGCCAACCCCTGGAATTCTTTGGTGTAATATATAATAGTTTGATTCTCCTATCAACAATTTTGGTATTACTGGAATAAAACCTACTCATAATCACTAGGTAGGAATCGTGATCGAATAAGGCATCTCATTTGTGGCCATGATTGCATTAGTGCCTTGTTACGTCGGGCACATGAGAGTTGTAATTGCTCCCACCATCTAGAAGCACCAAATTTTAATTTGAATGCTACTATTTTCATATTTTTATGTTCTGGCACATCCATGTAGTAGAAGAAGCTATATAGGAAAACAATTGGTGATATTCAACCATGATTGGACGATAGCATTTTTTACTATGTGTCAAATGAATCTTCCGCTAATGCCCTATAGTAAAAATTAGCTTTGTCTGAAAGAAAAAACTTCAGGAACAAGGCTTTCTTATTAATTAGAAAGCTCGTAAATCTAAAGCATAAAGAAACCTAAGACCCGGCTGGCTTTATGGTGTCCATTATCCATTCTATGCCACATCATATTCATTCTGGTTACCCATCCATGTACCAATTTGTTCAAAGTGCCGGTCACAGGCCTAATCTAGGTAGAGGGTCACGAATGATGGGACACAGCAGAAGAGTCGGTGGGCTATATTGTGACCAAACAATAGACTCGAGTCGTCTATTAGCCCTCTTTTAGGCAGGGCAAGAAATACCCAAGCTCAGTGGTGCATACCATTTTGTATATGTGAAATCAACTCCATTTCATTAGTAATATGGAAAATAAGCCTGATTAAAAAATCATATGATGGTCTACAACGATATGAACAATGTAAAATTGCTTTCAGAACCACACATGGTGTGGCCTGGACCAAAACTGTTCATGGTGGGACCCATGTAAAGATGGACCTTTATCTCTCACATCCTTTCACTTCACTCTGTAGTCTCTCGCTTTCTCAAGCAAAATGCCTTAAAAAGGTTAATGTTTTATAATTATAAATTGTGTTCGATTACGGATTGTAGGATGGGCGGACCAGCAATCATATGAATCTAGCATTGAAACCACACAACATACTCTCTCTCTCTCTCTCTCTCTCTCTCTCTCTCTCTCTCTCTCTCTCTCTCTCTCTCTCTCTCTATATATATATATATATATATATATATATATATATATATGCTGAGAAAGGTAGGAACAGATTAAGCGTATTGCTAGATGGAAAATGTTTTGAAGCTACAAAAAATAACTAGTAGAGAATACCTGTTTTCAGATAATAATTTCCTGTTGAGATGAGGCAAGAACATGTTTTTTTTAGGCCAGGAACAGAAACAAGATCATAGAGGCCCAGGACATGTTTAGCCCCACCGATATATCAAATCCTGGTGCTGTGGTTTGCAATGGATGCGGCATACAATCATGCTATAAATGTGATAATTGGCACTAATTGCACTCTTGGTCCAATGCGCAGTGACTCAAAGATCGGCTAGTGGTGAGAAAATAGAGAAAAGATAAAATTTTCTGTATTTCAGATAACAGAAAGTTGCATCATTACTTAGAGAACTTGTAATTAAAAGATTAATTACCAAAATATGATCATTTAATATTTTATTTTGAACTCCTGACAGTTAGATAAATAAATATGTATGTTTTTTAGGTTCTTGTTACATCTAAACTATAATATACAATTTAGAGGTTTAATTTGTATGACTTGTATGTTAGCCGTGCAATTTCGAAGTAATTTACAAGTGCCTGCAAATAGTGAAGATGCTTCACGACTCTGCCAGAGTATCAAAGTTTCTTTCTTTATTATCTCATGAAAGAGATGGTTGCTGGTTGTCTAGATGCCATGAGCCATCTAAAACATGACTTGGTTAATCGATGCTATTAACATGGTGGACCCATGAATGTCCCGTACCAGTGAATGATTCCAACCTTATCGTCAATGGACTTTTGGTGGAAGCTCATTGGATGGAAGATGCTTATTTCTTGAAGGAGATAGCCATTACTTGTTTACATGCAGGCGTTATCCATTCCTTTCACCACCTTACACACGGCTTGGTGAATTAATGCAGTCAATTTGGTGGCCCCATCCATGAAAGCCATTAGGTACACGAGGGCTTCATTGGATGATGCTGACATTATGGTCAAGGGACTTTGATGAAATTCAACAGGTTGGATGACTGCAATAATGCCAACGACTTGTTTTCTCTAAACTGGCAAATTCTGAAGAAGCCCAATGGATGGGCAGCTACAGTACCTTGGCTATGATTTTTCCATAGCAGGATATTAATTGAGTCTTTCAATGTACAAATAAAAGCTATTAATATGAAATATATATATTTTTTCAAGTGCCCAACTTGTGTAGTGTATAGTAATTATCACAGAGGTGGCAAACAGGTCACCGCACCATCTATTTCATCTATTTCCTGTAGTGCGGTCCACTTGAGCTTTGGATCTGCTCATTTTTTGGGCTCATGCCCTAAAATGAGTTGGCAGACTGACTGATGGCCTTGATAAAACGCATTCATCACGGTGGGCCCCACAGAGTTGGGTCACAAGGGGTATCTCCTGCGACCGGCGGGCAATCCGGCCGTGTTCTCTACGTTTCTGGACTTTGTGACCACGTGGCATGTATCCCTCACATGTGCACCGCATTAGCAAATGGGAAGATTGTTTCGGTTCACCAGTAGAATCTTTGGTACAAAGGGATGTTTGAATATAACATTCATGGTGAGGATCATTTGATCAACAGTCTACATCAACAACAAGCTACAGATTGAACGGTTCTCAAATAGTAACTCCATTGACCAAGACTTTGTATCTAGACTGGAGGTTCCTAACTTGAAAGCCACGGTGATTTTTATTTTTTTATTATTATTAATTTTTTTTGTTTAAACAGAAAATACGGTAGATGCTGATTGAGAAGGAAACGGATTGGCAACTCCCCTGCCACCAGCCAATGGCTGATGGTCAGTGCTTTTTGGGCCCCACCATAATGTATGTGTTTCATCCATGCCGTCCATCTATTTTTCTAGATCATTTTATAGTATGAGACAAAAAACGAGTTATATCCCAATCTTAAGTGGACCACATTATAGGAAACAGTGTTGAATGAAGGTAGACCATTAAAAACTTTTTGGGGGCCATAAAAGTTTTGGATCAATCTGATCTTTGTTTTTTCCCTTCGTCTGTATCTGTATGACCTAAACAATAGATAAACAGTACATTGGGCCTTAGGAGGATTTTAATGGTGGATATCAGATCACTATTGTTTTCCTGTGGTGTGGTCCACCTAAGATTTATATCCCATCTACTTTTTTGGGATCAAGCCCTAAAATGATCTGTAAAAATGTATGAACGGAATGGATGAAACATATACATCATGGTGGGGCTCACAGAGCACCGACCATCAGCCACCGGGATGGTGGCAGGGGGAGTAGCCGATCTGTTTCCGATTGAGAAGTCCTAGCCATCTGTTCAGCTGCCTGTAAATGGACACTAAATAAAAGATTGATGCCTACATTCTATCATTTTTTTTTTCACTATCTTGATAATTTGATTAATATAACTTTGAAAAAGGATTGCATATTCTGTTTGGCAGATTTAGGAAAAGCTTTTCTTCATTGAGAAATTGTAGGCAGTGCGCTTTCTTTTTAATAAACCTAGTAAATGCTCTTCTTTATAAAAATAAAATAAAATGAGACAGCACGTATTCTTTTATTCTTGTTTTGCTAAATGTAGGAGAAGTAGAACTGTCAATACGACGGGCTGGTCCATCTGGCTTTTGGGCCTTGAGCGCCTCGGGCTGGACTTGTGATAGTGTACCAGGCCTCAAGGCTGGGCGTAAGCTCAAAATTCAGGCTCTTTTTTTTATCAGGCTTGGACCATGTACAGCCCAGCTGGAATCTGTCCTGCTGGACTATTACTTACTTGCAATGGCAGTTTTGTTATAAATTAAAGAAACTATGGGTATGTTCTTCCTCCTCAATCACTGGGCGTTTCACCATATATTAGGCTCAGGATCCAAAGATCAAACTTATCTGTTATTTAGGTGGACCACGCAATTAGAAACAATATAAAGGGCAACTTTCACCTTACAAACTATTTCCCTTGGTATGGCTTATATGAATCACATATCAGTGTGATTTTTTGGGTTTTGGGTGTAGGTTCTATGCTATGTATGGCATCTAATGGATGGGGTGGATTTTACATAATCATCATGGTAAGCCTTGTAAAAATCAAGGGTGTACATCTATCTCCTAAATATGTCCATTGATGTGCCCCACCATAATTACATATCGGCTTGATTTTATTTGCCCAACACCTAATGTGAGATTACACACATCTAATTCCCACAGTGGATCTCACTTACATATCACTGTGGGCCCATAAAAAATCAAGGATAGGAGTCCTATAATTTTTTTTTTTTATCATTAATACTTTACTCTCAAATTTTTAGGTATCCCACAATGATGTGAATGTGAAATTTGCTCCTACCATTAGATGTGTAATCACAAGTTAGGACTACGAGAAAAAACTCAGGCTCACTTGTGATTAAAGTGGGCCACAACAAAGGAAAGAGTTGAGAGAGATTTTTTTCATGGTTCATCATGATGATTATATGATATACACTCCAACCATTATATGCCATAAGAAAAAGTATGCCTGTGATCCAAAACAAGAACCCCATGCGTAAAACAGGCGAGCCACGTCAAGGGAAACAGTTTAGAGGGTGAACATTACCCTATATGCTGTTTCTACTTATATGGTCTCCTAGAATCACGGATGACACTTATTTTTGGGCCTTGGTTTGGTTCTACCATGCGGTGATGTACCTAGCTGTCATGGTGGATTTTACATAACCGACATGGTGCGGTCCATTGAAGGCGCTTTCTTTGTCACTCTTTCTCTTCTCCCTCTATGGGCATCATTAAGCTTTTCATTGCGGAGCCTTTGACTGAAGGCGCTTTCTCTGTCACTCTTTCTAACGGCGAGAGACATCCTTATCAACATCCTCCACCAAGGAAAAAATCCACCGCACCCTCAAGCAAACTGATTATCACCTATGTTCATGTTTGAGATTTTTTCTCATGAGGTTTAATTTTGAGCTTGGGCTTGGGTTGAGTTCAGGTCAGGCTCCAGTTGGACTGTTTTGGCCCGTCACTGGCCTGTGCTGAATTTGGACTTTGGTTCAAAAAAAGCAGGCCCGGTCTGGACAAAGCTTGTCACCGCCCTAACCAAACCCATTACTTGGCATGTGAGGTGGAAGGCATCTAAACTAGGGTGTCAATGGGCCGGGGTCGGGCTTTAAAACTTAAAATTTTGAGTAGACTGGCCTGACAACCCAGCCCAAATCAGTTCAAAATCTGAGCCGAGACCTACCTCAAGCCCAGCCCATTGACAGCTCTAATCTAAACCGGTGTTGGATTAGAAAGCGTGGACGCTATTTGCCTGTGCCCTGCCCACAAAAAGTTCCCGTGGTTGGAAGTTATGTGGTCCAACAGAGACTCCAGTGAGCAATCCACTCCCTTTTTTAAAAATAAAAAATAAAAATAACTTCATTCTGCATTCATATGGGAAGATATACAAATATTTCGGGTGGGCCACACAAAAGCCTATGGCCGCACCTATCCTGTATCAATCCTAAGTATCCACAAATGAACAAACTACCCGCCCATCTTGACTGCACCTAAACCTACCCTGTCGAGGAGAAAAGAGAGAAATCCGCTCCCTTAATCAGTTTATAAGGCTTACAGTAGAATAGAAGTCCAAAAATCAGATAGATCCAAAACTTAGTTGAGCCATGCACAGAAAAGATTGTGGATTCAACACCCACCATTGGAAACTTTCTAAAGTCCACAGAAGTTTTGGGTCAGGATGGTATTTGTGCATATAGTTTATCTATTGGTAACCTAATGAATGGTTTGGATAGAATATAAACATCATGGTTGGCTAAAGGAAAGTTTCAACAGTAGTTGATGTTTTCATTCCTAATATTTCCTTTCATGTGGCCAACCTATGTTTTGGATCTGCATAATTTTTGGATTCCTACCATATTAGGATATATTTAGAAGTTGAAGTACGGCCCCACATAAGCTTCCAACAGCAGGAACTTACTGTGGGTTGGGTTCGGTGGGGTGGGCACATGGGCAATTCGTGTCCACAAAACCTCTGGGCTTTTAAAAATCACTACTCTTATTTTATCCAGACCAGCTATTTTACTCGTGCATTTGTGGCCCACCGGACGAGTGAAAAGTACTGATATTTGGAACAGATGATCATTTTAATAGCATGCCACGTAAGGAGGATGGAATGGATATTTCACAGGTAGGCCATTCCATAAGGTGAGGTAAACGAACAGATGCACGTGAAATAACATTTTTGGGAAATTAGGGATCACTTGAATAGTGGTAAATGGGGGCAAGTAGTAAAGACTTACTAGAAAATCATCTAATATTTGTAATTAGAAGCTCTAATTTACTTGTAATTCATTTAGTACTGGTAACCATTAAAAACCTTCTGTGGGCCACACTGTTTTGGATCAAGCTGAAATTTGTTTTCCCCTTTCATCCAAGTCTGTTTAACCTTGTCAACAAATTAGATGAAAAAAAAAATTCATCATCATGGACCCTAGGAAGCTTGTAATGGTGGGCATTCAATGACCATTGTTTCCTTTGGTGTGATCCACCTGAAATTTGCACATTCTCCATTTTTTTGGTATCACCTCCTAAAATCAGCTTGCAAAACATATGGTCAGCGTGGATATACAATGTATGAATCAAGGTCGGCCCTATGGTTAGGGTCCACCCGACATCGTTGGTTCAAGCCAGGCAGCCCAGTTAACGCACATGCTTTGCCATGTCCACGTGCACCTTTGATATAGTCACGATATGACAACATTGTTAGGTAGGTTAACGTTGGACGTTCCTTCTTAGTACCTTGGGGCCATTATATCAATGATGAGGATCATCTGACATGGTCGTGTAGGTGCACCTTTCATGTAGTCACGTATGACAAGTGTCATGTTGTAGGACATTCTCTCGTGTTAGGTACAATGGACGTGCCCTTTTACCACCTTGGGGCCATTATATCAATGGTAAGGATCACCGGACATGGGCATGCACATACAAACTAAAAAGACGTTGTAGTTTCACAAACTCTTGGGCCAGGTGCTATCTTTAAGTAAAGCCACACCTCTGTTATGGGATACTGTCTTGTGCTTCGAGTCCTCCCAATCGCTTGAACCACATTACCAAAATCTCCGACCGGTGTAGTCTTCACTCTAAAATGGTTAGGACATGCCTTTTTACAGATAAAGATGAAAGTCTTAAGGCCCAAAAATAAATTGATCTCATTTTAAATAATAGTAATTATGCAAGAGAAATTAACATCTTTATTTATTTAACATCTTTATTTATTTTTTTAACACACCCACCCACACCCCCACACTTACACACCCACCTACACCACATGCATGGTCACCCAATCCCTGGTCTCAGTATTGAAATAGAGTATATCTACCACTGAGCCATGGAGCTGGACTAATGTAGAGTGGGTTGCGGACACTTTCATGGCAAAGATGCAGCAAAGAAGGCCCGTTCGGAGGGAGAAATAATCCAGACCGGCAGAACCTTAAAACAGTCTTATTTTGCAAATTAGGATAAGTTTTTTGACATATCATGTATGATTTTGGGGTAGGAGAAGCGACTTTATCTAACTAACCTATCTATGCCGCTTTTCCACGTTGGATTTGCGAGATTCCATTAGATCAATGGTCAAAAATGCCACAAAAGTTTTAGATTAAGCTTATATTTGTGTTTTCTCTTCATCCAAGTTTTCGTGATCTAATCAACAGGTTAGATGATAAATAAACATTATAGTGAACCCTAGGAAGATTTTAATGGTGGGCATTCAATCTTCATTATTTTTTTTGTAGTGTGGTTCATTAGAGATTTTTATATCCCTCATTTTCCGTATAATTCTCTATAATAATCAGAAAAAATAGATAGACCGCTTGGATAAAACATATATATACAACATTCGGGGCCCACAGAGCACTATCGGTAGCCACCTCTCTACCGACGCTGTCGGTACGCAACCGGGAGCGGATTAGGTGTTACTAAGGTGCTACCGTTACCACGGGGCCACCTTGATAATATG
Organism: Magnolia sinica; assembly: GCF_029962835.1. NCBI lineage: Eukaryota > Viridiplantae > Streptophyta > Magnoliopsida > Magnoliales > Magnoliaceae > Magnolia > Magnolia sinica. The sequence continues at coordinate 62,199,177 of NC_080584.1, forward strand.
TTATATATCTATTCCGTACCTCCGTTTTTCAGCCCATTTTAGGAGGTGATCGTAAAAATTAAGCATATCTAAATCTCATGTGGATCACACACACCACAGGAAATAGTGTTTATTGATCGCCCACCGTTTAAAACTTCCTAAGGCCCATCAGAAGCAGATCCATCATGTTTATTTGCCATCCAACCTTTTGATAAGGTCAACCTGACCTGGATGAAGGCAAAATACGAAGATGAGATTGATCCAAAAATTTTGTTGCCTATAAAAGGTTTTTAATGGTCATTCGCCACTTTTCCAGTTGTGTAGTCCACCAGAGATTAGTGGTGGATATACCATACATTCATCAAGGTGGGCCACTACCAATACGATGTTACTCAGGTTTACAGCTCCCTGCCTCACCTAATAGCCGCCCCCTGCCACCAAAGAGGTCATGAATCCCTGACTGTGGGCCCCACCATCCACACCGTTCATTTGTTTTGACAGCTTATTCTATGGCATGATCCCAAAAATGAATCAGATCCGCAGGAAACAGTGGTGATTGACCATTGAAAAGTTCATGTGGCCCACGAAAGTTCTAGATCAAGATGATATTTGTCTGGTCCCTTCATCCCGGTATTTGGAACTTCATCAACAGATTAGATAGCCCATAAACATTCCATTGGATCTCAAGAAGTCTTTAATGGTGGGCATTCAATCACTACTTTTGTTTCCTGTGGTGTGGTCCGTACTTGTATTCAACTCATGGCAAGCATGATGCAGAAGAATTTTTCCATAGAGGCAGAAAATGGTAAAGAGAATAGCCTATATGCTTGGAGAAATTATTTTCAGTTTTTGCTCCTCAACGAGATTCTACCACCTAGGGTGCTCTACAACTCGCATGCTCCTACCTAAGTTCTGCACAGCAATCCAACTCACCAAAGCCAGTGAGTCAAGTCTGGAGTAGAGTCAAGATTAGGGATGTCTGATTATCCTTTTCTTACTCAAGAAAATGGTATTTGACTTTGCCTTTCTCTTTCTCACATCTCAATGAAGCTCAAAACCTAGTCTATCGGGCACATTTCTCCTCTCAACAAATACCTTACTTGCCTACCCACCGTCTCAGCTCTATGAAGCAGGGCCAGAACCTTTTGTCTTCTTTGTTACATGTTTATTTTATCACTTGCTTAAAGTCTTGGCTCTACGAAACAAGGTTAGAACCTTTTATCTTCTTTGCTACATGTTTATTTTATCTCCTACCCATTGTCTTTCGACTTTGCAAAGCAAGTTTAGGACTCTTTTTGTTTTCTTTCTTGGCCGTCTGATCCTCTTATAGGGTTATGCGAAGCATGGCCGTATGACTAACTTTTGTTACACATATATGATTTCCTTAGAAATTGCTCATCCCTTAAAGTAGAGACTGCATGTGAGTGTAGGTGAAAGAAGGTGCCCAACTTCTTCCCTCGTAACTGAAACCCTTTCCCAAGTTGCGGGCCATACATCAGGAGCCATTCACGATTCTCCAGCCTAGGACAGGTCCATGGACTATATCCGAATGTGGGCATATCGCAGCCTAACCTGCTAATGGTGACTTGAGTCTTTTAAACACAACATCCAGAGGCCATCCTTGGAGTACTACACAACCAAGGAAGACAAGACAAGCCCAAACAACCCATATACATCAGGCCCTTGTTACCCCAAGAAGATCAACTGCACGCAACAATGAAAACCCCCATCTAGCGAAAGGCGGTCTTCCACTGCAGTTGCGCATGTGCCTCGGGGGAGGGCGTTCACAACTGTTCAAGGGCCAATCTAGTGTACCCAGGTAACACCGCAATGGGTGTTTCCACCTTGATATATGTGTTATATATCCATGCCATCCATCACTTTTTTCAGCTCACTTTAGCTTATGTTCCGAAAAATAAAGTAGATCAAAATCTCAAGTGGACCACACCACAGCAAAAGAGTGGTGATTGCCCATTAAAAACTTATTGGGGCTCAAGTTGATATTTGTCTTTTCCCTTCATCCGGGTCTATGTGACCTTATCAACATGTTAGATGGAAAATAAACATTACGGTGGGCCCTAGGAAGTTTTAATGGTGGGCATTCAATGTCCACTATTTCCTATAGTGTGGTCCACCTTGATGATGTGTTATATATCCATGCTGTCCATCTGTTTTTTTACCCCCTTTGAGGACATGGTCCCAAAAGGTTAAGCAGATCTAAATCTCAGGTGACCACACCACAGGAAAAGTGGTGATTGAACTCCCACCATTAAAAACTTCCCAAGGCCAACCATAAGCAAATCCGCAATGTTTATTTGGCATCCAAGTCGTCGATAAAGTCAACCAGACCTGGATGAAGGGAAAATACAGAGATCAGCTTTGATCCAAAAGTCTTGTGGCCTCCAAAATGTTTTTATCGGTCATTTGCCACCTTTTTCCAGTGGTGTGGTCCACCCGAGATTTGGATCTGCTTAAGTTTTGGGATAACATCTTAAAATGAGCTGAAAAAAGGGATGGACAAATATACACAACATATTCATCAAGGTGGGCCCCACACAATAAGGGTAACACCCACCCAGGTAACACCTAACCCGCTCTGACGCCTATGATATTGTTATGATTGGACTCGGATTCTGTAGTCACCACTCTGGTACCGCCGTGGTGGGTTTTGGAAAGTTTTGGAACAAGCTAATATTTGTGACCTAATCAATAGGTAGGATGGAAAATAAACATTATTGTGGGCCTTAGGAAGTTTTTAATGGTGGCCGTTAAACCACCACTGTTTTCTATGGTTTGGTCCACCTGAGATTCAGATCTGCGTGAGGTGGCAAATGATAGTAATCCAATTGTAAGACATTGAGAAAACACAAGAAAATCATAGGAGCTGAAAGAGCATGGAATTTCTAGTTTCACAACACTTTTCTTCTCAATTTTGGAGGCTTATGGATGGTCTCAACTGTAGGAAATTTCAATCATCAGGTGGGTCACATAACATATGAGTTAAAGAGAATCACACTTACAAGAAATGGACCAAAATCCACATTCAATGTAAACTCATGCCCCACCAAATAACCATACTGACCAACCTAGCTCTGCCCACTGTCCATTACAAGTGGGACCCACCTGATGAGCGACCCACCCTCACAAGAAAAGCCAATGCATCACTTGTTTTCGCTGGTCAGGAACTAAATTATATGATAAGACTCAGCACGATATTTCCAATGAAGTCAATTAGCTAGTTGGGTAAAGTCCAAAAATCATACCATTGATCTTGGTTTCCTCCTTCAATCTCTAATCTCCAACACTCTTTGCTTCCTTTCCTTGAAATCTCCTTCTTCTCTAATTCTCTTTGTTGTTGACCGATCCATCGTCGACTGTTGCAGGAGAGAAATGGCCATGGAAACCTTAGGTTCTATAATCCTGCAAGCAGGAAAATACCTCTGTGGCTTCATATTCTCCAAGGCCACCATATTCATCAAATTTCGATCTAACGTGGAAGAACTCGACCGGTACATGAAACGACTTGTGAATCTGAAAACCACCATAAATGAAGAGCTTGAATCCGCCGATAAAGAAGGGAGGCTACCGACTACGGAAGTTAAAGAGTGGCTGAAAGATGTCGAAGAAATCCAGATCAAAGTGAATTTGATAGAGGAAGAAGTCACATCAAATGAAGAAAATCTATGTGGGTGTGGGCTAAATTGTTGTATGCGATATAGATTGAGCAAAGAAGCGGTGGAAAAGCTCGTGGACGTGAAAGAAGCTATAGATTCAGCTAATTTTCCAGTGGGGATGGTGGTGAGGAATCCCCGAGCACGGGCGGTTGAGGAGATCCCGGTTGCACCAATCATGGGTCAGAGAGCGGCACTTGATACACTAGAACGGATTTTGGAGCTTGTGGTGGATGAACGAGTCGGATATATTGGGATATGGGGTATGGGAGGAGTAGGCAAGACTACTCTGGTAAAAAACTTGAACAACAAGCTTGAATGCTCTTCCTCAGCTCAAGCTTTCGATGTTATCATATGGGTGACGGTATCAAAGGACTCCGACATGAAGAGGGTTCAATCGCAGGTCGCTAAAAGATTGAACGTCAGGATGGGAAGGGGAGAAACCATACAGGAACTTGCTATTCGGTTGTTCGCAGAATTGAAGGGGAAGAAATTCCTCTTGATTCTCGATGATGTCTGGGAGAAAATCGATCTGGATGAATTGGGTATACCACATGGGGAAGGTCACAAAGGTTTTAAGATCATATTGACCACTCGATCTCTCGATGTGTGTAGGGGGATGAAGACGGATAAAGACATCAGAGTGGAAGTTCTTAGCGATGAAGAAGCTTGGATGTTGTTTTGCCAAAACGCAGGAGACATGACTGATTTTGTCAGGGTAGGAGAACTTGCAAGAGCTGTTGCTAGAGAATGTAGCAGTCTGCCACTAGCGATCATCACCGTAGGGAGGGCTATGAGGAGGAAGACGAGGATCGAGTTGTGGAAGCATGCTTTGGAAGAACTGCGAAGCTCAGTCCCAGACATCAGAGGGATAGAAAAGGAGGTCTTTTCTCCATTGAAGTGGAGTTATGACTCATTACAAGGTAAGAACATCAAACCATGCTTCTTGTATTGCTCTTTATTCCCTGAAGACTACTCTATCGAAGCAAGCAAACTCGTACAATACTGGATAGCAGAGGGATTAATCGATGAGAGGCAGAATTTCGAATCAGCATCAAATAGGGGGATTGCCTTGATTGAAAATCTCAAGGACTCATGCCTCTTGGACAATGGCGCACACGAGGGGACAGTAAAGATGCATGACGTTGTCCGCGATGTTGCCATCTGGATAGCATCCTCGCTCGAAGATGGAAGCAGGTTCTTTGTTTAATCCGGTATGGGATTGAATCAGCTGCCAGAGGAAGGCATGTGGGAATCGACGAAGAGAGCTTCATTCATCCAAAACAAGATAAGAAGGTTGCCAGATCGCATGGTGGGATGCTCTCAGCTATCAACTTTGCATTTACAAAGCAATCCTCTCAAAGTAATCCTGGAAGGATTCTTTACAGGGTTGCAAGCACTTAGAGTCTTGAATTTAAGTGAGACTTCCATAAGATCATTGCCACTTTCTGTTACAGAACTGCGACAACTTCGTGCAATTTTTCTAAGAGATTGCACTTTTCTAGCAGAGTTACCGCCAATGGGACAACTCAAGGAACTCCAAACACTTGATCTCTCTGGCACCCAAATCAGCGAACTGCCGAGTGAGATAGGACAATTGGATAAACTAAAGCAATTGTATCTATCTCGCACGCTCAATTTAGAAAGAATTAAGGCCGGTACAGTATCAAGGCTGTCCAGTTTGGAGGTATTCGACGTGTCTTTGAGTGCTTACACCTGGGATGTCGAACAGAAGGCTGATGAGGGAAGATCGACGATTGAGGAACTGTCGTCTCTCAGGTTCTTGTCTGTTCTTTACATCAGGATACACAGCATTGCTTGTCTTGCCTTAGATTTCAGTTGGTTGAAACGGTTGAGAAGATTCCACATATGCATAGGTCCAAGATCCTACGTTTCGAAATACTCGCCAATGTGGAACAATGAAAGAAGCACAATTATGAGCGGTGTTGATCTCTCAGGGGAAGGGGCTGACGTGTTGTTGAGCAGCACAAGTGCACTAGTGTTGGGTTCATGTAAGGGCCTAAACAGCATATCTGGATTAGTTCAGAAGAGCAATTTCAATCTTGTGACCCTAAAATCAGTTCGGATTGCAGATTGTCGTGGGATCACCAGTGTAATAAAAGGAGATGTACACGGTAGCATATTACCAAATTTGGAGGAACTGGACCTGGCTTGGCTCAGGAACTTGACTTGCATTTGGGAAGGAGTGGTTCCGAATGGAAAAAGCCTCAGGAAATTAAGGGCATTGCGAGTGGGTGGCTGTCCATTGACTAGTCTTATTGCTTATGATCTTCTTCCACAGCTGGAAAACCTTGAAGAGATCAAGGTAAGCTCCTGTCATAACATGTGGGCGATATTTGAAGAAAAGGAGGTTGAAGTAACGAAACTTAATGGAGAAAGCCTTGGGAAATTAAGAACCATAAAAGTGGACAATTGTGAGCCGTTGAAAAGTCTCATCTCCCATGATCTTCTTCAGCAATTAAAGAACCTTGAAGAGATCGAGGTAAGAGACTGTTCTCAGATGGAGGAGATAGTCACAACCAAGGAGGTGGCAGATGGACAAGCATCGGATATCATCAGGGAAGAGGGAAATGCAATTCCAAGGCTAGGGATTTTGAAACTCTTTAGCCTTAAAGAATTAATTCATGTTTGCAAGGAGGCATTGCCATGGCAGCATATTGAAGCAAGTGATTGCCCAATGTTACAAAAGGATTCTCAGTCTGTCGCTCGTCCCAGGTTCTTGGAAGATCTTCACAGGTTCTTAATTCCAAATGGGGAATGAAGCACATACTTCGTTGGGCCCTGCAGTCACGTGCCATAACCCGGAAGTCACAGCACTGGGATGATCCTACCCCCAATTGGAGGACTCCTGAGGAATATAAATGGCAGCTAGAAAAAAGTGCAGCCCATGTCTGTTCACAGTAGCACATGAAAGCATGACTTGGCTGCGACCCTAGAACTAGCGATGTGGGTGGGACCCTGACCCTAGGGCCCACCTAGATGTATGCATTGTATTTGTTGACACCATCCATCTGTTTTTCCAGCTTATTTTAGGGCATGGTCCCAAAAATGAAGCAGATACAAATTTCAGGTGGACCACACAACAGGAAAAGAGTGCTCATTGAACACCCACCATTAAAAACTTCTTAGGGTTCACTGCAATTTTTATTGACCATCCAACCTGTTTATAACGTCACACAGACCTGGATGAAAGGAAAAAACAAATATCTGCTTGATCCAAAACTTTTGTGGCCCACAAAAGGTTTTTAATGGTCAATAATTACTCTTTCCTGTGGTGTGATCCACCTGATTTTTTTATCTGCTTCATTTTTTGGACCATACCCTAAAATAAGTCAGAAAACAGATGGACGGCATGTATATACAATGCACACATCGAGGTGAAGTGGTGAACCCTAAGGTCTGGGTCACACCCACAGGAAAGTGTATCAGGATAAGCTATTTAAGCATTGTGAAATTCAATTGGGAGATTTACTTCTACTTATTTTCTTTGCTGCGCTGTTTAGATAAATCTTCAATTTTGCTTTCCACTATTTTATTCCCTGTAATAGTTTCTTAAGTTCTTATACATTGTGATGTAAACAACTACCTCATTGGATAAAATATAGGAAATGTATTAAGTTGCTCTTTTGATGTATGGTACTGTCAACCTCATTTCATCCATGGATGGGCATGCTATTTCGGCCAGATTATATAGAAGACAGTGGGTCCACTTGATACACAGATTAGATGCCATGTGAAAAAGGTGCATGTGGGGTATGCAGACATTTTGAGAAGGAAAAATAAAACAAAATCACATGCAATTGGTATATAGTACAATAGGGAATTTCACATTCAAATTCAATGAAGATTTTCAAAGAATCTTTTTTAATTTAACTATAGTAATGAAATTTGTTTTGATTTAGTAGAGGAGAGATTTCCTATTTGCACCACACAAACAGTTGTATGTGATAATTTCCTATTGGAGTACGAGGTAAAAGATGTGGCTTTTAATAAATCAAGACTCTAGTACAAAACCCTTTTGCATCTTCCAAATCATTCCCGCAGGAGATATGGACTGATTTTTTTCTTATCCTTCAATAAAAAGATTCATTCTCTTTGTAAAAAATAAAAATTAAAAAAAATTTTAAAAAAAGGAGGCAGAACCCTTTCATCTATGGAATTGAATGCCTCATTCAAGAATTTTTACTGATCAATCCATAGGAACTGGTACAAAAGGCAAACCTCTTAGGCTACACTTGATCTAGCTTGGTTATTGATAGAGTGAATAAATCTACCATTCTATTTTGATTCAACCAGTGGATATTATACAATCCTATGATTAATGGACATTAGTTTGTTGAAGTCAGGATGTTTGACTATTTTTCAATTAATGTTTGTGATTCATCTAAATGTAGCCCATAATTTGAATGGTTTAACTTAAGTTGCTTTTATGCCACTTGTACGCTTTCTTAGTGCATGTGTTTATATGTGTCAACCATCAATACCTGCCTGAGTATCGAAGTTTTTCTCTTTCATAATATATTAAGCTCTTCAGTTCTAGTGGACCGATGGTTCAGCGCCTAGATCACTCTACTGGGGTAGGACAACCCTAGTGGACCGATGGTTCAGTGCCCAGATCACTCTGTTGGGTGGGACAAGTATCATTGAGATTTTGAAAATCTCGCGAAATACACTAAACCATTTCATCGCGAGATTTTAAAAAATATTAGTAGATTTTAAAATAGGGATTTTTACCACAAAATTCCTTACAAATTATGATTTTACCTAATGACTCTATTACTGAAATTTAGTTCTTTTTGAGTGGTGAAATTCCCATAATGCACACCGTGCACCTTTTTCTTTAGAATGTGGTGAAGTGGAGAATTGTGGGGCCCACGTGATATTTTTATGATATTTAACCCGTCCATTAGATGTAATATGCCATTATGTTCAAAAGAACCAAAATTTTAATCAATCTAAGCATAAGGTGTGTCACACCATAATAAATAATATACACCAATCAAAAACATCAAAATGCATGTGCAACCCATCTAGCGATTCAATCAGAAAGATTTTTGTTCATGCATTTACTACGATTGAGTGTGCCTATTTGACAGGCTGGATCTCAGACAAAAACCATTTAGGCCCCAAATTTTCCTGATTTTAATACTTTTAAGGTATATTCATTTTTCCAATTACCTTAGTAAATGAATGAAACGGGTAATAATTACTATTTCCTTTACTTGTTTGATGATGTCAGTCACATTTGACCACAACAATGACATTCTTCCATTATTTGTTTTAACATTGTAAAATTGTACAGATTGAGATTTTATAAGGTAAAATTGCAGTGAATTCTTGGGAAATGATAACGATGGTCCACTTACATGAACCAACAGGCCCAAAGAAAAACAATAAACAAGGGTACTTATAGTTTCCTTAAATTTTTATTTTTATTTTTTAAAAACATTAATAGGTATTTTGATTCGTGGCAGAATCCCTTGGTAAATTTGGGATTTACGAGGAATTTTTCTGTTAGAAAAAAAAAAAAACAAAAAACCCTCAAAATATTGTAAATCACCCAAGAAATAGCTGAGATAAAGATTTCTCACTATCATTGTTGAAAGTGAGAAACAGGATAAATGAGGTTTCCAATTTTTTTATATGTAAAGCTAAATAAATTGGATAGTTTTACCAGCCAAGTCTTTTACTTCTTCTTCTTCTTTTAGACATTTAAACAATCACTTGCCATGCGGTCCCAGTCTTCACTCGTCTGCAGACCTCTTCAATCAAGTCACACCTTTTGCCCTCCTCCTTTTTCAACTGCTGCTTACACGTACACTGCAGAGTACTAAATCTCGTTGAGGCCAAACGTCGAACAAATGGTGTGCATCATCTACCATGCGATAAAACTAAACAGAAGGAACAAACTAGCATGATGAGGAAGGAACACAATACGAATATGAAAGCAGTATCTGAGCCATTCATCAGGGGCGTCATCAGGTATGACAGGCGTTGAGGAAGCGTTGCATTAAAATCATTGGGATTAAACGGAATGTGAAGATGAAACTTCCAAATTGAAATGCAGAGTGCAGCCATGCGATCTTGATACTTCCGTATGCATTCCTTAATCAAACTGTTCGAACGGTGGGGATGAGAGCTGATGCATCATAACACAACAAATCATCGAAAGGGATAATTAAACAGTCCGACTTATGGTCAGAAAATTAACGGTTGTAATAAAACACTCCAATGGTCCAAATCAACAGACAAATGCACATTGATATGAGGCTACGATCGTCCAATCCGTTTTCTGTGGGAACATAGTCCATCTACTGTATAGCCCACCATTTGGACGGTTAGGATTGTGCCACTTGTACAGTAGCAGCATATCTGTGCATCAGTGAGCATATTATGCTAGCCTATCAAATGGCCGTACTTTTTCGGACGGGGATTGCCTGATGACCCAACTCTGTGGGGCCCACCGTGATGTATGTGTTTTATACACACCGTTCATCCACTCTGCAAGCTCATTTTAAAGCATGAGCGAAATAATGAGAGAGATCCAAAGCTGATGTGAGTTACTCCACGTGAAAGGGTGAGGATTGAGTGCCCACCGTTGAAAGCTTTTCCAAGTCTACGTGACTTTTATAAGTTGGTTAGATGGTAAATAACTTTAATGAGGGCATATGAAGGTTTCAATGGTGGGAGTCACTGGAAACCGATTGGCTACTCCCCATGCCACCAGCCCCATGGCTTGTGGTCGGTTCTCTGTGGGTCCCACCATTATGTATATGTTTCATCCATTCTGTTCATCCATTTTTACAGATTATTTTAGTGATCCCAAAAATTAGAGTTATATAAATCTCAGTTGGACCACACCACAGGAAAACAATAGCGATTGGATATCCACCATTAAAATCCTCCTAAGGCGCACTGTACTGTTTATTTGAAATCCAATCTGTTGATTAGGTCTTGCAGACCCAGATGAAGTAAAAAAAACAAAGATCAGCTTGATCCAAAACTTTTATGGCCCCCAAAAGTTTTTAATGGTCGACGTACATTCAACACTGTTTCCTGTAATGTGGTCCACTTGAGATTAGGATATACCTCATTTTTTGTCTCATACCATAAAATGATCTAGGAAAATAGATGGATGGCATGGATGAAACACATACATCATGGTGGGGCTCACAGAGCACCGACCACCAGCCATTGGCTGGTGACAAGGAGAGTTGCCAATCCGTTTCCGGAATCACTATCCCTACTCTTTTTCTTTTCTTTTTTTTTCGGTGGTGTGTTCCAATTCAGCTTTGGATCTATGGCTTTTTCTGGCTGATTCCCTACATGAGAGGGAAAAACAGATGAACGGTATAGATAAAACACAAACATCACAGTGGGCCCCACAGAATCCCATGACCAGGCAGGCCGAGCCTCTTTTGGGGTTATTCGGTGGCCCCACATGCACCCCTACCCACATCCCAGCCTTCTATCATATGTATCTCACATGCACAGAAACTCAGGAAGTTAGCATCTTGCTCGATCAGATAGACCACACATACAAATGATGAATCCTCGTACAATTGCAACAAAAGCTCGCAACATCTGAGCTCTGTGGGCCAAGCCCGCCATGTGGGTGTAACTCTCCTTGCATCAGTTGTAGCACATCATCTTCTGACCTGATCCCATCAACAAGACCCATCCAAAACTCACAACAACGAAGATCCAAATGCCCACCTTAGAAATCTTCCTATGGCAACTGTATTCTTACATGCCATCCAACTCATTAATCAAGTGAGTTTTAGGTGGACCAGAACAGTGAAGTTACAAGTTTTAATAGTAACTTTTACATTGTTGATGTTTTGTGGCCCACCTAAACTTTTTATCAAAATGATTTTCATTATGCTCTTGAAATTTCCTTTTTTTTTTTTTATTTTTTTATTTTTTTTTATTTTTTAACACACACCCACGCACGCCATAGTGGGATTTCACCACCTATGGTATCGAACCCAAGACCTCTTGTTGAAACTCCTCGGAGTGTACTACTGAGGCAAGGACTCAAATCCATTGGCTTGCAGTTGAATTGGATATCACATTGGTTGTTGCATGTGCTTCCTACAAATTGTCTTGTAGGAGATTTCAATCCATCTTCCTATTGCACAACATGAGGGTGGCATTGCTGATGATATCATTGATGTTAAGTCGGAATAGAGGACAACTTAATGGATTGTCTTGATCACACAAATTCAAACCAAAGGAACCTCATTGGGCAAAAATAATCTAAATGCCCACTATAGCTTCCAATAGCTATAACATTGCAGATATAATTATCTATCTCGTGCCAATGATATGCTGTTGGAGAAAGCTATCGGCAATCTCCACTCCCTAGCTAACCATCCAAGGCTCGCTGGCCCCATATGATTTTATAAACTTTAATCATTTTATGAGTTTAATTAAAATTGCAAGTAAATTTAATATTTTTAAAACATTTCATTTATTCTTTTATACTTTTAAGGTTCCTTGGATTTGAAATATGGTGGAATTCAAATACAATTTCACTTGAATTGAAGTGATTTCGAATCTTTATTTGTAGTTGGTGGCCCATAAATAGAATGATGTTAAATCCAAAATTTGTATTTGGAAGCCTAAGTTTGGGCTAAGGTGGAATCTGCAATATATTCACAGGATAATCAATTTGATAAAACAAATCACATTTAATATACTAAAGCTATATACATGTGTAATATGTTAAATAATCATTATAATAAGTCTTTTGAAAGATTTTATTTTTTCTAAAAATGAGAAATTTTGAGTCTCAAGTGAGTAGACTAATTTTATAAGTTAGGTAAAACCACATATGTTTAAGATAATAAAAGCTATTCATTTTAGTGTATTTATCTATAATTCAAACCAACACACAATTTAAATTACACTTTAGAAAAACACTTTAGAATTAAAAAAGGGTTTTCTTCCAAAATACACCCACGGTATCATGGGAGCTCTAAAATCCACTCATTTTTTAAAAACATTTTTTATCTTTCTTTTTATTTTTTCAAGATGAAAATACCCTTGGGCCTTTTTTACTACACTTGAACCTTTTTTCACCACTACGTTTTGAAGATCTTTCAAGCATTCCGACTACTTTTTGCCAATCTTTTGTACTTACCAACAACTAGCTCTCTATGGCACAAACTCCTACCTCATAAAAAAAAAAAGTCATTCTTCCTCCTTTTACTTGTTATGCTTCAATAGAATTGTTTAGACATAAAATAATAAAAATGCGATGAAAAAATAGTGCAAAAAATTAACTTTTAGAAGATTATTTATTCTTCTTTCTTCAAAAGACACTACTTAGATGGGTCTTTTACCACGAAATGGAAAGGAAAAAAAGAAGAAGAAAAGAAATCACAAAAACTCTACTTTTAAAAGACATGTTAATTTTATTTCTACAATATTTTGCTTATATGAGTCTACTTGGGAAGAAGATACTGGCAAGCTAAACTATCAGCTTACTTTTGAAAGGTTAAATGATGTCTAAATGAGACTATTCTAGTTTTATTTGAAAACTTATTTAATTAACTTTCTAACAAGCCCAAGATAATCTTGATCTAACCTGCAACAATAGAGTTGTGCTTTTTTTTTTTTTCATGAAATCACGTGATGCTAGAAACGAGAGCAAAAACAAACAATTTGTAAATGCCATTATTGACTTTGGGTCAACTTTTGAAAAGGTTAAATGGTATTCAAATGAGATAATTCTAATCATATTTGAAAGCTCATCAAATAATCTTTCTAATGAGCCCAAGAACACTTCGATTCGACTTATGATAAGAGAGTTATGATCATTTTTGTGGGTTCATTCGATGTTAGAAAAGGAGTGTAAACACGAATGTGAGTACACTCATGTTCACTCTCATTTCTAGCATCATGCAATCTCACGAAAATAGTTGTAACTCCCTTATTATAGGCCAAATTGGGGTGATCTTAGTTTCATTGTAAAGATAATTCGACAAGCTTTCATATATGACTAAAATCTTCTTATTTGAACACCATAAAGATAATGAGCTCTAGAATGCTCTGATCGAACCTATGGCGCGGGAGTTATGACCATTTTTTTGTGGGATTGTTCAATGCGGGAAAGGAGTGTAAATGCAAAAGCGATCTTACAAAAATGGTTATAATTCCCTTATTATAGGTAAAATCAGGTTGCTCTTGGTCTCGTTGCAAAGATAATTCGACAAGCTTTCAAATAAGACTAAATTCTTTTCATTTGAACATGGTAAAGATAATGAGCCCAAGAATGCTCCAATCTGACAAATGACGAATGAGTTATGACTATTTTTGTAGAATCATTTGATGCCGGAAAATAGAGGTGTACACGAGTCGAGCTTGGCATAGCTCGACTCGGCTTGACCACTGGTTGACCCCTACTTGAACTCGGCTCAACACGGCTCGGTCAACAACTCGGGCCAGTTCGAGCCGAGTTCAAGCAAGATCGAGCCGAGTTCGCCTATGCAGTATTTTCACAAACACATGTATCTGCACATTCAAATTCTTACTGTATATAAAATAATAACAACAATTTTACAAGTATTTCATCAAACACCTTATAGGCAATGTCAAAATCAAGAAAAAAGAATATTTGTTTCATATACATACCTTCATTTTCACCAGCCAACACTTCGTTGAGTTATTTCATCAAACACTTGGTGAGCAGCATCAATATCAAAGTAACCGAGTCACTGAACTGGTTCGATCCAAGTTCGATTCGAGTTGGGGTTTGATCCAAGTCGAGTTGAGTTGAGCTCGGGCAAGCTCGAACCTGGTTCGAAATTTTTTCGAGCTCAAGAAATCAACTCGACTCGGCTTGAACTCAGTTTCAAACCGAGTTGAATCGAGCTTTTTCGAGTCAAGTCGAGTAAGCTAACCTAGCTAACTCAGTTCGTGTACAACCCTAGCTGGAAGGGAGTGTAAACGCGAATGCGAGTACACTCGTGTTCATTCTCATTTCCAACATCATGCGATCATCCGAGAATGATTATAACTCCTTTATTGTAGGCCAAATCAGGGTGATCTTAGTCTCGTTGTAAAAATAATTCGACAAACTTTCAAATATGACTAAAATCATATTATTTGAATATATTTTGACTTTTCAAAAGTGGGCATAAAGCCTATAATGACATTAACAAATTGTTTGCACTTACTCTCATTTCAAATCTTGTGCAATCTTACAAAATTTGCCACAAATATCTCATTACAAGTCAAACAGGAGTGATCTTTGACTCATTGGAAAAATAATTCAACGAGTTTTCAAATAAGATCGAAATCAACCCATTTAAGCATGCTCGATCATTCAAAAGTGGGCCTAAAATGTACATGTTAGCAAACAATTTCCCCCCAACATCGAAAGAATCGGGTGGATACTAAATACACACATCAAGGTGGGCTGTGATAAGGCCGCACCATCTTGGGTGGAGCCGGGGTCTCACACTGATGTATGTGCCTTAGATCCACACCATCCAACTATTTTGACAGCTCATTTTATGACACATCCCAAAAAATTAAACTGACTCAAATCTTAAGTGGACCACACCACATGAAACAATCAAGATTGAACCCCATTATTAAAAACTTCGGGGATTTCACTGGAATAATTATTTGCCATCCAAACCTGTTCATAGGGTCACAAACAGCTAGATGAAGAAACTACACAAATATCATCTTCATCCAAGCTTTCGTGGTCCACATAAAGTTTTTAATGGTCAATTACCACTATTTCCTCCACTATGGTCCATCTGAAATTTGGATCTACTCTAATTTTGGGATCATGCTATAAAATGAGCTTTCAATAAAGATGGAACATTGTCGATTCAAGCTCTACACTTGAGAAGCAAATGATGATCTCCTCTCTTTATCCATGTACCTACCACATTAATCATCTCTTGTAGAGCTGGAGCGTTCCTGTGGCAAGCTTCCTCTTCCATTCTCCCCGGCGCTCTCGAAGGATTTTCAAAACCTTCCCTCCCTCCCTCCCTCCCTCCTCCTCCTCCCCCTCCTCCTCCTCCTCTCTCTCTCTCTCTCTGAAAACGGATGGCGAGTATAATCTGCCCTTTGGACAAGGAGTACTCAGATATAATTGCAGCCCTGCTCGCACCTCCCTCTCCTCAATCTTCTCAGGCATTCCATCTCCAACGACACCTTTCTCTTGTATTTTTATTTTCCAAACTCTCCCTCTGTTTTTATACATATACCCCTTTTCAATGTGCCTAAAAAATGGGGTGCAAGTATAGAAAAAGGCGGGTGTAAATATCAAGTTGGTTGCCTGTGACATAAGTTGACATTCTCACCCTTATTTTTGATAAAGGACTACCATGACTAGCTTATTACAGGAAGGGCATGTCATGGTCTTGAAATTAAGCAGAGTGAAGAACATGGAAAGGGTATCTTCTCTATCTACTCATTTTACCCACTGTCTACTTAATTCGCCCATCTTTTCTGTTTTTGGTTATACTGTGGTAAAGATTTTATACTTTTTTTTTTAATAACCAAGAGTAGAAATGATGGGTGTGTTTAGCAGTAATAGTGGGTGTAGATATTCGCTTACTTCGTTTTGCTGTAAATTTGGCATGCCTGACGATGTTTACTCCACATAAAAATATGTTGTGAAGAGCGATTATATAATGCTTGATTGAGAGGAACATCGTCTGTTCTAATCGGCCCAGAAATGGTACAGGTGCGGCCCACCATCGTGTAAACCGAGCCATTTGTAGGTTGGCTCCCTTATCTACGTGTTTTTGGTTCTGAAAAGTGAGACTCGTGGTTTTATAATCCAAGCCATAAAACTCTCCTCAATGAGACAATCCTAACCATTCGATTTGTGGTCCACAAATTCATAGTTAAGAAGAGAAATGCAACAATGGTCCACATTCAGCTGATCAAAAGTTCCAAGATTGGTTGCTGGGATATACCGATCTGGGAAGTAGTTCACTAGCAGTGAGAGGCAATATACCAATTGTCTGGATTGCTGAACTGTGGGTCCCAGTTTTCAGAACTGAAAATCTGTGTATATTGAGCAAACACATAGGCTGTGTATCATATGATTCCTCAGCCCAGGATACTGAAATTAGCTCCAAACTGTAGATGGGTCTCATAAGCCAAAGATCACACTGAACGTATGATCTGAAATATCCAGTCAGCAGCCATCAAGTATACAGTTAAAATGTAAAATGGTCAGGGGTCCAGTTCAACAGTATGTCCATGTGTCCATGTTGAGGCATGTCCTATCTATAGTTGGGTGCGATTTGGACTGAATTACAGCATGCATGTATATGCTAAGTGTGTCAATAGCTATGTGCATGCTTATGGATGGTCATGCTCTGCCGGAGTATGAACTAATTCATAACATTCCCATACCTGGATAATATTCTCATGCTTGAAAATGCAAATGCAAGAAATGATGCATATGCATGTGATCTTAGTGTATCGCCTAGAATTTGTTCGATGATAGTACCTCCATATTATTTTTTGTGCACACCCAATAATTTTTATGACATCCAACCCACTTTGGTACAGTATATGCTATATAGTATAGTTCTGTTATAGCGTTTTGCAGCTGCATTCCAATGCTTTGCTGAAGATTATGGTTTTTTGCAGACTGGGTCTAAAAAGTTGTGTTCAATTACTAATGTGTGATAAAAAAGGATAAATAGGAAAAGTTAGAAAAGGCATACGAATGATGCTAGAAACAATTTGTAGATCATACTTCGCCTTTTCAATGTTGAGGATTATCTTTTACATTTTGTGATCTATTAGGGTGTGTTTGGATTGATGGTAAACTAGGGAAGGCAAGGGAAAGTACAAGTGTGACATAGGCGGATGGTAAAGTGAGATTGGTGTTGGGGGAAGGAAAACCTTTGCACCTGTTCATTTTACTACATAAACTGTCTGCTTTGAATTTCAATTTTCAAAGGGAAACCTTTTTTTCCTTCCAATTTTGCACTAAAAGCATCACATCATAGAGAAACCTCTTTTCCCACCAATTGATATTTTGAAAAAAAAAGTTTTATTCCCTTGCTTAGCAAAGGAAATTGATTTCTTTCTCCTTTTATGTTTATCAAAGAGAGAAAAATGTCAAATGAAAGCCTTTCCAAAGAAAAAAAGAAAAAGAGAAAAAAGAAAAAAAAGGAAATGTCAAATTGAAGGAAAATTATTTGCTTTTGGTAGTATATCCTCAACCCAAACACTCCCTTAGCATGATCTATTTGCACTGTCTATTCACTTTTATTGTACTTCTCATGAATTGTGATATCTTCAATTTGGATTGGCAATTGCAGCTGTGTATGCAAGCTTGGAATTCAAAGAGGGGGAGTTGGTTTTTAGGGACCAAATGCTTGTTGGTGCTCAACACAGTTCGAATAAGGTTGTGCCAGTGACCATGTTTTTGCTTTTATGTCTATCTAATCTTTCATTTTTCCATTCTTTCTTTGGAATTTGCAGTTTCTTCATACTCTTGGGCTATACTTCTATATGGTTTCTCTGTGATTTCTTGATGGTGGTGCCTCATCCACTGTACATGTGGCATACACGGTCACTCAGTTCTAATGAGGATGTATCGTGTCCTTAAATCACACTTATTGGATGTATGTAGCCATCCAATTTGCATCCAACATATGCCTAAGAGGAAAATGGTCAAATGTCCAAATTAATTGGATGTATGGTTAAGATCAGTCACTCGGTGTGATTTTTGGGCTTTGCTACACCCACGGTGGGGCTGACTATTTTGGTGGTTGGCATTGAAATACATATACGCCACGTCCCACGTGTATGGTGGATGAGTAACCGCCATCCAACAAGTGTGGTGGTCATGCAGTTGTTTAGTTTCACTCATCTTACATTGGCCTCTCATATATACATATCGCTCACTAATTTCTTATGTTTTGCAGGTTGACTGCCTTGTATGTAGCTACTGTTTTTGTTATATTGGTTCGATAGAACTTCAGATTGGTAGGAAACTCTATTTGCAATCTCTGGGATTACCAGCAAATACAGAACATGATCATGAGACATCTTCACGTTCTTTAGAAGAGGCTTGTTTAGTTGAATTATCGGATGAAGAAGATAATACTCCCACGGTGAACCATGACAGTCTTCAGTCATGTTCTTCAAGTAATATGAAGAACAACAATCTTGTACCAAAAGAGGTCTTGGAGGCGCTAGTAAATGGTAGCTTGGCTTTGCCACACTCGAAGCAATTTACATTGCCTTCGGTCATTCCATGTCCTGGAGGGTGTGAAGAAGAACATTACTGCAGGTGAACAAAGCTAATAAATATACGCACCTCATGTGCAAATTTTCATTATTGTGTTCAACCCATCATTATAGCCTTGCCCCAACTATTTGGGGTTGGCATTACTATTCCATTTTGCCAATCTTATCCAAAGCAAGAATTCTTATGATTCTTGGCAAAAGTTCTACAATGGGCTGCTCACTGCACATAAATTCTGCTCCTTTAACTGCGCTTGGGTTCAGTTGATGCATGTCATGCATTGCTTCCAGGTGAAGTTTCCATTCATGGGATGCATGTGATTGTGAACTTTCACATGCAACTGTCTTTCTTGCCAACATATCACATGTCTTTTGTATTCAATCCATGTAATCCTATAAAGACTGATTCTAGTTATAGAGAAATGGGGCCATGTTAACTATAATTACAGGTGTAAGCAATAGCGAAAGCCTAGAAGTCAAGGCCACAAGAAACTTCTGACCATGGGTTTATATTTTAATTGTATTCACCATAAAATTTGAGTGTTGTTTTTGATAGTTGGCTTCCACAAAGAGATTGTAGCTTTCTGGATTTGTATGAGAATTTGTTATGGTTAAATGTAATTTCTGTTGCTTTACTGTCAGTAAGTTTCTATGGATACTGATGTTATTTCATACCTTAGTAAATGAAAGATAGATGTTGGTAACACAACATGTTTCTGTTCTAGAGTTCTACTAAAGCTCACATGCACCTGCACACTTCAAAAAGCAGCAAATCATTTCAAAATGGCACTTGTGTGTGACATTGTACCCATGCATCAAGTGGACCACATTGTGTTGATAACCTGGGCTAAAGATGGAGGTGGTCCACTAATCATGCAGGTCACACCAACGTGAGCATCAAATAAATTGCCAACAGTGGCCTGCATGATGACTGGACCAGCCTAACATTTGGACGAGGTGGTTGGGCCCATTTGACTACCTACCGATATCCTTTTAGGCTTCTCTTTGCACTTTTAGAGCCTTCAACTTGAACCAACTCACTCCACACCAGTGCAGTTCTTGGTCTCTGTTGCAAATGGCAAAACCATCCAAGTCAACTTCTCATATTATTTACCGATTGGTTTTACTCCTAAATTCTCTATTCTGTGTTCATCTAATTTTATCCATCCTCTTCTTGCAACTCATTCATCTCATCATTCTCATTTCAGCTACGCTCATCTTATGAACATGTTGTTCCTTGATTGCTCAACATTCTCTCCCATAAAGCATGACTGATCTTATGGCAATCCTATAAAATTTTCCCTTCAATTTTGATTGGTTAAGATTCATTTAATAAATTTTGTAACTAATAAATAGCTGAATATCTGGATCAAAATTGACAAATGAAAGGGATGTGATGATGGTGGCGGCAGGGAGTTGGCGAAGATAAAAGCTTGGTTCCAGAAAGTACTAAGTGAGAGTAGGGCAGGATTCAAGAGGAGTGACAATTTGCTATTTGGGTATCCTTGGTAGAAAATTAATGGAAATGGACAACAATGGTCAGTAAAACAAGGCTGAACATTTGGATGGCTTAGGATCCTCTTATCTAGAAGTTCTTTTAGATATCCCCCAAGACTGTGGGCCTCATCAGATCAGCACTCTTGATCATTGGCTTGCTTGTACAAAATAGGTGTATTAGGAATCATTCATGGTGTTACACATCAGGACCCAATAATTTCTACATGGAGGATACACCCTTTTATCTACTTGCCCCCGCCCCCCATGACATTATTTCCCAAATGTAATTTGTCTGAGCTTGGCTACATTTTTTAATTTGGTTTAGTGATTGATGCCTATTTTTCTTTCATTAAATTCTACGTATGTAATTTGACATGCTTTTGAGTAATGTTGAATTGCCAACCTTTTGTAGCAAAGTGTGTGCGGAGGCTGATTGGGAAATGTTTCATTACTTACTATGTACTGGAGAGAGCTCAGGATCCTTACGTCGGGAAGCACTTGTTAAATTTATAGAACATGCTAACAGTAAGATGTCAACTCAAGTGCACATTCTGCTCTATTAGAATCATACTGTTCTCATTGGGAACCATTTTAATAATTTTCTTTTTCTCATTTTTGAAGCCACATTTGTTTCCTAATACTTTTTATCCCTTCTAATTATCTTTATATTGATTTCTTTCTTTCCAGGAACGAATGATATTTTCCTCCTTGCTGCCAAGGTACTCATGATATTAATCTATTTTCATTTGTTTGAGATTTTAAGTTTTGCTCAAGAACCTCATGCACTAGCACTTATCACCATCATCTAGCCTTATCCCAACCATTCGGGGTCGGCTACATTAATCCTATTCCATCAATCACTCTATCAAGGGCCATAACTTCAGTTAGACCATAGGTCATCAAGTATTTTGTTATTACCTCCACCCATGTCCTTTTGGGCCTTCCCCTTGCCCTCTTTTAGAGCCTTCAACTTGTACCTGCTCACTCCTTCGAACCAGTGCAATTCGTGATCTCTATGGCACATGACCAAATCATGTAAATCTACTTTCCCTTATCTTATTACCTATTGGTCCTACTTACTCTTAAGTTCCCGTGAATGCGTTCGTTTCTAATACTATCTTTCCTCATCTTGCCACTCATCCATCTCAACATCCTCATGTTAACTACTCTCATCCTATGACCATGTCGTTCCTCAACTACCCAACATTTTGCCCCATAATGTATGGCTGGTCTTGTAGCTATATTATGAAATATCCCTTTCAGTTTGAGTGTTACATGATGATCACATAAATCTCTAAAGGCACATCTCCATTTCTTCCACCTAGCTTGAATTCTATGGGCATCCTCCCTACTCTCATGAATTATTGACCCCAAATGTTGAATGTCGTCCTTTTGGGAAAGTTTTTGGTTGACGATCTTAACTATTCATTGCTTCCATTCCTATTGTTACTGAAATTGCATTCCATATACCAACTAATTTTAAATCCTTTAGATTCTTAAGCATCTCTCCATAAATCTAATTTTGTGTTTACACCCTCCCTCATCTTGTTAATCAAACTATGCCACCTGCAAACAACATAATCCATGGGATCTCATCTTGGAAATGCTTCACTAACTTGTTTGGTTGCTCAACGCCAACCTTGGTGCAAGTGTACAATAATTGGAAATGTAACGGCCCAAGCCCACACTATATGATATTGTCCGCTCTGGGCACAGCCCGCACGGTTTTGTTCTCAGGGTCGCCCCTAAAAGGCCTCATACAATATAGGGTGAATCTCCACATATAACCATCATTACTTCAGACAACGCTTCCGATGTGGGACAAGTTAAACCTCCCATTGTGTACACAGTAGCCTGCCAGCACAGTAACCTGCCAACCATTGGTAGCTCTCCCAGACCCTTAGGCCCTGCCCACATCAGCATCCACCCACGTGTGCCAGCCCACATGCGTAACAGTGACGGGGCGTCACAATCATTTGTAACGGCCCGACCAGCATTGTATGATATTGTCCGCTCTGGGTCCCACTAGACCCGCACGGTTTTGTTCTCAGGGTTGCCCCTAAAAGGCTTTGTACCAATTAAGGTATGATATTGTCCGCTTTAGGTCCCGATCGACTGGTAGCTTGCCTAGACCCGGTGCTCCCGTGGTCCCGCCCACATCAGCCCAACGAACCCTCACGGATTTGTTCCTGCTCAGCGGAAGCTCAGGGCCAATCACCCACAGGAGGCCTCATACAGTATAGGGTGAATCTCCACATATAACCATCATTACTTTGGACAACGCTTCCGATGTGGGACAAGTTCAACCTCCCACTACGTACACAGTAGCCTGCCAACACAGTAGCTTACCAACCACTGGTAGCTCGCCCATACCCTTAGGCCCCGCCCACGTGTGCCCGCCCACATGTGCAACAGTGACGGGGCGTTACAATATCCCCCACCGAGGGCAGAGCCGTCATCTGCTCTGATACCATTTGTAATGGCCCGACCAGCATTATACGATATTGTCCGCTCTGGGTCCCACTGGACTTGCACGGTTTTGTTCTCACAGTTGCCCCCAAAAGGCTTCGTACCAATTAAGGTATGATATTGTCCGCTTTGGGTCTCGATCGACTGGTAGCTTGCCCAGACCCGGTGCTCCCGTGGTCCCGCCCACATCAGCCTAGCGAACCCTCACGGATTTGTTCTTGCTTAGCGGAAGCTCAGGGCTAATCACCCACAGGAGGCCTCATACAGTATAGGGTGAGTCTCCACATATAACTATCATTACTTTGGACAACGCTTTGGATGTGGGACAAGTTCAACCTCCCACTGCGTACACAGTAGCCTGCTAGCACAGTAGCCTACCAACCACTGGTAGCTCGCCCGGACTCTTAGGCCCGACCCACGTCAGCGTCCACCCACGTGTGCCCGCCCACATATGCAACAGTGACGGGGCGTCATAGGAAAGTCACTTTTCTATTTGCTAGTGGTCCTCATATTTGTTACTGCTCCCTTATACATATCCTCAATCATGTCAATGTTTAAACTCCTTTCTTTCCCGACACCCACTAGGTTAACTCTCTAATTTTCTTTCAACCAGTTGTCAATTGAAACTAATTTCGAAGTATTTACGAGTATTTGATGAAATGATCATCAGATATATCCTAATTTTGAAATTTTGAGTGTAGGTGATCCGATTTGAGAAAAATTCAAAAATTTCGCAATTTCTCCCAAATTGCTTACAATGTTGCACTCCAAACATGAAGTCAAAGCATGTATGAGGGCTGATCAGTCTACCGATTTGTTAAGTCCTAGTCAATTTTCGGTAAATAAAAATCATTTTTTAATTAAAAATTATTATTATTATTTTTAAATTTTTCATTCAACCAGCTGCCAATTGAGACTAATTTCGAAATATTTAGGATTGTTTGATTAAATGATCATCACATACATTCTAAATGTTACACATTCAATTTGAATATAGTTGCATTGGTTCAGTCAGACAACATAGCTTAGGACTATACCAAGAAAACCTATTATGTGTACTTCTTTTTTTAGATGTTATGGTTTAAAAGTATGTATTAAGGTCTTTTTTAACAATCCCTGAAGTTTAATTGAAAAATTCAACCATTTTACCAATGTTTCCCCATGTTTTGCAAAAAGTGTGATAAATTATTTGATACAAACGATATATCCTGTGCCATAACCGATGTGTATTTGTATCCCAAGGATGCGATACGTAATGCGATACTAATATTTCGAACACCGACCCGACCCATTTTCATATTATCTAACTTGAACTTGGCTTAACCCTAATTCTTCTGTTTGAGTAATGAAATTTGATCCAAACCGCTGATATGAAGATCCCCACTAGGGATCATGTTTTAAATATAGCAAGTAACCGAGCCTTGAGGGAGAACTGAGTTGGTTTTGTCATGACCTGCTAGGACAAACTGATCAAGTCCAATTTGACTCGGTTTTGGTTTGAAACGAGTTGCATGCCAAAATGGGAACTTAAACCATGCCACGAATGGTTTAAAACTCTTATAGATTGGAGCCGGGTTGGGTTGAGTGCTGCATGTCCAGGTTGGGTTACAAGTTGGGACTCAACTTGAACCTGATCTGGATTAGAATCAGTTTACAAGAATCTGGCCCGAACCTAAACCAAACCAACCCAAGTTAGAATCAGGTTGGGCCAGTTGGGATCAGGTTGAGCCTGGCCCAATTTGAAGCCCTGATTAAAGTGCCCTTGGGTACATAGGCTTCTGCTTGTGACAATGATGGGTTGGATTAAGTACTTCTATCGTATCACAGATAAATAAGTGAAAGAACCTTTGTATTCTATACAAAGTTGTATTTTTTGAGTGTTCTACACCACAAGGCTTATGCCCAATCATCTGCTGAACTTCCTAACTAAAAGGTTAGCAAAGTTAAAAAAAGAAGGTTGGTAAACATCTCTATACCCTATTCATGAGCAATATTTTGTGAACATGTTGTGTTCAGTTTTTTATTTTCCTCTTCTTCTTCTTCTTCTTCTTCTTCTTCTTTTTTTTTTTTAATAAATATTTTATTATATTATTATTATTTTTTGCTTTTCTCAATGTTTTTATGCTCACTCTGATACAAGAAGATGTCCCATACTTTTCTAGCAAAATTATGTAAATTGAAAAAGGATAAGGGTCAAACTAGCATATCACAAATGGAGAAAATTTTATGATATGTATATAGACAGGTGGAAGTTAAATGATGCCTCTTTCCCAATCATATTTCTTCATTTCCATTTTGTAGGTTATCTCATTCATGATTTTGAGGTACAAGAAGTTGAAATCACGTCATCAAGACCAAAAACAGCCTACTACGGTAAATGGAGTGGATGATTCCAGATTTCGTCTGCTTTTGGAGGCTTGGAAACCAATCTCAATGGGATTCAAGAGAAGGTGTGTCGTGTTTCTCTGTCTTCTTACAATAGATGTAGCTTATCAATTAAGTCAAAGCATTTGCCTTATAATGTAAACAACGTAGAGATATTTGTGCATGGATATGTGCATGTAAATATGAGATGTTGTTGAGCTAAGAATCTTATTAAAGTGCTATTGATGAACTTTTTGTTACCATTGGAAAAAAAAAACTGGACTCTTTGTTGATACATGCATATGCATGAGATTCCCTAAGGCCAGCATTTATCTCTGGACACAGACATGCATGCAAACCTAGCCTTTTTGTGGGACATCCAAGTTGTATATAGGTGGGTATATGTGTTGTTCTGGATATCAGGACAGTCCAGTCATCAGGTGGGTCACACGTGGGAAAACAATGTTCAGCTTAACAAAATTTTCTAATGATCCACATCCACTGCACGTGTGCCCCACCTGATGAATGGACTAGCCTGATTTTTGGGCCTGGTCATCTACAAGGGGGCCCCACCTGGTGCATGGCTCCAATGCTCCACATACATGAACGACTGTCTGCTGTGTGCGGGCTTATATAATCTGATATACATTTGACACATGTAAACTGAACTTTCAGGCTTTTCCACTAGTAAAATACAGATGATGGATGCACCCTTCTCTAACCTCTTCATGTGAAGAAATGATGAGAAGCAAAAAAATATTAAGTCATGTCATTTCTTGAACATTTCCCTTCAAGATTAGATGCAGTTTTGGTGCACCGAAAGCTTGCTTAAGACAGCTTTCGTTCCCTTGATAGGCCTTTTGTAAGGACATCCACAAACTGTTCGTTAGATGGACCATGTTGTGGCTTTACGTGATCAGCTTCATTATCCTCCGACAAACGATAATATACTTTCTTCTTTTCAAGATGCATTTATTTATTTATTTATTTTCCTTTGATAAAAATCCGAACTCATCTAAATCATGTAAAAAAAAAAAAATCAGAGATATACAAACCATTAAAAGGAAACAATTAAACATCCATATATTGAATAATTAAACCATTCATTTGGACACACAAGGCTAAAGCAATCAAGCGCCCCTCCATGTTTAATATCTAAGTGTCCGTCAGTGTCGAGAAGCTTACTTAAAATGAATACCATAATCAAGACAAAATTTTGAGAGTGAATTTTCCTTGCAAAAGATATTTTCTAAAAAATTCCTATCCTTTTCTGGTTGTAAAATGACCAACATGGCCCCATGCGGCACCTCATTTTTTCGAGGAGCTGCACACAGGTGCCTTGTCCGCCCTTTGGGGTCAAGCATGGCAGCTCGCTATGGTTCATGCCTAGGCCCTGCTCAGTCCCATAACTTGTTCGTACATTGGCATCAACACGTGTTCTTCTGCGCCATTTTTATGCTTATACCTTCTCATGTTGCATTGAATTATATGAAACAGCATAATTTCCCTTGTATTTACCTATTCAATAATTTTAAGGTGTTATGGTTCCATAGATGCATATCATTTAGTTTCGAGTATCCTAAGTGTCAGTTAATAAGGATGTTACTCTTAATTCATATCTTTCCCTTTTCATTGCATTTTCATGTAGCTTTGTTGTGGGAGTAGAAAATTATTGTTAAAACAAATTAAGACAAGTATTTATATATGCCTGTAGGTGGTGGGACTGCATTGCTTTGCCAGATGATGTTGATTGTCATGATGAAACATCATTTAGACAGCAAATAAAGAAACTTGCATTCATGGTACGCTCTCCAGCAACTGGTGTCATGCATGGACCGTCATTTTTGGATAGATTTCCAGTATTGCATTCCTCCTAACTGTATTGATTCTCCAGGACCTTTAAGTTGAAAATTGCACTAGTATCTTTCTCATAATCACTTGGAGAGCCCATTAGTCTCAATGGAAAACTGTGTACACAATATACAGAAATAAATATTTTATAATCTGATCTTTTTAGTTCTTCGCATGATTGAGCATCAGTTGGTTCAGTTTATTGTTATTATTTTTAGAATTATTTTATTTATTTATGATTTGAGTTGATACCAGCAAAGTATCTTAGGCATAGGCTCAAGAAAAAAATTAAAAAAAACGGACATCTATGTTTCTTGGGCATGGTTTTTTGGACTATATATATGGATCCTTAGAGCCTATATATGGATCCAACAATTTTATTGAAATCAATGTATACAAAAACTGTCACGTAATGGTAATGGCCATAACCATTATGCGTTACAGGGCCGAAACGGCCATTATAGGAAAAAAACTGCCCGTAACGGACCTATAACGGTCCAAAAACATGTTTTTTCAAAATAAAAAATGCC
The DNA here is from genome assembly GCF_029962835.1 of Magnolia sinica. Lineage (NCBI taxonomy): Eukaryota > Viridiplantae > Streptophyta > Magnoliopsida > Magnoliales > Magnoliaceae > Magnolia > Magnolia sinica. The sequence goes on from NC_080584.1 coordinate 62,226,802, forward strand.
ATAACGACCGTTACAACCCGTATCATAATGGTAACGGCAGTGGCCGTTACGACCACTGTTACTGCTATTGAACACCTTGATTTTAATTGATGTGCCCAACTACAATTCACCGAACCTTCGTAGAAATTTCCATGGATCAAGCAATCATCGAACACTTGGTGTGTGTATCTACAATTACCAAACGGTTGTAGAAAATTGCATTGATCTCTAACTTGTTGATTTGACAATTGCAATTGTCTCCCTCCTGAAGAATGAACCCTGCTCCGGTACCAACTTAAGCAAGCCCGGTAGCACCGAATTCACGACGCAATTGGCTATGGGGTGAGGATTCCAAGCTAGCAAGGAGCTTGGGCATGGGTAATTTGAAACCTCTGAAATTGGGGATCCAGGAGTGACTCAAGTTGATTGTTAAAAACTTGGCATGCATATGTGCAATTGCCTAACCTTTGTATGAACTTGCATTGATCTCCCAAGTCGTTGATCCGGCTCAACTGAATCGCAATTGTTTTCCTTTCAATGAATTGTGCTATATGATGCCAAGTTACATAGGCCGAGTTGTCGAATTCCCAACATTGTCTGATACGGTTGAGAACACTAGTCTCAACGAGGACTCAAGAATGGAAATATGAAATCTTCCAAAATTGGGTGATATGCAATGACTCAATGAAGATCAAAAGGTCTATTAGAGTATCAATATTGTTATATGTATCGATGGCTGAGGGAACATTGGGAAAAGGAGGAATTTTTCATGGACATTTCAAGAGATGTCAAAAGATACATGTTTACACATTTAGGTATCAAAATATTGCAAAAAACAACTATACATAATAAGTTTCCTTTTTATAAGGCCTTAAACAAGTGCTATTGGGAAAAAAAACAATGTAGTTATATGATATATTCAAAATGAGTTCATATCGTTCAATTCAAACCATACAATGCAAGTAATAAAACATGAGCAATACATCCATAAATCAAAGAGAATGAAAACAATACTTTTGCGTCAAACCCAAATGGAGTTATGAGGTGGCTCAAAGTCATTATCTCTGTCCCTACATACATTATATATCCATGCATCCATTGTTGGAGTTATGTGTGAAATTGCGTGGAATAGGATACCACGACATGCGAAAGCTTGGTGGAGCTACGGAATGAAGGCTATGTCCGCGGGGGGGGGGGGGGGGGGGTGATTAGGACTAAATAAAATGTCTTTTAAACACAATTGCCTACTTAAACTAGTCTCTAATTAAACTAAGCAAGGCAATGTAACACCAAGGCTTCCAAGCCAATAGTGGGTCCAATCATATAAACTACAATGGATGTGGCAATTAAGCAAGTAGTCTATGACATGATAGTGTACATGTTTGTGTGGGATATGTTATTTATCAACTTCTAACATTCATCTAATTATGCATACATATAATTCATTTAAACAATCACATAAGCATACTTAAACAAGTGCTCAAAGACAATCCCAAACACAAGCATGTATAGTGGTTCGGTTTCCCTACTCCACTCCCGGCGAACGCACTCAACCCATGAGTGTTCTAGATTTCACTATCAGAGATTTTGAATCAGGTTCACCTCTAATCTTTACAATCCTACATAAGGACTGACTTCCTCAGAGACTTATGTGGTTTTCTATAGGCTCGCCATGAACTTCAGTCCTAATCCAAGGATCCTACATTTATTCCTGTTGGCGGCTCCCTCAGAGACTAACACACACACCCGTGTCTGGTGGCCTACACAAGGATTTGAATTTAGGTCCTACATAAGAAACAATATCCTACACAAGAATTTAATCGAATTTAGAAATTCAAACTCTATACTCAATCCTACATAAAGGAGTGTACATGGACTGTTACAAATGACAACTTGTTGGATTAAGGTCCTTTTGTAGCGCCTTCTCGTGTTGGTTAATCGATGCTCTTCTGTGCTTCAATTAGCTCTCCATTACTCTCCCGATTGTGATGCCGATGCATTGCTAATGCTTTAGCTCCAAGATCAATTACCTTGCATGTGTTACTCCTTTGAGCTGATCAAGGTGATGAGAGGTTGGTGAATTCTTATAATCCTAGGGTATTCACGTAGGTGGGTCTTCTAAAGGATTTAGACAGGGGCATACCTATAGAGGTTGGGTATAAAATCTAGAAAATGGTAGAGTTTAAGCACATCTTCAAGGTGGAGGTTGGCATCCTCATTAGAGTGTTAATCCTAACGACGATGACTTAGAATTTATTAGTTTAAAGGCTTAAGATGAAGGATATGATCATAAAATCACCTAAGCTTCTATTGCACAAAAAACTCATCAAAATGTCCAAGAACCGAATGCCTTATATATAAAGTTCAATAAAAAAAGAAAGGAGCAAAATGTTGTAAAAAATGAGTGGATTTTAGAGCTCCCATGATACCTTGGGTGTATTTAGGGAGAAAACCCTTTTTTAATTCTAAAGTGCTTTTTTAAAGTGTAATATAAATAGTGTGTTGGTTTGAATTATAGATAAATACACTAAAATGAATAGCTTTTATTATCTTCAACATATGTGGTTTTACCTAACTTATAAAATTAGTTGACTCACTTGAGACTCAAAATTTATTATTTTTAGAAAAAATAAAATCTTTCAAAAGACTTATTATAATGATTATTTAACATATTACACATGTATACAACTTTCGTATATTAAACGTCATTTGTTTTATCAAATTGATTATCCCGTGAATATATTGCAGATTCCACCTTAGCCCAAACTTAGGCTTCCAAACACAAAATTTGGATTTGACATCATTCTAATTATAGGCCACCAAATACAAATAAAGATTCAAAATTACTTCAATTCAAGTGAAATTGTATTTGAATTCCACCATATTTCAAATCCAAGGAACCTTAAAAGTATAAAAGGAAAAAAAATGAAATGTTTAAAATTATTAAATTTACTTGCAATTTTAATTAAACTCCTAAAATGATTACAGTTTATAAAATCATATGGGGCCAACAAGCCTTAGATGGTTAGCTAGGGAGTGGAGATTGCGGATAGCTTTCTCCAACAGCATATCGTTCACACGAGATAGATAATTATATCTGCAATGTTATAGCTATTGGAAGCTATAGTGGTCATTTAGATTATTTTTGCCCAATGAGGTTCCTTTGGTTTGAATTTGTGTGATCATGACAATCCATTAAGTTGTCCTCTATTCCTACTTACATCAATGATATCATCAGCAATGCCACCCTCATGTGGTGCAGTAGGAAGATGGATTGAAATCTCCTACAAGACAAATTGTAAGAAGCACATGCAACAACCAATGTGATATCCAACTGCAAGCCAATGGATTTGAGTCCTTGCCTCAGTAGTACACTCGGAGGAGTTTCAACAAGAGGTCTTGGTTTTGATACCATAGGTGGTGAAATCCCACTATGGCGGGCGTGGGTGTGTGTTTAAAAAAATAAAAATAAAAATAAAATTTCAAGAGCTTAATGAAAATCATTTTGATAAAAAGTTTAGGTGGGCCACAAAACATCAACAATGTAAAAGTTACTATTAAAACTTGTAACTTCACTGTTCTGGTCCACCTAAAACTCACTTGATTAATGAGTTGGATGGCATGTAAGAATACAGTTGCCATAGGAAGATTTCTAAGGTGGGCATTTGGATCTTCGTTGTTGATGGGATCAGGTCAGAAGATGATGTGCTACAACTGATGCAAGGAGAGTTACACCCACATGGCGGGCTTGGTCCACAGAGCTCAGATGTTGCGAGCTTTTCTTGCGAGTGTACGAGGATTCATCATTTGTATGTGTGGTCTATCTGATCGAGCAAGATGCCAACTTCCTGAGTTCCTGTGCATGTGAGATACATATGATAGAAGACTGGGATGTGGGTAGGGGTGCATGTGGGGCCACCGAATAACACCAAAAGAGGCTCGGCCTGCCTGGTGACGGGATTCTGTGGGGCCCACTGTGATGTTTGTGTTTTATCTATACCGTTCATCTGTTTTTGCCCGCTCATGTAGGGCATCATTCAGAAAAAGCCGTAGATCCAAAGCTGAATTGGAACACACCACCGAAAAAAAAAGAAAAGAAAAAGAGTAGGGATAGTGATTCCGGAAACGGATTGGCAACTCTCCCTGCCACCAGCCAATGGCTGGTGGTCGGTGCTCTGTGAGCCCCACCATGATGTATGTGTTTCATCCATACCGTCCATCTATTTTTCTAGATCATTTTATGGTATGAGACAAAAAATGAGGTATATCCTAACCTCAAGTGGACCACATTACAGGAAACAGTGTTGAATGTATGTCGACCATTAAAAACTTTTTGGGGGCCACAAAAGTTTTGGATCAAGCTGATCTTTGTTTTTTTCCTTCATCTGGGTCTGTATGACCTAATCAACAGATTGGATTTTAAATAAACAGTACAGTGGGCCTTAGGAGGATTTTAATGGTGGATATCCAATCGCTATTGTTTTCCTGTGGTGTGGTCCAACTGAGATTTATATAACTCTAATTTTTGTGACCACTAAAATAATCTGTAAAAATGGATGAACAGAATGGATGAAACATATACATAATGGTGGGACCCACAGAGAACCGACCACAAGCCATGGGGCTGGTGGCATGGGGAGTAGCCAATCGGTTTCCAGTGACTCCCACCATTGAAACCTTCATATGCCCTCGTTAAAGTTATTTACCATCCAACCTACTTATAAAAGTCACGTAGACTTGGAAAAGCTTTCAACGGTGGGCATTCAATCCTCACTCTTTCACGTGGAGTAACTCACATCAGCTTTGGATCCCTCTCATTATTTCGCTCATGCTTTAAAATGAGCTTGCAGAGTGGATGAACGGTGTGTATAAAACACACACATCACGGTGGACCCCACAGAGTTGGGTCATCAGGCAATCCCCGTCCCGAAAAAGTGGGGCCATTTGATAGGCTGGCATAATATGCCCACTGATGCACAGATATGCTGCTACTGTACATCAAGTGGCACAATCCTAACCGTCCAAATGGTGGGCTATACAGTAGATGGACTATGTTCCCACAGAAAACGGATTGGACGGTCGTAGCCTCATATCAATGTGCATTTGTCTGATGATTTGGACCATTGGAGTGTTTTATTACAACCGTTAATTTTCTGACCATAAGTCGGACTGTTTAATGACCCCTTTCGATGATTTGTTGTGTTATGATGCATCAGCTCTCATACCCACCGTTCTTACAGTTTGATTTAGGAATGCATACGCAAGTGTCAAGATCGCATGGCGGCACTCTGCATTTCACTTTGGAAGTTTCATCTTCACATTCCGTTTAATCCCAATGATTTTAATGCAACGCTTCCTCAACGCCTGGCCTACCTGATGACGCCCCTGATGAATGGCTCAGATACTGCTTTCATATTCGTATTATGTTCCTTCCTCATAATGCTAGTTTCAAGATGATGCATACCATATGTTCGACGTTTGGGCTCAACGAGATTTAGTTTAATCCCAATGATTTTAATGCAACGCTTCCTCAACGCCTGGCCTACCTGATGACGCCCCTGATGAATGGCTCAGATACTGCTTTCATATTCGTATTATGTTCCTTCCTCATAATGCTAGTTTCAAGATGATGCACACCAGTTGTTCGACGTTTGGGCTCAACGAGTTTTCGTACTCTGCAGTTTATGTGTAAGCAGCAGTTGAAAAAGTAGGAGGACAAAAGGTGTGACTTGATTGCAGAGACCTGCAGAAGAGTGAAGACTGGGACCGCATGACAAGTGATTGTTTAAATGTCTAAAAGAAGAAGAAGAAGTAAAAGACTTGGCTGGTAAAACTATCCAATTTATTTAGCTTTACATATAAAAAAATTGGAAACCTCATTTATCCTGTTTCTCACTTTCAACAATGATAGTGAGAAATCTTTATCTCAGCTATTTCTTGGGTGATTTACAATATTTTGAGGGTTTTTTTTTTTTTTTCTAACAGAAAAATTCCTCGTAAATCCCAAATTTACCAAGGGATTCTGCCACGAATCAAAATACCTATTAATGTTTTTAAAAAATAAAAATAAAAATTTAAGGAAACTATAAGTACCCTTGTTTATTGTTTTTCTTTGGGCCTGTTGGTTCATGTAAGTGGACCATCGTTATCATTTCCCAAGAATTCACTGCAATTTTACCTTATAAAATCTCAATCTGTACAATTTCACAATGTTAAAACAAATAATGGAAGAATGTCATTGTTGTGGTCAAATGTGACTGACATCATCAAACAAGTAAAGGAAATAGTAATTATTACCCGTTTCATTCATTTACTAAGGTAATTGGAAAAATGAATATACCTTAAAAGTATTAAAATCAGGAAAATTTGGGGCCTAAATGGTTTTTGTCTGAGATCCAGCCTGTCAAATAGACACACTCAATCGTAGTAAATGCATGAACAAAAATCTTTGATTGAATCGCTAGATGGGTTGCACATGCATTTTGATGTTTTTGATTGGTGTATATTATTTATTATGGTGTGACACACCTTATGCTTAGATTGATTAAAATTTTGGTTCTTTTGAACATAATGGCATATTACATCTAATGGACGGGTTAAATATCATAAAAAAATCACATGGGCCCCACAATTCTCCACTTCACCACATTCTAAAGAAAAAGGTGCACGGTGTGCATTATGGGAATTTCACCACTCAAAAAGAACTAAATTTCAGTAATAGAGTCATTAGGTAAAATCATAATTTGTAAGGAATTTTGTGGTAAAAATCCCTATTTTAAAATCTACTAATATTTTTTAAAATCTCGCGATGGTTTAGTGTATTTCGCGAGATTTTCAAAATCTCAATGATACTTGTCCCACCCAACAGAGTGATCTGGGCACTGAACCATCGGTCCACTAGGGTTGTCCTACCCCAGTAGAGTGATCTAGGCGCTGAACCATCGGTCCACTAGAACTGAAGAGCTTAATATATTATGAAAGAGAAAAACTTCGATACTCAGGCAGGTATTGATGGTTGACACATATAAACACATGCACTAAGAAAGCGTACAAGTGGCATAAAAGCAACTTAAGTTAAACCATTCAAATTATGGGCTACATTTAGATGAATCACAAACATTAATTGAAAAATAGTCAAACATCCTGACTTCAACAAACTAATGTCCATTAATCATAGGATTGTATAATATCCACTGGTTGAATCAAAATAGAATGGTAGATTTATTCACTCTATCAATAACCAAGCTAGATCAAGTGTAGCATAAGAGGTTTGCCTTTTGTACCAGTTCCTATGGATTGATCAGTAAAAATTCTTGAATGAGGCATTCAATTCCATAGATGAATGGGTTCTACCTCCTTTTTTTTAAATTTTTTAAATTTTTTATTTTTTACAAAGAGAATGAATCTTTTTATTGAAGGATAAGAAAAAAATCAGTCCATATCTCCTGCGGGAATGATTTGGAAGATGCAAAAGGGTTTTGTACTAGAGTCTTGATTTATTAAAAGCCACATCTTTTACCTCGTACTCCAATAGGAAATTATCACATACAACTGTTTGTGTGGTGCAAATAGGAAATCTCTCCTCTACTAAATCAAAACAAATTTCATTACTATAGTTAAATTAAAAAAGATTCTTTGAAAATCTTCATTGAATTTGAATGTGAAATTCCCTATTGTACTATATACCAATTGCATGTGATTTTATTTTATTTTTCCTTCTCAAAATGTCTGCATACCCCACATGCACCTTTTTCACATGGCATCTAATCTGTGTATCAAGTGGACCCACTGTCTTCTATATAATCTGGCCGAAATAGCATGCCCATCCATGGATGAAATGAGGTTGACAGTACCATACATCAAAAGAGCAACTTAATACATTTCCTATATTTTATCCAATGAGGTAGTTGTTTACATCACAATGTATAAGAACTTAAGAAACTATTACAGGGAATAAAATAGTGGAAAGCAAAATTGAAGATTTATCTAAACAGCGCAGCAAAGAAAATAAGTAGAAGTAAATCTCCCAATTGAATTTCACAATGCTTAAATAGCTTATCCTGATACACTTTCCTGTGGGTGTGACCCAGACCTTAGGGTTCACCACTTCACCTCGATGTGTGCATTGTATATACATGCCGTCCATCTGTTTTCTGACTTATTTTAGGGTATGGTCCAAAAAATGAAGCAGATAAAAAAATCAGGTGGATCACACCACAGGAAAGAGTAATTATTGACCATTAAAAACCTTTTGTGGGCCACAAAAGTTTTGGATCAAGCAGATATTTGTTTTTTCCTTTCATCCAGGTCTGTGTGACGTTATAAACAGGTTGGATGGTCAATAAAAATTGCAGTGAACCCTAAGAAGTTTTTAATGGTGGGTGTTCAATGAGCACTCTTTTCCTGTTGTGTGGTCCACCTGAAATTTGTATCTGCTTCATTTTTGGGACCATGCCCTAAAATAAGCTGGAAAAACAGATGGATGGTGTCAACAAATACAATGCATACATCTAGGTGGGCCCTAGGGTCAGGGTCCCACCCACATCGCTCGTTCTAGGGTCGCAGCCAAGTCATGCTTTCATGTGCTACTGTGAACAGACATGGGCTGCACTTTTTTCTAGCTGCCATTTATATTCCTCAGGAGTCCTCCAATTGGGGGTAGGATCATCCCAGTGCTGTGACTTCCGGGTTATGGCACGTGACTGCAGGGCCCAACGAAGTATGTGCTTCATTCCCCATTTGGAATTAAGAACCTGTGAAGATCTTCCAAGAACCTGGGACGAGCGACAGACTGAGAATCCTTTTGTAACATTGGGCAATCACTTGCTTCAATATGCTGCCATGGCAATGCCTCCTTGCAAACATGAATTAATTCTTTAAGGCTAAAGAGTTTCAAAATCCCTAGCCTTGGAATTGCATTTCCCTCTTCCCTGATGATATCCGATGCTTGTCCATCTGCCACCTCCTTGGTTGTGACTATCTCCTCCATCTGAGAACAGTCTCTTACCTCGATCTCTTCAAGGTTCTTTAATTGCTGAAGAAGATCATGGGAGATGAGACTTTTCAACGGCTCACAATTGTCCACTTTTATGGTTCTTAATTTCCCAAGGCTTTCTCCATTAAGTTTCGTTACTTCAACCTCCTTTTCTTCAAATATCGCCCACATGTTATGACAGGAGCTTACCTTGATCTCTTCAAGGTTTTCCAGCTGTGGAAGAAGATCATAAGCAATAAGACTAGTCAATGGACAGCCACCCACTCGCAATGCCCTTAATTTCCTGAGGCTTTTTCCATTCGGAACCACTCCTTCCCAAATGCAAGTCAAGTTCCTGAGCCAAGCCAGGTCCAGTTCCTCCAAATTTGGTAATATGCTACCGTGTACATCTCCTTTTATTACACTGGTGATCCCACGACAATCTGCAATCCGAACTGATTTTAGGGTCACAAGATTGAAATTGCTCTTCTGAACTAATCCAGATATGCTGTTTAGGCCCTTACATGAACCCAACACTAGTGCACTTGTGCTGCTCAACAACACGTCAGCCCCTTCCCCTGAGAGATCAACACCGCTCATAATTGTGCTTCTTTCATTGTTCCACATTGGCGAGTATTTCGAAACGTAGGATCTTGGACCTATGCATATGTGGAATCTTCTCAACCGTTTCAACCAACTGAAATCTAAGGCAAGACAAGCAATGCTGTGTATCCTGATGTAAAGAACAGACAAGAACCTGAGAGACGACAGTTCCTCAATCGTCGATCTTCCCTCATCAGCCTTCTGTTCGACATCCCAGGTGTAAGCACTCAAAGACACGTCGAATACCTCCAAACTGGACAGCCTTGATACTGTACCGGCCTTAATTCTTTCTAAATTGAGCGTGCGAGATAGATACAATTGCTTTAGTTTATCCAATTGTCCTATCTCACTCGGCAGTTCGCTGATTTGGGTGCCAGAGAGATCAAGTGTTTGGAGTTCCTTGAGTTGTCCCATTGGCGGTAACTCTGCTAGAAAAGTGCAATCTCTTAGAAAAATTGCACGAAGTTGTCGCAGTTCTGTAACAGAAAGTGGCAATGATCTTATGGAAGTCTCACTTAAATTCAAGACTCTAAGTGCTTGCAACCCTGTAAAGAATCCTTCTAGGATTTCTTTGAGAGGATTGCTTTGTAAATGCAAAGTTGATAGCTGAGAGCATCCCACCATGCGATCTGGCAACCTTCTTATCTTGTTTTGGATGAATGAAGCTCTCTTCGTCGATTCCCACATGCCTTCCTCTGGCAGCTGATTCAATCCCATACCGGATTGAACAAAGAACCTGCTTCCATCTTCAAGCGAGGATGCTATCCAGATGGCAACATCGCGGACAACGTCATGCATCTTTACTGTCCCCTCGTGTGCGCCATTGTCCAAGAGGCATGAGTCCTTGAGATTTTCAATCAAGGCAATCCCCCTATTTGATGCTGATTCGAAATTCTGCCTCTCATCGATTAATCCCTCTGCTATCCAGTATTGTACAAGTTTGCTTGCTTCGATAGAGTAGTCTTCAGGGAATAAAGAGCAATACAAGAAGCATGGTTTGATGTTCTTACCTTGTAATGAGTCATAACTCCACTTCAATGGAGAAAAGACCTCCTTTTCTATCCCTCTGATGTCTGGGACTGAGCTTCGCAGTTCTTCCAAAGCATGCTTCCACAACTCGATCCTCGTCTTCCCCCTCATAGCCCTCCCTACGGTGATGATCGCTAGTGGCAGACCGCTACATTCTCTAGCAACAGCTCTTGCAAGTTCTCCTACCCTGACCAAATCAGTCATGTCTCCTGCGTTTTGGCAAAACAACGTCCAAGCTTCTTCATCGCTAAGAACTTCCACTCTGATGTCTTTATCCGTCTTCATCCCCCTACACACATCGAGAGATCGAGTGGTCAATATGATCTTAAAACCTTTGTGACCTTCCCCATGTGGTATACCCAATTCATCCAGATCGATTTTCTCCCAGACATCATCGAGAATCAAGAGGAATTTCTTCCCCTTCAATTCTGCGAACAACCGAATAGCAAGTTCCTGTATGGTTTCTCCCCTTCCCATCCTGACGTTCAATCTTTTAGCGACCTGCGATTGAACCCTCTTCATGTCGGAGTCCTTTGATACCGTCACCCATATGATAACATCGAAAGCTTGAGCTGAGGAAGAGCATTCAAGCTTGTTGTTCAAGTTTTTTACTAGAGTAGTCTTGCCTACTCCTCCCATACCCCATATCCCAATATTTCCGACTCGTTCATCCACCAGAAGCTCCAAAATCTGTTCTAGTGTATCAAGTGCCGCTCTCTGACCCATGATTGGTGCAACCAGGATCTCCTCAACTGCACATGCTCGGGGATTCCTCACCACCATCCCCATTGAAAAATTAGCTGAATCTATAGCTTCTTTCACGTCCACGAGCTTTTCCACCGTTTCTTTGCTCAATCTATATCGCATACAACAATTTAGCCCACACCCACGTAGATTTTCTTCATTTGCTGTGACTTCTTCCTCTATCAAATTCACTTTGATCTGGATTTCTTTGACATCTTTCGGCCACTCTTTAACTTCCGCAGTCGGTAGCCTCCCTTCTTTATCGGCGGATTCAAGCTCTTCATTTATGGTGGTTTTCAGATTCACAAGTTGTTTCATATACCAGTCGAGTTCTTCTATGTTCGATCGGAATTTGATGAATATGGTGGCCTTGGAGAATATGAAGCCACAGAGGTATTTTCCTGCTTGGAGGATTATAGAACCTAAGGTTTCCATGGCCCTTTCTCTCCTGCAATGGTCGGCAATCGATCGGTCAACAACAAAGAGAATTAGAGAAGAAGGAGATTTCAAGGAAAGGAAGCAAAGAGTGTTGGAGATTAGAGATTGAAGGAGGAAACCAAGATCAATGGAATGAGTTTTGGACTTTACCCAACTAACTAATTGACTTCATTGGAAATATCGTGCTTAGTTTATCATAAAATTTAGTTCCTGATCAGCCAAACAAGCGATGCATTGGTTTTTCTTGTGAAGGTGGGTCGCTCATCAGGTGGGTCCCACTTGTAATGGATGGTGTAGAGAGCCAGGTCAGTATGGTCATTTGGTGGGGGCATGAGTTTATGTTGAATGTGGATTTTAGTCCATTTCTTGTAAGTGTGATTCTCTTTAACTCATATGTCGTGTGACCCACCTGATGATTGAAATTTCCTACAGTTGAGACCATCCATAAGCCTCCAAAATTGAGAAGAAAAGTGTTATGAAACTAGAAATTCCATGCTCTTTCAGCTCCTATGATTTTCTTGTGTTTTCTCAATGTCTTACAATTGGATTACTATCATTTGCCACCTCACACAGATCTGAATCTCAGGTGAACCAAACCATAGAAAACAGTCGTGGTTTAACGCCCACCATTAGAAACTTCCTAAGGCCCATAATAATGTTTATTTTCCATCCTACCTGTTGATTGGGTCACAAATATCAGCTTGATCCAAAACTTTCCAAAACCCACCACGGCAGTACCTGAGGGGTGACTACAGAATCCGAGTCCAATCATAACAATATCATAGGCGTAAGAGTGGATTAGGTGTTTCCTGGGTGGGTGTTACCCTTATCGTGTGGGGCCCACCTTGATGAATATGTTGTATATATATGTCCCTCCCTTTTTTCAGCTCATTTTAAGATGTTATCCCAAAACTTAAGCAGATCCAAATCTCGGGTGGACCACACCACTGGAAAAAGGTGGTAAATGACCAATAAAAACATTTTGGAGGCCACAAGACTTTTGGATCAAAGCTGATCTCTGTGTTTTCCCTTCATCCAGGTCTGGTTGACTTTATCGACGACTTGGATGCCAAATAAACATTGTGGATTTGCTTACGGTTGGCCTTGGGAAGTTTTTAATGGTGGGAGTTCAATCACCACTTTTCTTGTGGTGTGGTCACCTGAGATTTGGATCTGCTTAACCTTTTGGGACCATGTCCTAAAAGGGGGTAAAAAAAAAACAGATGGATGGCGTGGATATATAACACATCATCAAGGTGGACCACACCATAGGAAATAGTGGACATTGAATGCCCACCATTAAAACTTCCTAGGGACCGTAGTGTTTTTTTTCCATCTAACATGTTGATAAGGTCACATAAACCGGGATGAAGGGAAAAGACAAATATCAGCTTGAGCCCCAATAAGTTTTTAATGGGGAATCACCACTCTTTTGCTGTGGTGTGGTCCACTTGAGATTTTCATCTACTTTATTTTTCGGACCATTAGCTAAAGTGAGCTGAAAAAAGTGATGGATGGCATTGATATATAACACATATATCAAGGTGGAAACACCCATTGTGGTGTTACCTGGGTACACTAGATTGGCCCTTGAACAGTTGTGAACACCCTCCCCCGAGGCACATGCGCAACTGCAGTGGAAGACCGCCTTTTACTAGATGGGGGTTTTCATTGTTGCGTGCAGTTGATCTTCTTGGGGTAACAAGGGCCTGATGTATATGGGTTGTTGGGCTTGTCTTGTCTTCCTCGGTTGTGTAGTACTCCAAGGATGGCCTCTGGATGTTGTGTTTAAAAGAATCAAGTTGCCACTAGCAGGTTAGGCTGTGATATGCCCACAGTCGGCTACAGTCCATGGACCTGTCCTAGGCTGGGGAATCGTGAATGACTCCTGATGTATGGCCCGCAACCTGGGTAAGGGTTTCAGTTATGAGGGAAGAAGTTAGGTACCTTCTTTCACCTACACTCACATGCAGTCTCTCCTTTAAGGGATAAGCAATTTCTAAGGAAATTATATATGTGTAACAAAAGTTAGTCACACGGCCATGCTTTGCATAGCCCTATAAGAGGATTAGACGGCCAAGAAAGAAAACAAAAAGAGTCCTAGACTTGCTTTGCAAAGTCAAAAGACAATGGGTAGGAGATAAAATAAATATGTAGCAAAGAAGATAAAAGGTTCTAACCTTGTTTCGTAGAGCCAAGACTTTAAGCAAGTGATAAAATAAACATGTAACAAAGAAGACAAAAGGTTCTGGCCCTGCTTCATAGGGCTGAGTCGGTGGGTAGGCAAGTAAGGTATTTGTTGAGAGGAGAAATGTGCCCGATAGACTAGGTTTTGAGCATCATTGAGACGTGAGAGAGAAAGGCAAAGTCAAATACCATTTTCTTGAGTAAGAAAAGGATAATCAGACGTCCCTAATCTTGACTCTACTTCAGACTTGACTCACTGGCTTTGATGAGTTGAATTGCTGTGCAGAACTTAGGTAGGAGCATGCGAGGAGTTGTAGAGCACCCTAGGTGGTAGAATCTCGTTGGGGAGCAAAAACTGAAAATAATTTCTCCAAGCATCTAGGCTATTCTCTTTACCATTTTCTGCCTCTATGAAAAAATTCTTCTGCATCATGCTTGCCATGGGTTGAATACAAGTACGGACCACACCACAGGAAACAAAAGTAGTGATTGAATGCCCACCATTAAAGACTTCTTGAGATCCAATGGAATGTTTATGGGCTATCTAATCTGTTGATGAAGTTCCAAATACCGGGATGAAGGGACCAGACAAATATCATCTTGATCTAGAACTTTCGTGGGCCACATGAACTTTTCAATGGTCAATCACCACTGTTTCCTGCGGATCTGATTCATTTTTGGGATCATGCCATAGAATAAGCTGTCAAAACAAATGAACGGTGTGGATGGTGGGGCCCACAGTCAGGGATACATGACCTCTTTGGTGGTGGGGGCACCGATTAACATCGTATTGGTAGTTGCCCACCTTGATGAATGTATTGTATATCCACCACTAACTTCTGTATTTTTCAGCTCATTTTAGGACGTCGTACTAAATTCTAAGCAGATCCAAATCTCTGGTGGACCACACAATTGGAAAAGTGACGAATGACCATTAAAAACCTTTTATAGGCAACAAAAATTTTGGATCAATCTCATCTTCGTATTTTGCCTTCATCCTGGTCAGGTTGACCTTATCAAAAGGTTGGATGGCAAATAAACATGATGGATCTGCTTCTGATGGGCCTTAGGAAGTTTTAAACGGTAGGCGATCAATAAACACTATTTCCTGTGGTGTGTGTGATCCACATGAGATTTAGATATGCTTAATTTTTACGATCACCTCCTAAAATGGGCTGAAAAACGGAGATACGGAATAGATATATAACATACTATCAAGGTGGCCCCATGGTAACTGTAGCACCTTAGTAACACCTAATCCGCTCCCGATTGCGTACCGACAGCGTCGGTAGAGAGGTGGCTACCGATAGTGCTCTGTGGGCCCCGAATGTTGTATATATATGTTTTATCCAAGCCGTCTATCTATTTTTTCTGATTATTATAGAGAATTATACGGAAAATGAGGGATATAAAAATCTCTAATGAGCCACACTACAAAAAAAAAAATAAAGATTGAATGCCCACCATTAAAATCTCCCCAGGGTTCACTATAATGTTTATTTATCATCTAACCTGTTGATTAGTTCACGAAAACTTGGATGAAGAGAAAACACAAATATAAGCTTAATGTAAAACTTTTGTGGCATTTTTGACAATTGATCTAATGGAATCTCGCAAATCCAACGTGGAAAAGTGGCATAGATAGGTTAGTTAGATAAAGTAACTTCTCCTACCCCAAAATCATACATGATATGTCAAAAAACTTATACTAATTTGCAAGATACGACTGTTTTAAGGTTCTGCCGGTCTGGATTATTTCTGCCTCCGAACGGCCCTTCTTTGCTGCATCTTTGCCATGAAAGTGTCCACAACCCACTCTACATTAGTCCGGCTCCATGGCTCAGTGGTAGATATACTCTATTTCAATACTAAGACCAGGGATTGGGTGACCATGCATGTGGTGTAGGTGGGTGTGTAAGTGTGGGGGTGTGGGTGGGTGTGTTAAAAAAATAAATAAAGATGTTAATTTCTCTTGCATAATTACTATTATTTAAAATGAGATTAATTTGTTTTTGGGCCTTAAGACTTTCATCTTTATCTGTAAAAAGGCATGTCCTAACCATTTTAGAGTGAAGACTACACCGGTCGGAGATTTTGGTAATGTGGTTCAAGCGATTGGGAGGACTCGAAGCACAAGACAGTATCCCATACACAGAGGTGTGGCTTTACTTAAAGATAGCAACTGGCCCAAGAGTTTGTGAAACTACAACGTCTTTTCAGTTTGTATGTGCATGCCCATGTCCGGTGATCCTTACCATTGATATAATGGCCCCAAGGTGGTAAAAGGGCACGTCCATTGTACCTAACACGAGAGAATGTCCTACAACATGACACTTGTCATACGTGACTACATGAAAGGTGCACCTACACGACCATGTCAGATGATCCTCATCATTGATATAATGGGCCCCAAGGTGCTAAGAAGGAACGTCCAACGTTAACCTACCTAACAATGTTGTCATATCGTGACTACATCAAAGGTGCACGTAGACATGGCAAAGGATGTGCATTAACTGGGCTGCCTGGCTTGAACCAACGATGTCGGGTGGACCCTAACCATAGGGCCGACCTTGATCCATACATTGTATATCCACGCTGACCATATGTTTTGCAAGCTGATTTTAGGAGGTGATACCAAAAAAATGGAGAATGTGCAAATTTCAGGTGGATCACACCAAAGGAAACAATGGTCATTGAATGCCCACCATTACAAGCTTCCTAGGGTCCATGATGATGATTTTTTTTAATTTTTTTTTTTCATCTAATTTGTTGACAAGGTTAAACAGACTTGGATGAAAGGGGAAAACAAATTTCAGCTTGATCCAAAACAGTGTAGCCCACAGAAGGTTTTTAATGGTTACCAGTACTAAATGAATTACAAGTAAATTAGAGCTTCTAATTACAAATATTAGATGATTTGCTAGTAAGTCTTTACTACTTGCCCCCATTTACCACTATTCAAACGATCCCTAATTTCACAAAAATGTTATTTCACGTGCATCTGTTCGTTTACCTCACCTTATGGAATGGCCTACCTGTGAAATATCCATTCCATCCTCTTTACGTGGCATGCTATTAAAATGATCATCTGTTCCAAATATCAGTACTTTTCACTCGTCAGGTGGGCCACAAATGCACGAGTAAAATAGCTGGTCTGGATAAAATAAGAGTAGTGATTTTTAAAAGCCCAGAGGTTTTGTGGACACGAATTGCCCATGTGCCCACCCCACCGAACCCAACCCACAGTAAGTTCCTGCTGTTGGAAGCTTATGTGGGGCCGTACTTCAACTTCTAAATATATCCTAATATGGTAGGAATCCAAAAATTATGCAGATCCAAAACATAGGTGGGCCACATGAAAGGAAAAATTAGGAATGAAAACATCAACTACTGTTGAAACTTTCCTTTAGCCAACCATGATGTTTATATTCTATCCAAACCATTCATTAGGTTACCAATAGATAAACTATATGCACAAATATCATCCTGACCCAAAACTTCTGTGGACTTTAGAAAGTTTCCAATGGTGGGTGTTGAATCCACAATCTTTTCTGTGGCATGGCTCAACTGAGTTTTGGATCTATCTGATTTTTGGACTTCTATTATATTGTAAGCCTTATAAACTGATTAAGGGAGTGGATTTCTCTCTTTTCTCCTCGACAGGGTAGGTTTAGGTGCAGTCAAGATGGGCGGGTAGTTTGTTCATTTGTGGCTACTTAGGATTGATACAGGATAGGCGCGGCCATAGGCTTTTGTGTGGCCCACCCGAAATATTTGTATATCTTCTCATATGAATGCAGAACGAAGTTATTTTTATTTTTTATTTTTAAAAAAGGGAGTGGATTGCTCACTGGAGTCTCTGTTGGACCACATAACTTCCAACCACGGGAACTTTTTGTGGGCGGGGCACAGGCAAATAGCGTCCACGCTTTCTAATCCAACTCCGGTTTAGATTAGAGCTGTCAATGGGCTGGGCTTGAGGTAGGTCTCGGCTCAGATTTTGAACTGATTTGGGCCGGGTTGTCAGGCCAGTCTACTCAAAATTTTAAGTTTTAAAGCCCGATCTCGGCCCATTGACACCCTAGTTTAGATGCCTTCCACCTCACATGCCAAGTAATGGGTTTGGTTAGGCGGTGACAAGCTTTGTCCAGACCGGGCCTGCTTTTTTGAACCAAAGTCCAAATTTAGCACAGGCCAGTGATGGGCCAAAATAGTCCAACTTGAGCTTGACCTGAACTCAACCCAAGCCCAAGCTCAAAATTAAACCTCATGAGAAAAAATCTCAAACATGAACATAGGTGATAATCAGTTTGCTTGAGGGTGCAGTGGATTTTTTCCTTGGTGGAGGATGTTGATAAGGATGTCTCTCGCCGTTAGAAAGAGTGACAGAGAAAGCGCTTTCAGTCAAAGGCTTCGCAATGAAAAGCTTAATGATGCCCATAGAGGGAGAAGAGAAAGAGTGACAAAGAAAGCGCCTTCAATGGACCGCACCATGTCGGTTATGTAAAATCCACCATGACAGCTAGGTACATCACCGCATGGTAGAACCAAACCAAGGCCCAAAAATAAGTCTCATTCATGATTCTGGGAGACTATATAATTAGAAATAGCATACAGGGTAATGTTCACCCTCTAAACTGTTTCCCTTGACATAGCTCACCTGGTTTACATATGGGGTTCTTGTTTCGATCACAGGCATACTTTTTCTTAGGGCATATAATGGTTGGAGTGTATATCATATAATCATCATGATGAACCATGAAAAAATCTCTCTCAACTATTTCCTTTGTTGTGGCCCACTTTAATTACAAGTGAGCCTGAGTTTTTGGTCCTGGTCCTAACTTGTGATTACACATCCAATTGTAGGAGCAAATTTCACATTCACATTATCGTGGGACACCTAAAAATTTGAGAGTAAAGTATTAATGAAAAAAAAAATTATATGACTCCTATCCTTGATTTTTTATGGGCCCACAGTGATATGTAAATGAGATCCACTGTGGATGTGTAATCTCACATTAGGTGTTGGGCAAATAAAATCAGGCCGATGTGTAATTAAGGTGGGGCACATCAACGGACATATTTAGGAGATAGATGTACACCCTTGATTTTTACAAGGCTTACCATGATGATTATGTAAAATCCACCCCATCCATTAGATGCCATACATAGCATAGAACCTACACCCAAAACCCAAAAAATCACACTGATATGTGATTCATATAAGCCATACCAAGGGAAATAGTTTGTAAGGTGAAAGTTGCCCTTTATATTGTTTCTAATTGCGTGGTCCACCTAAATAACAGATAAGTTTGATCTTTGGATCCTGAGCCTAATATACGGTGAAACACCCAGTGATTGAGGAGGAAGAACATACCCATAGTTTCTTTAATTTATAACAAAACTGCCATTGCAAGTAAGTAATAGTCCAGCAGGACAGATTCCAGCTGGGCTGTACATGGTCCAAGCCTGATATAAAAAAAAAAAAGAGCCTGAATTTTGAGCTTACGCCCAGCCTTGAGGCTTGGTACACTCACAAGTCCAGCCCGAGGCGCTCAAGGCCCAAAAGCCAGATGGACCAGCCCGTCCCATGGACAGTTCTACTTCTCCTACATTTAGCAAAACAAGAATAAAAGAACACGTGCTGTCTCATTTTTTATAAAGAAGAGCATTTACTAGGTTTATTAAAAAGAAAGCGCACTGCCTACAATTTCTCAATGAAGAAAAGCTTTTCCTAAATCTGCCAAACAGAATATGCAATCCTTTTTCAAAGTTATATTAATCAAATTATCAAGATAGTGAAAAAAAAAAAAATGATAGAATGTAGGCATCAATCTTTTATTTAGTGTCCATTTACAGGCAGCTGAACAGATGGCTAGGACTTCTCAATCGGAAACAGATCGGCTACTCCCCCTGCCACCATCCCGGTGGCTGATGGTTGGTGCTCTGTGGGCCCAACCATGATGTATGTCTTTCATACATTCCATTCATATATTTTTACGGATCATTTTATGGCTTGATATGAAAAATTAGAGGGATATAAATCTCAGGTGGACCACACCACAGGAAAACAATAGTGATTGGATATCCACCATTAAAATCCTCTTAAGGCCCAATGTACTGTTTATCTGTTGTTTAGGTCATACAGATACAGACGAAGGGAAAAAACAAAGATCAGATTGATCTAAAACTTTTATGGCCCCAAAAAGTTTTTAATGGTCTACCTTCATTCAACACTGTTTCCTATAATGTGGTCCACTTAAGATTGGGATATACCTCATTTTTTGTCTCATACTATAAAATGATCTAGAAAAATATATGGACGGCATGGATGAAACAC
This sequence comes from Magnolia sinica, assembly GCF_029962835.1. Taxonomy (NCBI): domain Eukaryota; kingdom Viridiplantae; phylum Streptophyta; class Magnoliopsida; order Magnoliales; family Magnoliaceae; genus Magnolia; species Magnolia sinica. The sequence goes on from NC_080584.1 coordinate 62,247,096, forward strand.
ATACATTATGGTGGGGCCCACAGATCACTGACCATCAGCCATTGGCTGGTGGCAGGGGAGTAGCCAATCCGTTTCCTTCTCAATCAGCATCTACCGTATTTTCTGTTAAAATAAAAAATAAAAATAAAAATAATATTAATATTAATAATAATAAAAAAATAAAAATCACCGTGGCTTTCAAGTTAGGAACCTTCAGTCTAGGTACAAAGTCTTGGTCAATGGAGTTACTATTTGACAACCCTTCAATCTGTAGCTTGTTGTTGATGTAGACTGTTGATCAAATGATCCTCACCATGAATGTTATATTCAAACATCCCTTTGTACCAAAGATTCAACTCGTGAACTGAAAGAATCTTCCCATTTGCTAATGCAGTGCACATGTGAAGGATACATGCCACGTAGTCACAAAGTCCCGGGAAACGTAGAGAACACGGATTGCCTGCCGGTCACAAGAGATGCCCCTCGTGACCCAACTCTGTGGGGCCCACCGTGATGAATGTGTTTTTATCAAGGCCACCAGTCAGTCTGCCAAATCATTTTAGGGCATGAGCCCAAAAATGAGGCAGATCCAAAGCTCAAGTGGACCACCCTATAGGAAATAGACGGTGGGGTGTCTCCTATCAAAGGTTACCTGACTCTTATGGGTTCCACCATTATTTGTTATATCCATGCTGTCCAAAAATGAGGTATATCCAAAGGCTCAAGTGGACCACACCACAGGAAACAACAGTGACTGATTTTACCACCGATCAACCCACGTGGGACCATTGTGACATATATGTTTTATCTATGCCGTCCATCCATCTTTCCAACTCATTTTAAGGCCATCAGCCTAATTTAGGTGGTCATGATAGCTGTAAAAGAGTTGAACATATAAGAAGGATCCTCAACTAATTTAAAACTATTTTTAAAATATTGTATTAATACAGAATTTCCACCTCTTATAAATATTACTAACATTTTCAATTAAATGACACAGCTACAGTTTCCACAATGTCAAGGATCTGACTCTCAAACCATAATTGAGTTACTTTTCCGGTTTTGGAACTACGAATCTGTTATGATTCTCAATCTATGTCTCATAGAATTGAGTTGCGTTTCCGGTTTTGGAGCTACGAATCTGTTATGATTCTCAATTTCTGTCTCATAGAATTGAGTTGCGTTTCCGGTTTTGGAGCTATGAATCTGTTATTTTCTCTGTAATAAGTCGTCCAACTAGGGTGACAAGTACTCTTGATAAATACTATACACTACACAAGTTGGGCACTTTTTTTCACATTAATTGCTTTTATTTATACATGGAAAGGCGCAATTAATATCCTGCTATGGAAAAATCATAGCCAAGGTACTGTAGCTGCCCATCCACTGGGGCTTCTTTAGAATTTGCCAGTTTAGAGAAAACCAAGTCGTTGGCGTAATTGCAGCCACCAACTTGTAGAATTTCATCAAAGTCCATTGACCATAAGGTCAGCATCATCCAATGAAGCCCTTATGTACCTAAGAGCTTTCATGGATGGGGCCACCAAATTGACTGCATTAATTCACCACGCCGTGTGTAAGGTGGTGAAAGGAATTGATAATGCCTGCATGTAAACAAGTAATGGCCATCTCTTTCAAGAAATAAACGCTTGAGCATCTTCCATTGAATAAGCTTCCAATAAAGTCCATTGATGATAAGGTTGGAATCATTCACTGGTAAGGGATATTCATGGGTCCACCATATTAATAGCATCGATTAACCAAGTCATTTAGATGGCTCATGGCATCTAGATAACCAGCAACCATCTCTTTCATGAGTTAATAAAGAAAGAAACTTTGATACTCTGGCAGAGCGTGAAGCATCTTCACGATTTGCAGACACTTGTAAATTACTTAGAAATTGCATGGCTAACATATAAGTCATACAAATTAAGCCTATAAATTGTATATTATAGTTTAGATGTAACATGAACCTAAATAACATATTTATTTGATTATCTAACTATAAGAGTTCAAAAATAAATATTAAATGATCATATTTTGGTACTTAATCTTTTAATTACAAGTACTTTAACTAATGATGCAGCTTTCTGTTATCCCAAATACAGAAAATTTTATCTTTTCTCTATTTTCTCACCACTAGCCCATCTTTGAGTCACTGCATTGGACCAAGAGTGCAATTAGTGCCAATTATCACATTTATAGCATGATTGTGGGCCGCATCCATTGCAAACCACAGCACCAGGATTTGATAAATAGGTGGGACTAAACATGTCCTAGGCCTCTATGATCTTGTTTGTGATCCTGACCTACAAAAAACATGTTATCCCTCATCTCAACAGGGAATTATTATCTAAAAACAGGTATTCTCTACTTTTTATTTTTTGTAACTTCAAAACATTTGCCATCTCGCAATACATTAATCTGCTCCTACCTTTCTCAGCATAGAGAGAGAGAGAGAGAGAGAGAGAGAGAGAGAGAGAGAGAGAGAGAGAGAGAGAGAGAGAGAGAGAGAGAGTATGTTGTGTAGTTTCGCTGCTAGATTCACATGATTGCTGGTCCTGCCATCCTACAATCCGTAATCGAACACAATTTATAATTATAAAACATTAACCTTTTTAAGGCAATTTGCATCAGAAAGAGAGAGACTACATAATCTAGTGAAAGGATGTGAGAGATAAAGGTCCATCTTTGCATGGGTCCCACCATGAACAGTTTTGGTCTAGGCCACACCATGGGAACGTAGTGGTTCTGAGAACAATTTTACATTGTTCATATCGTTGTGGACCATCATATGATTTTTTAATCAGGCCTATTTTCCATATTACCTGATGAAATGGAGTTGATTTCACGTATACAAAATGGTAGGCCCCACGGAGCTTGAGTGTTTCACAACCTGCCTAAAAGAGGGCTAATAGACACCTCCAGTCTATTGTTTGGTTACAGTATCGCCCACCAACTCTTCTACTGTGTCTCATCATTCGTGGCCCTTTACCCAAATTAGGCTAGTGATCTGCACTTTGAACAAATTGGTACACGGATGGGTAACCAGAATGAATTTGATGTGGCATGGAAGGGATAATGGACACCATATATATATAAAGCCAGCCGGGTCTTAGGTTTTCAAGTATTGCACAATGAAACCCCCTCCTTTATACTTTAGATTTACAAGCTTTCTAATTAAGAAAGCCTTGTTCCTAGAGTTTTTTCTTTCATACAAAGCTAATTTTTACCATAGGGCATTAGCAGAAGATTCATTCGACACATAGTAAAAAATGTTATCGTCCAATCATCGCCGAATATGGTCAATTGTTTTCCTGTATAGTTTATTCTATTACATAGATGTGACAGAATATAAAAATATGAAAATATTAGCATTCAAATTAAAATCCGGTGCTTCTGCATGGTGGGATCAATTACAACTCTCACGTGTCCGACAGAACGAGGCGCTAATCTGATCATGGCCACGGATGAGATGCCTTATTTGATCATGATTCATCCCTTCTGATTATGAATAGGTATTGTTCCAGCAATACCCAAATTGCTGATAGGGGAGTCAAACCGTCATAGTTTACACCAAAGAATTTCAATAGTTGGCAACGCAGAATGACCAGTTGAGGACCGAATTGCAGAAGGTTATTGGGGTATAGGTGGGTTATAATTGATAATTCAAGACTGAGTTCAGATGTACCCAGTCAACAATGTGGATAAAGCGGTTCAGTTTGCAGGTAGGGCGTAAACATAGCTTATAAGAGTCCCTACTCACCCCTATCATTCGACTCGACTCCCCATGACGAGTTCAACACAGGATTCAGCACTGGCATGAGGAAATGAACCAATAGGAGGGCATCATCAACCTCCTACAACCGCAAACCGTAACATAGGGAGCAGTCCATCTAGGCCTCAATGTGCGACACCCACAACAGTGCGTCGGAGTAAGATTCCAAATCCTTTTGGTCAGCTAAGGCTGAACACTTGATATTATTGTGGCCAATCGAGCCACTTATCGAATACATGTCCTCAATGCCCCTTAGCCCACTTAACCATTAATGAATGGGGTACTAAAGGTGATACAGTAGAACAAGGCCTTAGATTTGATGGAGATTAACGAGCCATTGAGGAAGGAGCTAGTGATGAAGAATGGTTCGCTGATGATCATGGAGAATCCTTGGTTGTGAGGCAATTATTCTACACTCCATGGAAGGAGTTGCACCCACATTCGGACATTATGTTTGGTACTGGTGTATCGTCAACATGAAGGTTTGTGTGTAATCATTTCCAGTAGCAGTAGTGAAAATATCATCTCAAGAGTGATGGTTGAAAAGTTACAGCTTCTTACGATAAAGCATCATTCCCCTTACTCGATTGGCTGGATTAAAAAATGTGAACAAGACCAAGGTAACCGAACAATGCACTGTCTCGCTTTCAATTGATAAAATTTTTAAGGATCATGTACTTTGTGACGTGGTCCATGTAGATGCATGCCATATGTTACTCAGTTGACCATGGCAATCGGACCGTGATGCGACCCACCGAGGACGAGACAATGTATACGTTTTCATTAAGGATGGTCGAATGATGATCATTGCCCTTATGGCACCCAAGAACCACCTTGAAGCTTCTAAGGTAAAGGGTAGTTCTATCTTGACCATTCCGGATTTCTTGGAGGAATCTAAGAAAATCGGTGAGGTGTATGCCATAGTGGTAAAGGGCGAGGAATCAGAGCCCTAAAACAATCTCCCAAGTTTAAGGCCATTACTAAAGGAATTCAAGAAAATCTGGCCAGAAAAGTTACCCAATGGATTGCCCCCCATGTTGGATATCCAACATCATATAAACCTCATCCTTGGGGCTAGCTTGCCCAAACTCCCCTTACTATCGAATGAGTCCGAAAGAGTATTAGATACTTCAAGGGCAGGTTGATGATTGATCTGCAAGGGGCTTTTAAGAGAGAGCATAAGCCCATGTGTTGTGCCAACATTGTTAACGTCTAAGAAAGATGAGAGCTGACACATGTGTGTTGACAGCCAGGCAATTAAGAAGATTACCATCAAATATCGGTTCTCTATACCGCAATTGGACTCGATATGCTAAAAGGAGCCAATGTGTTCTTTAAGCTAGATCTAAGGAGTGGATACCATTAGATTCATATATGGCTCGGTGATGAGTGGAAAACGACGTTCAAGACCAAGGGTTTATATATATATATATATATATATATATATATATATATATATATATATATATATATATATATATATATAAACCCTCTGTATGAGTAAAAAGGGTCGTATGAGTGGCTAATCATGCCCTTTGGTCTACCGAATGCACCAAACACTTTATGCATTTGATAAATCAAGTGTTGAAGTTGTTCAGCTGTCGATTTGTGGTAGTATGTTTCACTGACATCCTGATATATAGCCAGGATGAGATGGAGCACATGGACCATCTCAGGCAAATGCTACAAGTCTCACGAATTAATAAGTTGTACCTCAACTTGAAGAAGTGCAATTTTTAACAGACAACCTGTTATTCTTAGTATTTGTTGTAACGTCCGTGATTATGGCCTTGCCAATCTTCTCCCAAGTGACAAAGTAATACCAGCACTGATGGAAAGGGTTGGACTTCACTTGGTATAGATGAAGAAACTCATTCACGGTCAGCTCATAATGGTCAAGCTCGAACCAGAGAATGAAGGTCCCCACCAGCGCTCTCCAAACGTTAGGGATTAGTTGCCCAAGAGCCAACCACAAATACATGAGAACTCTCCTCACTATCGTCTGCAAAGGGAGCTTCAACCCACATTGGACGGTGATCTGGTAGATGGTCACCTCGCCATCCTGAGGTTCATTTGAGAGCTCGCCCAGTGCGGGAGCTAGGAGTATCATGGAGTCAAGAACATGATACCCCGACTAGATCTGCACTAGTTTAGCCTCTGTCAGCGAGGACCTTACCGACCCTTTCTCCTCTTCCTCTGACGAAGACCCACTGATATCTTTACTTACTAGGGCAGCCCCCACTACATCCTCTGGCCACTTGGCCGAGGACCGGTCTGCCATCCGCGACTCATGGGATGCATGGAAATCTCTGTCGCTCATAACCACCAATGGTAATGGTGGGTTCGACATAGGGCAAAGTTCATCTGCCCCACTATCATGCCGAGACGCCCCTCCCCACTGGTTAACCGATCTAAACATACTCTCTAGGCAGGGAAACCATCGGAAACTGAAATCACAGAGAAAAAGAAAGAAATAAAGGAGGGGAGGGGGGAAGAAGAATGAGTGCGAGGCTCACTGAGGAAAGTTTGAATCCTCACAGGAAATCGTCTACGCCGAAGAAGGAGGACGAGTGCAGCAAAAAAGGGGTAAAAGAGGAAGAAGGGAAAATAGCCCTAAACGATGCTAGGGCATCCCTTTTTATAGCAGGCCTGTCGATACAAGTGTTTAACTCTCGCATTCAATGTGGAGCTGAAAAATGGCCCCTCGATATTCCCGCTCAGACACGTGGAATGCAACTGCTCACTGCATAGTTCCATGATCGAGGACAAGCCACATGTCGATACCCCATACACCGAGCACCGAAAAGGCGTTCTGGCAACGCACGTGACCTCTGGCCATAACACGCCATCTCAAATGCAACATATCATGATTACGGCTATGCCTCGATCGCTGAGCGTGCCGCCTTACTCGACATTAAGAACAAGCTGACTCAACGTCATAGGCACGTGATGGTCCGACCTGACCATGACCAACCTACTTGTCAAGCCCACTACGTGACCTCGAAAGTAGGGGGGCTTACTATTGTGAGGAAAATTGACCGACCAAAAGGATAAGGTCAGGTCGGGACTTTGTGCACCCCGCCAGGTCCGACAATGACAGGTATGACTAAAAATTCAACCTCTAGCCCCAGATCGAATAGGAAATGAGGTCGAGCTCGACCTCTCGTCAGTAGGTCGGATGACCAGAGATGAAATCGAGCCTGGTCTCTCGACAATAGATTAGAAGACTCACTAATTGGCCCCTTGTCAAAGGAGTCAGGTCGGCACAACCCCAAGTTCGGTGCGACACTTCTTCTTCTAGTTCCGACCACACTCCAACAACATCTACTCCATATCCCAGCCGAAGATTTAGGAAATCGACTAATATACGGATCTGCCCAAGATCCTAGCTAAGAATATCAAGAGATCCCGTGACATGTGCAGGATCCAAATCCTACTACAACACACCCCTACTAAACAGAGAGATCTCCTCTATGCTGCCACCTCTCCTCACCTATAAATAGGAGCCCCTCTAATGATAAAATGTATGTACAATCTCTAGCCTAAAACCTCTTACTTGACTAAACCTAAATTTCATACCTGACTTAGGCATCGTAGGGTCCTCTATATTAGCTGGGTATCCTTTATTTATCACTTGCGCAAGTAGGGGAAGTTCCACAAAAGTCTAATCATATCTATGCATCAAGTTTTGTTGCCAGATTCTTATGATTGTTGATCCGCCATCTTACAATTCATGATTGAACACAATTTATAATTATAAATTATTAATCTTTTTTAAAGTTCGGACAAGACTGGAGTGAAATGAGAGGATGTGAAAGATAAAATGAATCCACCATGAGCATGGTTTGGTCGAAAAAATAGGTTGCTGGGGCTTAATACGTGGATCACACTTGTACAGGAAAAATTAACAGTGAGTTGGCCGGCTAACGTAGCAAGAAGCACCCAGCGGGACGGAAGCGGATTGGCACATCAGCGATCTTGCTGGTGTGTTGATGTCAGCAAGTTCCATGGGTCTCATTGCGAGGCATGTGGTATATCCAAACTGTCCATCCATTTGGTGAGCTCCTGGTAAGGCTAGCCTAAAAATAAGACAGATCTAAAAATCAACTGGACCACACTGCAAAAAGTAGTGGGGGATTGATTGTCTACCGTTGAAACCCTTTTGGGGGTCACGGAAGTTTTGGATCAATATCATATCTGTTTTTACTCTTCATCGTGGTCTTTTTGATCTTATGAATAGATTGGATGGAAAATAAATGTTATGATAGGCCCTACAAATGTTTTAATGGGGAAAATCATTATCCCCGCTGCTATTTGTGGTGTGGTCCAGTTGAGATTTTGATATGATTTAGTTTTTGGCTAATGCGCTAAAATGATCTGGAAAAATGGATGAGCAGTGGGGATATAATAAATACATCATTTTTGGGCCCATGTAACTTTGATCTCCTTTGAACCATGTCGGTTGGATGGAAGCTAAACAGTAAGGTGGATACTAAAAAGGTTTCGAGGGTGGATATCGTAAGCACGGCTTCTTCCTGATCCAATTGAGACTTGGACACACCATATTTTTGGTTAGCAGTCTCAATTTAAATTATATGGAAAAATGGATGGACGGTGTGGATAAAATTGGGAGTAGTACCTAATCTGCACACTTCTGAATGGCTGGTGGGGCATCCCATCATTGACGTTGACTTCAGTTGCCGTACCCAGTAGTACCCTATTTTATAAAGGAGCGGATTAGCCGTTGCCCGGGCAACACTAAAGAACGTGTTATCCTAACCGTGTGGGCCCACCTTGTTGTATTTATTGTATATCCACGGCATGCATCTATTGTTTCATCTCATTTTAAGATGTCATTCCAAACTTAAAAATATGCAAATCTCAGGTGGACCATACCACTAGAAACGGTGATGAATGACTATTGAAAACTTTTTGGGGCTATAAAAGTTTTGGATCAAGTTAATCTTTGTAAAAGTTTTGGATTAAGTTAATCTTTGTATTTTCCCTTCATCTAGATTTTCTTGACATTATCAAGAAGTTATATCTCAAATTAACATTTAGAAAACTTTATGATGGGCCCTTTGAAATTTTTAATAGTGAAGAACTAAATCGCCACTGATTCCTGCTGTGTGGTCCACCTGATATTCGTATATGCATAATTTTTTGGACTGTCTACTAAACTCGGTTGGTGAAAAGGATGGACCGCGTGGATATGTAACGCCTCATGAGCTAAAAACTGAGCTAGATCAAAATCTCAAGTGGGCCAGACTGTTTTTAATTTTTAATTTTTTTAAAGGAAAAGGTGGGGCAAGGCCACCAAATATATTCAAAGGAGAATATTGTACATCCATTTAGGGCGGCCGGGCAAAAATAAACGGGCCACACAATGTTGATTGAACTGTTACCATTAAAAATTTCTTGGAGCTACGAAAGTTTTGGATAAAGCTGATATTTTGTTTTTTTTTTTTTTTTTTTTGGCTTTATCCAGGCTTGTATAACCTCGTCGATAGGTTGGATGTCAAATAAACATTCTAGTGGGCCCTAGGATGTTTTTAATGGTAGACATTCAATCACTACTGTTTTCCCATGGTGTGGTCCACCTGAGATTTTGATCTCCCTGATTTATTGATAGAAAATTAAAATGATGTGTAAAAATGGATGGTTGGTGTGGATTGAACACAGAGATCATAATGGGCCCATAGAGCACTGACCACTAGCCAAACCGCATACAGTCCTCGATGTTGACGACATATATGTTGACTCCATATGTCGTGGGGGACTGCCTAAAACACCCAAGTCTGCGGGGCCCATTAGGTTGAATTTATGAAATCCACTGTCTATCAGGTTCTATCCTCAGTTAAACCCCAGGCCAAAATTATTAATTAGATCCACTGCTCGGCTGGGTCATATATACCACATGGAACAATGGGAATGCCATGCCAACCATAGGGTTGTGTGTGGAGCCACCCTGGTGTTTATTTTTCACCAAACCTGTTAATCAGGTCAAACTTACCATGATGAAGAGAAAATACAAAACTCATCAGGCCAGTATACGCCATTTAAACTTATTGGTCTGAGTTTTTGATCAGGCTTATTTTTTATATATACCTGGTTGATGGTATGAATTTCACATATACAAAGTGGTCGGTCCTCCTGTGCTTGGCTCACTTCAAATATCTCCCACGTCGGAATACTTCAGTACTTGAAATCATTGAGCAATTTTCCTTTTCATATGTGAGAGCACATCAAGAACATTTGATTGATTAAAAAAATGGAGCATCTCCTGACCACCTACGTTGAACAATTGATCGAAAGTATAGCGTCTTGTAATTTTTAAGATTTTGGGTGAAGCCCTGTCGTCAAGTCATGGCTCGACTCACCAAACTATGGCTCACGTTTAAGAAATCATCTACACCATGAAATGGACATGCAGTTTGGTCAAAACGTCCTTGTGATTCTTCGGGAACGGCAAGGGATGGCCGTCATCTTTGAAATTTAAGGAACTTTTTTCATGGACTAATGCCTGCAATTGGTGACAGGTCTCTCTCCCGACCGACACCCCGTCTCATACCAGCATGTCCTCCAGCGCAACTTGGCTGTGACCCGTGACCAGCCATGTTGGAGAGACCCTGACCGTTGGGCCCACCTTGATTTATGCACGGTATGTCCACACCGCTCATCTGTTTTTCCAGCTCATTTTAGGTCTTGTTCCATTTTCACCCCTAACACAACTCACATTAAAAAAAAAAAAGTAGGCCCTCGGTAGATCCCGTTTTTCAGACCTGCAGAACGTGCGAGATACCCCGCAACCCGGGTTTTTCTTTTGTGATTTTTCCATATGGCGGCCTTCATTTTTGGCTATGGACCGAAAACCTCCTCCTTTAAAAGTACTTCCCACAACCCACAAAAAAGTCTCTCTTAACCCTGTTGAGCAGATATTTCAGTCCAGTTCTTTTCATGCTTTTACCTTTGCCAAATGACAGCACTACCCTCACTTTCTTCCCAATTCCAGCAGGTTTAATTCCATAAATGTCTCTCCCTACAAACGCATGAGGATATTAGGGTCAATGATACAGTGGCTTATCCATGCCGTCCATCCGTTAATTATATCATTTTAGGGCATGAGCCCAAAATTGAAGCATATATAGGTCACGCCAAAGGAAACAGTAGGCATAATGATACCCACCGTTGAAATCTTCACGGTGCCTCCATCTTCACAGTAGTCTACACATGCACTTATCAAGCTGTATACATATCATGGTTGTTGGATAATGCACCCCATTCAAATCCTTGATTTAATCATGGATGGACAACAATAGAAAATTTCACCGACTAGGACTTCTGTCCCTTGTTTCTAGATTTTCGCTAGTGGGAGCCGAAGGTCATGCATGCCATCTTTATAAACATTTTGTACAATTCTCTATACTAAGAGAAAATGACCACTGTAGACAAAACCTTTTGCCCAGCGGTTTTTATGAAGGAATACAAACTTAAGTTACCAACTTAGACTAGCACGTGCGGACAGCAAATTTGAGGATGAAACTACCCCTCCTTTTCGCTGCTGCGTCTTTTCCTCTCCCTCCCTTCCCTCGCTCCATTTTCGAAAAAAGAAGACGAAAACTCTTGCACTACATCTGCTGCTTGGATCGCACCACGCTCTAGCTGGATCCCATGCTCTAGCTTGGCCAAAAGTACCTGCTTGCTCGTTTTTCTGAAAATGGTCCATCCACGGAAGAAAGCACGCACTACAGGTATAATGTAGTACATTTACCTAAACGGTGTAAATTTTTTGTGGGCCATTGAACTGCTGGATGAAGCTCGAATCTTGGTTTTCGGTTCATCCATGCAAAAATCATTCTATGAACATGATGGATTACAAGTAAAACATCATTGTGGGGGCATAACAAGGTTTCTACGGTGGAACCACTGTTTCCTGCGGTGTGATCCACTTGATATTTCGATATGCCACCATTTTGGGTTGAAACCCTTACTTTAGATGGAAAAACGGATGAACGTCATGGATAGTCCACATACATTCAAGGCGGGCCCAACTCAGTTTTTGTAATTTTTTTTTAAAAAAAGTTTATTATTATTTTTTCTTTTTATTGGGTTAGCTTTGTTAGTACACACCCATGTCAGTACACACACTCAATGTTAGCCACCCCCGATAGGGATCGATAACAAGACCTCAAGTGTTGACACGAGGTATCTCCACTCAGTCTGCCAATTGAGCTATGGATCTGGTTGTGCCCAACTCAGTTAACACAGCACTATAAGTGCATACTTAGCAAACTATAAATCCAAATTGCGAGAGGTTTTGGTCCATTTGACCTACTTCTTGGTTCACGATTGATGAAATTCCCCGAGCAATTCTTAAATTTGACGGAGATATCATAAAAACATGATGGGGAACTTCCACGGATTCATATAATGTAACGAAAAATTTTATGAACCGCTCAATCAATTTCATTAATTGCTCGATCAAATTCACTAAAGAGAATTTCATGTAAATCTCGGTCAATTTCATTAACTGCTCGGTCAAATTCACCAGAAAATTTTACAACTATGGACCCCACCTTTTATCCAATTGTTTTTATGAAACAATACAAACTTTGCTTTGCAAACTAGACCTGCACGTGCGGAGACCGAATTCCAGGATGAAAATACCCCTCCTTTTCACTGCTGCTTTTCCTCTCCCTTTCAACTGTTTGCTTTTCCTCTCCCTTTCCACTGCTGCTTCACTGCCGTTGCTTTCACCCCCTTTCCTCACCCGTTAGAAAGACCAAAAAAACCCTTTTTGTGGGCCCCCCTTATCAACATTTCATCTTCTTCTGAAAATGGTCGGTCCAGTGAAAAAAGCACGCACCATAGGTATATTTTAAACTCAGTTGGGCCCACATTGAATGTATGTAGTATAGGAAACAGATTGGCTACTCCCCCTGACACCAGCCCCGTGGCTGGTGGTCGGTGCTCTGTGGGCCCCACCATGATGTACGTGGCTGGTGGTCGGTGCTCTGTGGGCCCCACCATGATGTATGTGTTTCATTCATTCCATTCATCCATTTTTAAAATTCATTCCAGGGCTTTATCCTAAAAATAAGAGGGATATAAATATTAGATGTACCACAATACAGGAAAACAATAGTGATTGGATATCCATCATTTAAATCCTCTTGAGGCCCACTGTACTGTTTATCTGAAATCCAATTTGTTTATTACGTCATAAAGACCCAGATGAAGGGTAAAAACAAAGATCATCTTGATCCAATACTTTTACGGCCACCAAAAAGTTTTTAATGGTCGATGTTCATTAAACACTGCTTCCTGTAATGTGGTCCTATTGAGATCAGGATATACCTCATTTTTTGTATAATATTGTAAAATGATATATAAAAATAGATGGACGGCATGGTTGAAACACATACACATGATGGGGCCCATAGAGCACTAACTGGCAGGTGGTAGGGGGAGTAGCCAATTCGTTTCATGTAGTATATCCACGCTGTCCATCCATTTTTCTATCTAATTTAAGGGGTTGAGCCCCAAATTGAAGCATATGAAAATATCAAGTGGATCATACCACAGGAAACAGTGGGCATAATGATTTTCTAGTTTGCCCTGCTGATTTTCTCGTTTGTCCCACTCAATTTCATATTTGTTGGAAGTGCAAGGGTGGATGTATAACATACTTTATAATTTTGGTGGATGATGAAATGAACTTTATACTTTGTTCCAGTGTATTTTCAGTTTATCTCGCTCAATTTCCAGTTTGGCTCGCTTAATTTCCAATTTGGCCTGCTCAATTTTCAGTTTATCCCGCTCAATTTCCAGTTTGGCCCGCTCAATTTCTAGTTTGGCCCGCTTAATTTTCAGTTTGTCCCACTCATTTTCCAATATAGCCCGCTCAACTTCCAGTTTGGCCCATAATATATTCACGTCGTCCATCCGTTCTTCCATCTAATTTAAGCGGCTTAGCCCCAAATTGAAGCATATCAAAAGATCAAGTGGATCATACCACGGGAAATAGTGTGCATAATGATTTCCACCATTGAAACCATAGTGGGCCCAACAGTGATGTTTGTTTGTTTTCACATCTTACTTTTTTTAAGAATTATGTGAATGAACCGCTTCAAACATATAATAAGTAGTCTAACGTACTTTTTTGTTATTTATATAAATTGGCCTACTTAATCACTATTTGTGAAGAAAAAAAGAGTATATATTCTTTAGCACACATATAAATATCATGATCAAGTATACCTTTCAAATGATACAAAATCTTTTTCCCTACTTGTAGATGAATCTAACTTAGAAATTTCATGTGGTAGTTAAGTAATTCCACAATATACAAGATGTTTAGGCTTGTATGAGTTAAGTATCTAAAACTTCTAATCGACAACTTGAAGCTCTTTAGGATCTATTAGATTGTTTTTCTTGTCGTTGCTCAATTTCAACGTAATTTCCATGAGTATGCACACAAATTTAGAATTTTTCATCTCAAAGATTTTTAAAGTTTCATGAATATACGTGTTCTCAAATGTAAAAATTACATCATCTATTTAATTTATCCCGATTCAAGATAATATGTCATAAGACCCATATTTGTCATTTCAAATTTACGAAGTAGCCTTTATAAACTCATCAACCGTAACACTATCAATGTCTGTGAATATTAGATCACCAATGTATAAGGATGTCAATAATACATCACCATGGTCATTGTGTTAACATGAATAACATGCTCATTGGGATAACTTGTTTGTTTGTTATCAAACCTATTCATAAGATCATACATATATTGTTTTCAATTATGTCTAATTTTGTCTACTATGTTTATCTTGTGAATTTTATGTTTGATATGTTTTTCAATTCATCTCTGCAGGTGACAAATATTCTGCCGTCATCTCCAACCCAACATCCAGGTGTACACTGACATGGTGGTTTGATAAGGTGAATGGAATAGTCGGCTAAATTTGTTTAGGCAATCCCCTTTCTTGTTTCTATTGCATATTACATCCTTTAGATTTATAGGGGCTCTATTTCACCTTCTTCTTGTAAGATACAAAGGTAATTTGGTATTTGAGATCAGGGGGAGGAGATTGCAGTTTACCGAGATGGACTTCGCCCTCATTACTGGTCTTAAGACTGGAGATCTTATTGTACCAAAGATTTCTTGCACTACGAGTACATTAAAAGACAAATACTTCGAAGAATATCCAGTATCAAAGAAGCACCTAATGGACGTGTTTGAGAAATTTGTTGACACTAATAAGCATGAGGACATTGTGAAGGTTGCCCTACTTCTGGTTATAGAGTACTTTCTTAGGGGAACCGAACCGAAAACTAGGTGCAACATGGATTATATTCACCTGGTGGACTCGCTAGATGATTTCTATAGGTATCCCTGAGGTACTTTGGGATACAATACAATGTCGTAAGGAATCGAATCTGCCGTTGCCGCATCAAGTTCCCCTCGGTACACTGTGTATGGTTGCGACATTCCTCTACAAGTAAGAATATCTTTTATTTTCTATATGTTTTCCCTCTATAGTCAATTTTGGATTTTTAACCTGGTGCAATTTCATTCTAACAGGTATGGGCAGTAGAAATATTACCGGCCCTACAAGAGTGTGTTGTTTCGTATGTTTCCCATCAAATTCCACGCTTCATTCAATATCGAGGCTGGAAGGGTTGGTAGTACAAGAGAATACATGCTATTTTCTAGAGTAGAGCTGTAAGTTTATATATATCTCTTCCATTTACTTTGCTTAACTTGACGTATACGCTTTTATATTTAACATTACTCTTTATTCTTTTGTAGACATCAGTAGTAATGAAATTAAAACTAATGCTACGAGAATGGGAAACGGATGCCGTTCGCTTGGTGCGTGACAGTTTCCAGGTGAGATGAATCAATTTTCCGTTTGGCCCGCTCAATTTCTAGTTTGGCCCGCTTAATTTCTAGTTTGGCCCGCTCAATTTTCAGTTTGGCCCGCTCAATTCTCAGTTTGGCCCGCTCAATTTCCAGTTTCGCCCCCTCAATTTCTAGTTTGTCCCACTCAATTTCCAGTTCATGTCCCCCTCAATTTCTACAAATTTTCCATGAATATAGATTTGTAAATGAAGAAATTTTTTTAAGAAAATCTGGCTGAAAGACAATCATGGGAAACAAATTTTCTTTTCTTACTGTTTTCTAGATATGGAGTTTCCCAAAAAACTCCATTTTCTTCAAAAATAAAAAATAAAAAATCTACAAATCCAAACAATCTTTAAAGTAGGCTTGAAGAGATTGCTCGATTCATTGATAGCCAATCAAATCAGATTAAAGAGTTTGAAGCAGAGAGAGAGAGAGAAGCTGATACGATTGCATGAAGATAAGAAAACTGAGCTGAAGTGGAGGTATTTGGAAGAAGAAGTGGAACTGGAGAAGGAATTTGATGTTAAGCTGACCCAACTGATGGACAAGTGACTATTGTAAATAGGTCCAATCTTTGTCTTTTTTATATCAAATTTTGATTGTTGTTTCAGCTTTTTCTTAACCGTCTGTTTGTAAACCATCAGTTAAGAAAATAGTTGGTTAGTAAAAAGATGCAAGAACAATCCATGGTTTGGTGAGCCGGCCTGTTAATCTGAGCCAGCTACAGATGTGCGAGCTGCAAACAGATCATTAAGAAAATGCTGCAACAATATTAAATCTCCCATTTATTAAAGACAGATTGAGTGATCTTTTTTTTTCCCTGTTAGTTTTGTCTAGAAATTTATCGGTTTCACTTTTAGCACAATATTGAACTTGATATGTACTTGTGGGCCATGGTTCTTGGATGCTCTCTAGGTTAAATGAGTTCATGTCATGAGACAAATTCATTCATGTGCAACGCTTGTTTTCTTTGTTCAGGCTAGTATATATCAAGAGGAGAAGAATCTCATAGACTTGTATATTATCCTTCTTAGATTTTCAAGGTAAAGAAAGTGTCATTGTGGGAGTTCTGCTTGCCTTTTCCTTGTTTTTATTGTCACTTTTCTCATTGTTATGGAGTATTGCTTTTTAATATTCTTCTTTTTGTAAATTTTGTAAGAATCATATATTTTACCGCTCAATTGAATGGGGCCTTGCTGCTACCTTGAGGTTGTGGGTTCAATTTGAGGCTATTATCACATGTTTCATTTGTGATTTTAAAGATTGTGAGAGTATTTGAATTTCCTTAAAAATTCAGTTCTTTACTATCTATTTAGCTGGGTTTAATAATTCCATATTTGCATTTGGACAAGTATTCAATCTTCCCAATTTACTATCTACAATCCCATTCATTCAATTGCTCTCTAAATTGAATCAGTTTGATAATGCACTAACCTTTGCTCTATCCTTTAGTAGTGCTTATTTCCTTTGCTTCTATTATAAATTTTGTTTATTCTTTTTGTCATTACATTGATTATTTCAAAGATTTTATTTGGAATGGAGCTTCGATATTAGGAACATTAAGTGATCTAGGTTGTCTGAATGAAATTATAATAGTTATCAGTTGCATCTGGTTTATCTACTTAATGTTAACCATCATTTTCAGTTGCAAAGTTACAATCGGGATCTATTCCTGTTTCTATACTTTCTAGTTTCAGCTATAACTTCGTTCAAAATTCACCATGAGGTGGGACTGCTCGAATGTGGTTGGAGATTTAGTCGTTCCTATGTTTCTATTCATATAGATTCATATAGAGTTTGAATTTTGTAGGTGGGACTGCTCGAATATGCTTGGAAATTTTAGTTGTTTTGACCTTTTTTTTTTTTTTTTTTTGGGTTGTTTGAATTTCAAAATATTCAATTCTCAAAATTTTGAATTTTGCAAGTAGGTCTTTCTGTTCAATGGAGTCTAATTGTTTGTTTTCTAATTCAAGCCTATGGAAGAGCATAACTGATCTAGCTTTCACTATATTTGATTCCTGCACCATTAGTTCATCGACAAGACCTCTTGAAAAGGTAACATTGTCTTTTGTTATCGTCCAATTTTTATCATAGACTATTAGTTTTTGTGTTGTTTTTACTTTTGTGTTGTGCTGGTCCATGAATACTAAAATGAAGAAAAGGAAGGCTGTAAATTTTCATAGGTCAAAGAGCTTTAGAAGGCAACAAGAACCATGCAAACCCTCTATTTTGAGGCCAAGGTTAGCTTTGTCAATCAAATCTTGCTCCCTTGATTAAAATTTCATTTTTTTAATGCAAAACACTGCTTGGTTTTCTCAAGGGGTCGAAGCAGACAATGATCACCTGCAAGATCCTGGCTACAAAAAGGTCTTCACATTCAAATACGCACATCCATTTGTTGCTCGCTGGTCACATGTAGGATTGCCGATGAGCCAGGCCCAGGCCAAGCGAAAACAAATTTTTAGTCTAAAAACTTATTTCATAGCATGTTTGGATGAATGTCTTTTTTAAAAATTTGTTTGTGGTAACGCTGTTTAGAGCATTAATTCAATTTACATAAGAGGAATTCTATGTTTTCCTTGCATTTAGTTTTCATCCTTTTTCAATTGACTGATTCTTTGTTTTTATGTTGTAGAGTCTTCTAGCGGTGGTTCGTCCTCGAATAATTACAAAAGACGCACAAGAGAAGTTATCGGTATAGCTGTCGGATGTGCAAGTGGACTACTGATACTCACATCCATTTTCTATCTATGGTGGATGAAAGATGCACCTGGCCCTATGCGAGTGCACACAAACTCACCAAGATTTATATTTTCAGCAGTATTGTAATTGTAATTGTAATTGATTGAATGAAGGATTGTAATTGATTCATTATTGAATGAATGATTATAATTGTAATTTTTAGTCTGAATGAAGGATTATAATTGATTCATTATTGAATGAATGATTGTAATTGAATGAATGAATGAATGATTGTCATTGAATGAATGAATGAATATGCAGGTGGTAATTGAATGAATGAATGATTTTAATCTATAGCTACAGATTAAATCCGTAGCTATAGGTTTTACACCTATTGTTATGGCACCTGCGACTACAGTCGTGCTACGGACTAAAACCGTAGCCATAGTCAGGGCGATCAATCACGGAATCCGAAATTGATCACCGATTGGGACAGCGACTTGCGGTGGAATCGCAGGATTCGCGAATGATCGCCGAGCTGCGGATTTTCTATGGCTACGGATTAAAACCGTAGCGATAGCCGTATACATTTTTTTTTTTACATCGAGAATTTTATTCCACCTACACATATTTATATAAATATGTATATAAATAAAAAATTTATTTCTTTTTTCTTCACTTCTTTCTTTAATCATATAACAAGAATATCTTCTAAACCAAAATTAGTTACTTAACTATCATATATGATTTTATGGCTGAAAGTTGGGCGGGTTCGACCCAACCAACATATTATCGACCCGACATTAGGTTGGGCTTGGACAGGATGTTATGGGAGTTGGTCTTGCGGTTGGGCCATACAAACACCAACCCGATAAAACTTGGGTTGGGCTCGGGTTGAGGTCTCGGGTTGCCTGACCCAACACGAACCCGACTAATATATAAGTTCCTTATAAAGTAATTTATAATTGAGTGCAGATCATTTGTGTTAAAGGCAAGGGAAATTTCAATGCCAACTGCTTTTAATGGTCCACATCATTTTCAGTGACTCATCTCACATGTAGACTCCTACATGTCAATATCACATCTGGGGACAATATATATATATATATATATATATATATATATATATATATATATATATATAAATATATATATATATATATATATATATATATATATTGACTTCACTCCTGCCACCGAATTACTAATACCCTCCCACACAGCCAAAGATAGGAGCTGCATAGAAATGACCTTGAAAATCTTTGAACTGGGGGTTATTTTAAAAATCCAAACATGATGGGACCTTGAAAATCTTGAAATTTTGGATAAGAAACAAAAAATCAGAACATGATGGGACCTACGACAAGAACATGGAAATGAGCGGGCCAAACTGGAAATTGAGCGGGCAAACATGGAAATGAGCGGGACAAACTAGAATTTCAGTGGACCAAATTGAAAATTAAGCGGGACAAATTGGAAATTGAGCGGGCCAAACTGGAAATTGAGCAAGTCAAACTGGAAATTGAGTGAGCAAACATGGAAATGAGGGGGACAAACTAGAATTTCAGCGGCCCAAATTGGAAATTGAGCGGGCCAAACTGAAAATTGAGCGGGACAAACTAGAAATTGAGCAGGCCAAATTGGAAATTGAGCGGGCCAAACTGGAAATTGGGGATTACATTGCAACTCGCTGTAGGATTTAGGGACGGATCGCGGAATCTGCGATTCATCGCTGTTTCAAATAAAAGGCCATGGTTATCTATGGCTACGGATTATAACTGTAGCTATAATCGTATCCTATGCACTTTTTTTACTTTTTTATTATTATTATTTTTATTTTACATGGAGAATTTTATTGTACCTACATTTTTCTCTAACACATATTTATATAAATATGTATATATAAGCATATAAAAAAAAAAATTCTCTCCTTTTTTTATTTCTTTCTTTATTCATATAACAAGAATATCTTCTAAACCAAAATTAGTTACTTAACGTACCATATTTGATTTTAGGGCTTGGGCAGGATGTATCGGGTTTGGTTTTGGTGTTGGGCCATACAAACACCAACCCGATAAAACTTGGGTTGGGCTCGGGTTGAGGTCTCGGGTTGCCCGACCTAACACAAACCCGATTAATATGTAAGTTCCTTATAAATTAATTATAATTGAGTGCAGATCATTTGTGTTGAAGGCAATGAAAATTCCAAATGCCAAATGCTTTTATTGGTCCACATCATTTTCGATGACTCCTCTCACATGTAGACTCCTGCGTGTCAACATCACATCAGGGGACAATATATATATATTGACTTCCATGGAAATGATGGTTGTGGAAGATGTGGATAGAGGGTTTGGAAGTTGAGAGATTTGAAAAAAAGAGGGTTTGAAAATTGAGAGGGCCAAACTGGAAATTGAGTAGGACAAACTGGAAATTAAACGGGCCTAACTGGAAATTGAGCGGGCCTAACTGGAAATTAAGCGGGACAAACTGAAAATTGAGCGAGACAAACTGGAAATTGAGCAGGCTAAACTGGAAATTAAGCGGGCCTAACTAGAAATTGAACTGGACAAACTAGAAATTGACCGGGCCTAACTAGAAATTGACCCCGCCTAACTGAAAATTGAGCAGGCCAAACTGGAAATTGAGCGGGACAAACTGGAAATTGACTGGGCCTAACTGGAAATTGAGCGGGACAAACTGGAAATTGAGCGGGCCAAACTGGAAATTAAGCATCATTCAAAGCATTCCTCAGAAGATCCATAAAGTATTCTTTTGGGACACCTCCATAGTTTAGTAGTGAAATTAAGGTCTTATTTAGGTACGTTTTCCTTGGCTGGTTGCTAAAAAAGGAAGACAAGTAATTTGGATCCACTCGTCACATCACATTTACAGATAACCCATAACCGTTACATACAAGCACTAAAAACAAACAAGGTATTGTACACAACCAATTCGAAGATGGAGAACCCCAACTTCTCACCCTAATAAAATTTCAATTACTCTCAACAAGGATGGAATTTGTTCATAAAAGGATTGAAATTCTTCATACAACGTATGATGTATAATCCTAAGAAAAGGGTGGAAACAACACTGGCAAATAAGCTGAGGAGTCTTATTAGGACATGGGAGATCGTCAATGTATATAAAATAATCCTCCACGGGTGATGCTATAACCAATTCACTACACAATTAACAAAGAAGTGGTTACGGATTTTTGGATGAACCAATAGGGTTGGTTCATACCGGAGTATCCCAATATTATTATGATTTTCCATCCGAAAGGATTTAAATCAGAAAAGGTCGGATGTTTGGTCCCTCCAAGACATCCAGCCCCAAACTGAGAGACCATTCAGAACTGGTTTCTCAGCAATCAAGAGATATTCTTGGCATTCTGGAGGCATGCAGCCCCAAGAGGATAAGCTAGGATGCTTTCCAAAGCACAGCAAACCAGTTGAGAACGGGTTCCCAATGAAACACATCCCCTAATGTCACTTGTAGAATTGTCAAAACGTACAGGTTGTTTACCTCAATATCGAGACTGAATTGAGCACATACAATACACTAAACAAAAGCCAGGAATTAGAAGCAAATTGGTGAGAAATTCATAAGCTTCAAATAATTCTAACTGAAGTTACAAAATCATTAATAAAATACACATGAAACAACATGTTACCACTATACAGATGGATAGAATTGTTAATGTTCTGTAGCAATTCTATAACTTCTTTGAATGTTTCAATGTAACTTTCACACTCAACATTTGAATTGAAAAAATAGAAACCACATTGGTGTGCTAGAGAAACATATATTGTGAAATCTAGTTTGACCGTGAAGTGATTGAAATTGACCACGAAGTGAATGAAATGTGTTTTCGACCATCGACCTGATGGAATCTTAGAAAATAACTAGGTTGGTTGGCTAAAGTAGCTTCTCCTACTCCAAAATCATATGTGGTACGTCAAGTAACTAATTTTAGTTTAGAAGATATTCTTGTTAAATGAATAAAGAAAGAAATGAAAAAAAAATAAAAGAGATTTTTTTTATACATGCATATATATACATATTTATATAAATATGTATTAGAGAAAAATGTAGGTAGAATAAAGTTCTCCATGTAAAAAATAAAAAATAAAAAAAAGTGCACAGGCTTCCGTGGCACTACTGTCGGTATGGCGGTAGCCATAGGCCCAACTTTCAGCCCTAAAATCATATATGGTACGTCAAGTACCTAATTTTGGTTTAAAAGATATTCTTGTTATATGAATAAAGAAAGAAATGAAAAAAGGAGTGAAATTTTTTTATATATGCTTATATATACATATTTATATAAATATGTATTAGAGAAAAATGTAGGTAGCATAAAATTCTCCATGTAAATTTTTTTTTTTTAAAAGTGCACTAGATACGGCTATAGCTACGGTTATAATCCGTAGCTATAGACGTTTTATTTGAATCGGCGATGAATCACGGATTCCGCGATCTATCCCTAAATCTTACAGCGAGCTACGGTGGAATCACAGAATCCACGATTCATCGTTGAGTCAAACAAAAGACCTATGGTTACGGATTATAACCGTAGCTATAGCCGTATCCCAGCCGCAGCAGGTTTTTTTTTTTTTCCTTGTGTGGAATTTCCATTGCTTTTGTGGGTCCCATCATGAGGTCTGTGTTATATCCAAACCGTCCATCTATTTGGCGAGCTCATATTAAGGCTTGAGATGAAAAATAAGACAGATCTAACTATCAAGTGGACTACACTGTAAAAGGCAGTGGGGAATTGAACGTCTACCATTGAAAACTTTTTAGGGGTTACAGAAGTTTTGGATCATTATAAAATTTGTTTTTCCTCTTCATCCAGGCCTTTGTGACCTTATGAATAGATTGGAAGGAAAATAAATGTTATGGTGGGCCCCACAAAATTTTAACGGTGAAAATCAATTTCCCCGCAGCTCTTTGAGGTGTGGTCCAGTTGATCTTTGGATATGATTTTTTTTTTTTCTGGATAATGCTCCAAAATGATCTCGAAATATGGATGAACGTTGTGGATATGATAAATACATAGCTGTGGGGCCATGTAACTTTGATCTCTTTTAAGCCGTTCGTATAACTCTCAGTTGGAGGAGCGTCAGCGCTCGTCTTCGCAGTGAAATGGAGGGGTAGTTTCGTCCTCAAAGTCGCTGTCCGCACGTGCTAGTCTAAGTTGGTAACTTAAGTTTGTATTCCTTCATAAAAACCGCTGGATAAAAGGTTTTGTCTACAGTGGTCATTTTCTCCTATACTAATGATATCGTGGCTGCTGACAGGCACTGTTGATGGGAAAAAATGAAGCAAATCCATGGCTCAATTGGGCCACATGACAGGTAACAGCGGGGATTGAACATCCACGGTTGAAATTTTCATGGGGCATGAGATGCTTGCTAGAAATTCACCTGGTCCATAGGTTTTGATAGCTCAATTTATGCCATGGGCCAAAAATGAGGCCAACGTGAAGGACAACACATAAGGGAACGGTGAGATTAAACGCTCATCGTTAAAACATTTTGGGCCATCATAGGGCTCACTTTGAGCGTTGGATTTCTTTCAATTTTCGGCCCATCAAGCTAGCAAAACAAATGGACTGGATTTCTCACAACCTCAAGGTAGGCCCTGCACAATCAAGGTCAGATCGGCACGTCAATCAAGCGTCAAGAAAGTTTTCTAGAGAGGTTTTGGGCATTTTAAGTCTAGAGAGGGAGGGTTATCCGGCATTAGGTGGGGCCCACTGTGATGCTTGTGAAAAGTCCACTTCATCCATTGGATTTTCGATAACATCTAGGACATGCACCAAAAAATGAGGCCAATTCAAAGCTCAAGTGGCCAAACGACAAGAAAAGGTGAGGATTGAATTTCTACTGTTGAAACATTTGTGGGGTCACAGATTGTTTGCGACAAATCTACCCTGTCCATTTGTATTTCCAGATCATTTTAAGACATCAGCAGAAAATGACGCAGATCCAAAGCTTAAATGGCCCAGACGATAGGAAACATGGGATTGAATAGGGACTGCTGAAACATATGAAGGCCATTAAAGGGCGACTTTGAACTATAGATGTGGCTCATCTTTTTTGTGCTAGAAAAGCATATGGACGGAGTTGATTTCTAACCAACATCAAGGTGGGCCCCATGTATGGTCGAGGTTAGATTAGCATGACAATCCGCGTCGATCAACCTTGTGTCAAGGAAATTCAAGTCAAGAGTGAGATTTGGATGGCCGTAAGTGAGGCCCAAAATTATGTTTCTGATAAATCCATTCCGTTCACCGGATTTTTCGTCTTATTTTAGGGCAAGGGCGCAAAAAATAAGGCTTATTCAAAGCTCAAGTGAGACAACCAACATGAAACAGTGGGGAATATTGAACGCAGACTGTTGAAACATTTACGGGGTCATGGAATGTTTACGAAAAAATCTACCCTGTCCATCTGTTTTTTTCAGCTCATTTAATAGCATAGGCTCGAAAAATAAATCAATACCAATGTCCAGTGGGCCACGCAATAGGATAGAGTGGGATTAAACTCTTACCGTTGAAAGATATTAGGTCTATCGCACACGTTGAGCTGTGGATCTGTCTTCTTTTTGGGCACTTGTCATAAAATGATATGGAGAAACAGATGAACGGGGTGGATTTGTCACGAACATCAAAATAGGATTCACGTGTGGTTAGAGTTAGGTTGGCACCATATCGTGCATTCGGGAGGGGAGATTGCCGAGTGCGGCAATGGGGAACGCGGATTGCGTCCTACCCCCGCCAGGACGGTAATCCGTTCGGTCAGGGCTATGTGGGGTCCACCGTGATGTAAGTGTTTTATCCATGCCTTTAATCATTTTTCTCAGATCATTTTAAGGAATGAACCAAAAAATGAGTCACGTACAGGATTAAATGGACCACAAAGTGGGGATTTAACTTCTACCATTAAAAACTTCTCAAAACTTCTTGGGAGCTGGAGAAGTATTTGGATCAAGCTGATATTTGTTTTTTCACTTCATCCATGTTTACATGACCTTATTAATAGGTTGGATGGTAAAAAACATCATGGTGGCCCTTAGAAAGGTTTCAACGGTGGGTGTCATTGTCACTACAGCTTCCTTTGGTGTGGTCCACTGGAGCTGTGGACTTGCATCATTTTTTGGTTCATATCTTAAAATGATCCGAGAAAAACGATGAACGAAGAGGATAAAACACTTACATCACAGTGGGATCCGCGTCCAGCAATGGGAGGGCAGTTTTGGCAATATGAAAATATAAAAATCTATTAGCATTTACTTAATTGACAGCGGATGGTGCAATAAGAGGTTTTAGGTCCATGGCCAAAAGGGAAGTTATAAGTTGGAAAATTCTTGGTTATTTTTATTTTTATTTTTTTAAAAATTCAAACTGGGGGTGTTAGTTGATACTTCGGCTTCATATGATGCTTGATATGGACGCGGATTTCCTGCGAAAGCCTTTCGCAGGAAGTTCCTGCGCAAGGATTCTGGATGGGACCCACTGTGATGTTTTTTAGAAATCCAACCCGTCCATCCGTTTTTTGAACTCATTTTAGGGCATGAGACCGAAAATAATTAGGATCCAAAACTCAAGTGGGCCATACTAAATGAAACAGTGTGGAAAGGAATTCCTACCGTTGAAACTTTCCTAGGATCCACCTTGATGTTTATATTCCATCCAAACCGTTTATAAGGTCATTTTCACTGAGATGAAGTGAAAAGGCCAAGATATTAAACAGATACAAAACTTTTGTGGCCATATAAATGCTTCAACGGTGGTCACTAAATCCCCACAGTTTCCTCTCGTGTGGCCCAATTGAGTCTCTGATCTTCCTCATTTTTGGTCGCATGTCTTGAAATGAAGTCAAAAAACGGATGGACGGAGTGGCTTTCTCACAAACATCGTAGTGGGCCCCACGCAAAATCTTGCGCAGGAACTTCCTGCGAAAGCCTTTCGCAGGAAATCCGCGTCCGCTTGATATGCAGGCACTTCCAAATGGTATATCTGCAGTACATTTACTCAACTTAAGCCGTTTAAACTAACACCTAGATCCATAGCTCAAGTGGCAGACTAGTGAAAGAAACCTCGTTTCAACACTAAGGTCTTGGTATCGATTCCCTAGTGGGGGTGGCTAACAGCGAACTGGCAATGGGTGTACTAACAAGCTAACCTTAAAAAACAAACAAAAAACAAAAACAAAAACACAGCCGTCTAAACTGTGCAATCCATTCTTTCCAACTTATAATCTAACAGCTGGATTGGTTGCACAATTGTATCCTCTAATTCGTCTACACTTGAACTGATATATGATCCATCAAGTAAATTAAGTGTCCACTAATCTGATAGTTAGATAATTAAATATGTTTTTTTTTTTTGGTTCATGTCACACATCTAAATTATAATACAAAATTTAGACAGATTAATTTGTATTAGTTATGTTAACCGTGGAATTTCTAATCAATCTATAAGTGCCTGCTGAACATGCTTCACATTCTGCAAGAGTACTGAAGTTTTTCCCTTCATTATCTTATGAAAGAGATGATCGAGGTTTGTCTTAGCCACCTAATACACGTCTTGGTTGGTCGACTTAGTCAATCTGGTGGACCCATGAAGACGCTTAGTTACAAAACGCCTGCCACTGCATGATGCTAACCTTATCGTCAATGGACTTTAGTGGAAAGCCAGTGGATGGAAGATGCTCAAGCTTTTATTTCATAGAAGGGATGGACGCTTTTATACGTTCCATTAGCCACCTTATACACGGCTTACTAAATTGATGCAGTCAAATTGATGCGCCCAATATTCATGAAAGCCCTTAGCTGCATGAGGGATCCCATTGGTTGATGCTGACTTTATGTTTAATGGACTTGGATGAAGTCAGACATGTTGGATTGCTATAAATATACCAATGATTCTATGGGCCAGCGAAAGCTTAAGTGGGCCACACCACATGGAATAGCGGGATGGGATGCATACAATTGAAATTTTCTTGAAACCCACCAAAGGCTCGTATAAAGCAGATATTTAGCTTTTCCCTCCATCATTCATGTAATCACTTTATAAAATGGTGAACCCACCATTTGATAACTTCCTAGGCTCATCATTATGTTTATTTCCATCCAACCTGTTGATAAGTTCGCATAGACCTGGATGAAGGGAAACCACAAAAATTAGCTTGATCTAAATTTTTTGTGGCCCATGAAAGGTTTTAATAGTTATTCAGCATTGTTTCCTGTAGAGTGTTTTATCTTGGATTTTTATCTACTTTAATTTTTGGGCTCATGTTATAGACGCGTTGGCAAAATGGATGGACAATATAGATGTACAATAAATACATCCAGGTGGGCACCACATTGCTAGTTCGGATCCAGCCAAGCCAAGCTGTGCCTTTTGTCGAATGCAAGTTTTGTTGGAAATTATACAGATTAATGTATTTCTGTATAATGTGGAAACCGAAAAGTACAAAATAATTAGAAATCAGGGCAGGCTGAATCACGTCTGAAACGCTGTCCTTAAAGCGTTATTTGCCCCTACTCAAGTGAATTGAGTATGCTGATAGGTTACAGGCAAATAGCTTCTAGGATACGACGAGCCTGGTGTGGGTCTACGTTCAGCAAACACGAAGGCCCACCAAATGGAACTCAATTACACACTTTCTGGCAGTATTACAGTATAAAAGAAAAAATCCCAAAAGAAGAAGAAAAGAAGAGAAAAAGTAGTTTCGATTTCTGCATAAATCAGTTCAAATCTTCAGCCACTGTTTCAGTTAAACCGTCCTAGACCACACCAGTGGTCTGTTCTTCAAGCAAAGGTTTAAGCCTTGCTGCATTGCTGGAAACACTAGAATATATGAGTGGAGAAGAGTTGGCTGTCTCAGTTCGTATGGATTTGCTGGAGTGAGTTGAGATGGTTTGGAAACCCATCCAGGTCCTCCTTTTATAGGCTATGGTGGCTAGGGGGTTATGGTCCAGAGACTTAAATTCTATTAAGTCATTTCTTGCTGTTAGAAAACTAGCCGTTTTCTAACTGTTGTGCATGGGCCATTAAGCTGCTGCATGTTGACTGTTGTGAGACAACAACTGGCCGTTTTCTAACTATTGGGCTAGTCATGCAGCGGTTACAGCTGGACCCTGCACTAATGGCTCAGCTGTTACAGTTTCTGCTGCAACAGCTCTTTTCAGTCTCTCTATTTATACTAAGAGATTTCTCTCCCAGTCCTTTAGTCTCTCTGCTAACCAGCCACCCGCCATGACCACTTAGTCGCACCGCGACTCGCACACGTCTCGCTCCGGTTCGCTCAAGGTCGCGAAGGAGCGACCCTGTTGAGGGGTGAATATTGTATATCAGACCCTAGTTACTGCCAGGATTTACAAACATAGTACTGTTTATCGGCCTAATTTAATCATGTTTGTGATGCAAGGCGTATTCACGAGCCTGGACTGGGAAAGGGTACTAAAAGCATGGATTTAACGATCTGAAGTCACCAAGGCAAGCGACAGATCGTAGGAGACCAAGATCGACAGATTTGCACGCCAGAGATCCAAGAAAATCGAGAAATTGAAGCTCAAGTGGCCTGAAAAGTGTCCAGAATGCAAGATCATAGGGTTCCCGCTATCTGATCAGTTCGAAACTCCATACGTGGCCTAAGGACCATAAATTAACCGTACACGTCGAATTTCATCTGTTCAGTACCTATGGAAGTGTCCCAACGGATAGATCAGCCCTAAAATCTTGAGTTGGGGCCCACCTGATGTATGGATATGCTCCATTTTTGGTCCCAACTGCTTAAATTAAATGAAAAAGAGGATGGACGGATCAGATTTCTCACATGCATGAGGCTGGGACCCACCGTGCCTACGTGGTAGTGCACAGGGGTTGTGCACTCACAGTGCGCCGAGCAAAGGAAACAGTCAAACGTGCGTTTGACCGCAAGTTCCGCCCGAACGCAACAGAGCCCGCCTCTGTTTACAACAGATGGACGAACTGTCCGTCCTCCATCTTAGTATGGGCCACCAACAAGATGATCGGGACCGTCCATTTGTTTCAGAGGGTCAAACCGACCGTACATATAAGGTTTTTCCTAATTTATGCTCGCATACACAGGAGAATACTGCCCAAACGTGGGACGGACTGCTAAATGAAAGCATCCATGGACCACACCGATTTTGATTCAAAAACAGTGATTCCCGCCTGGTTTTTCGAGCAGAATGCAGTGGACGGCGTAGATTTCCCGAAACAAAAGCGATGTGGGCCCCACCATCAGACAACGTAAGTGCGTAACGCACTCTGTTTCGCAGCCGGACGCTGTCCGGCTTTTGCGGCGGGTTGTGCGCTCTTGGGGGCGATCGAACGGCTGATCTGAACCGTTCATCATGTAGGTCTGCCAAAAAACTCCCAGAGGATGTTCTCCTTTTAGAAAGAAAGCAAGAAAAGTGGGAGTAGAGGGCACTGTTTTCTTGACTGCATAGCAAGATTTACGCAGAGGAGGGTTTTTTTTCTGCGCAAGGAGTGCGGCTGACGGTATTTTGTGCACAGAGTCCTTCTCCGACTGAACCTCTCCACGCTGCCAGTGGACCGACCTGGGTGGTCTTATAAAAGAAAGACGTGAGAGAAAAGGGGAAGAAAAGGAGGAAGACAGGAGGCAGGGACGTGGCTGGAACGTGAGAGAGAGAAAGAGGTAGCCGATTTTCTTCTTTTCCTTGATATTTCTTTTGTTTTTTTTTATTTGCTTTATTAAAGGTTCAGCCCATTCATATGTGGCTAAACCACTTAGCTAGGGCTAAGAGGTGAAGCCTGTAGCGTGATGGGAGATTCTATTTTGTGCCTTTAAGTTAAAATTCATAAACTGAATTTGATTTAGTTGATTATTAAAGGAATATTTTTCTTAGTCTTTAATGGTCTGTTGTGACTGAAATTATAATGGGTTTGCAATGGCTTTAAATATATTTTTTTCCTTTGTTTGGATGTTTATGACGTCAGGAAGTCTGTTGTTCACCATCGTCTCTTGGGCATGGTTAGATGATCTTACCATTCCTAACTCTCATTCATTACTGATTGGTTGGTAATTAGTTTAATACTGTTGTTTGCTTTGTCTCCTGGGCATGGTTAGATGATGGAATCCATTCTAATTCATATACCTTTCATCTCTTGAAAACTAGATCAAGTAAGTTCAGTTTAAATTCAATAATTCTTGATGCAGGCATAAGATCTCCCTAATCTCTACAAGTGGATCCTCTGAATCCTTAGTTTCCTTCCTCTGAATTCCTTAAGTTTTCGATAATTATTCCACAATTATTCATTAAATTCTATTTGATTTAGATTACGTCTTAGTCCAATTCTGGTTCTACTTAGTTTCAGATAACGCACAGGTATCAGTCCTTTGGGATTCGACCTCGGTCTTACCGAGTTTATTACTACATCACAACCCTATACTTGGGGAGTGAACAGACCCTCTGCGACACGATGCGGACATGCGAAGTGCGCCACTGGTGCCTCTACAGTCACACTGCCTCACATGCCCACGCCCTCGCACCGAACCCGTGCCCGAGACCGAGACCGAGACCGAGATCGAGTCCGAGTTCGAGCCCGATCCCGAGCGCGGGCGCGCGGGTGTTCCAATGCTACGCACTGGAACACGCAAGGTCCATAGTCCACGGACTAGGTAGGTAAATATTATAATACTCCACATCCTTCATATAAACTACAGTTTTTTCTCTTCTCTTTTCCATGTGGGACTATTCCCAAAAACCCACAGAAAAGTGTTTTTCAAAACAACTTTTTATATATTATATATTATTTTATTATTGAAATATATTTTATTAAAATCAATATTTTTTGCAATAATCCCCCACTTAATTTTACAAAATTATTTTCTTGGTTAAACAATACTGCCAGAATAATCAGCTTATATGCATAAAGAAAGATATCTTTCGATTTTAATCTTTCCTCAGTGTAAGTATCTCAAAACTCTGTCGAAATGACTGGTAGCCGCAGCTTTGAACCAGTTATTCCTAAATAATAGAATTGAAAATACCACACACATATTCGCTATGTGTTTGTTAGAGTTCCCACAATCTTGCTCAGCACAATTAATGGCCATGTGCTTATTCTAATTCGTGAACGATCCCGAGAGAAAACTCCTAACTCTCATGAGAGATGGCATTATCTCTACGTTCATATAGGTGAAATCCTTCCAGTGTCTCCGTTACTATAAGATACTTGTCCTTATAGACTGGATTTCATTAAGAGTTCTAAGACTCAACCCTCTATCGTAATGCTCAGCACTTATCTATTATGGATGAGGTTTTATAATTTAGTGCAGAAAACTTTCCACATATCAATGACTTGTTCTTACCTATTAAACCCAAAATTAGAGATTTTCTGACTTTAGGTTGGGTTACCATCACTGGTGGAACTTTGGTTGAAGAGTTTCAACCCCATCCCTCTAGATGTAGCCTTTACTACCTCTCTCGGTAGAGGTTTAGTGAAAGGATCTGCCAGGTTATTGCTTGATTTCACATAAGAAATAGCAATGATTCCATCTCGAATCAATTATCTGACATAATCATGTCGAAGACTAATATGTCTAGACTTACCATTATAAGTGCCGCTATAGGCTTTAGCTAATGTGGCTTCACTATCACAATGTAGTGACACAGCCGATATAGGCTTTACACAGAAAGGAATTTCTAATAGAAGATCCCTTAGCCACTCAGCCTCTTTGCCTGTTGCAGCCAGGGCTATAAATTCAGACTTCATAGTCGAATGCATTATGCAAGTCTATTTCTTAGATCCCCAAGATACAGCTGCACCTCCTAGGGTGAATATCTACCCTGTAGTAGACTTGTTGTCCCCTACACTCGAAATCCAGCTCGCATCGGTATATCCTTTCAATACGGCAGGAAACTCTGAATAAATGTAACGCCCTGAAATTCGGGGGTCGAGCATAACTCAGCTCCCGAGTTTTAAAACATCACTTATGCAACATATGCAATGATGAATGTACGTTGTCTGTATGAGTGCATAAAACATGGAGTAGATTAAGCCAAACTGCAAACATAATCCAGGGATAGGTGAAATCTACAAGCGGAAGACTGAAGAAACATATATGTATATCTATATAGGTCCCTGTGATATGTATGCTCTGCCAGGTCATAATTACAAGTGTTTGTTTTCAAAATATAAGTATCAAAATGAAATCATCCATTACAAAAGAAACCCAGAATCCCTGTAGCTCAGGGCATGGCTCACATGAACCCGCCTGAGAACTGCATAAAAGAAAACGCGTCCTCGTCATCCTCATACTCCTGCTCTGCCTTGGGGGTCACATCATCATCTGCATCTAAGACAGAGTCTGGTTGGTGTTAAAACATCGTCCCAGAATGTGGGAGTGAGTGATCAACTCAATGGAACTATACAGTAAAAGTTAACATATTGTCAAATCAATCAAGCAGTAATGATAAGGCAATACAATCAAACACGTCTTAATTACTCTTGTTAATGTAAGGATGTATGTAGAAATGATGCATACTCTCGCCTGCACTCCCTCAGCGTCTTCATCTTACGGTACGCATGACAACCTCCCACAGTGCTCCACGACATCAAGGCATATGCAATGCGGTGCATGCATATGATTACCAAGTTGTTATTAGTCCCTTTCATACAGCAGGATTGGGAAGCTAAGGTACCTTCCTCATATTAATTCCCAAATAGTGATCTATTCTAGGGTCATCAGTCCTAGACAATCTCATACGATCATATGGTTCTAGGTCGCTGCAAAGGGCTCATCACCAATCAATGCATGCCTAATCATACCTTAGTTGCTACACTAAGGCTCGTCACCTCAATGCAGTATCAAGGTATACTCGAGGTCACTACAAAGGGCTCGTCACCAATCAATGTAGGCCGACAGCGCGAATATAGTGTCCCATACTACCATAATTGGCTCACGAGTCTGGTGTGCTCACTGGTCACTACGAGGAGGCTCGTCACCCCAGCGTAGGCTGACAGCTCGACCATGGTATCCCATACCACCATGCCCGGCTCATGAGTCTTAGCGGATCAAGGTACAATGGTTAACAGGATCTCATTGGTAAGTTTGGTACCCTAGATTCAAACAATAGCATCCATACATGGTGAACATCCACCGGGACAATCGGGTTACTTGACGAGCTAGACTAGTACAAGCGTACGTTGAGTTGAACGACATAGAGTGCGTAAACACTCCGTGTGGCTAAACCACTACTGACAACCCTAATACGACTCGGGTTCGTCAACACGTCTTATGTGGCGAAAACGACCTCAGCCACGTACTTAAAGCTCGTTACCGATTTCTTGGACTATTTCATAGTCCCAAACACATTCAAGTATAACAGATATTCTTACTAGCATTTCAAAACAGTAAAAGAACAACAATTCCAATCATACAAGCATGTGAGCATTTGATGGATTTCAACTTAACATGGATTCACACATAAGTAGTGCCTGAATTTAAACAACAAAGAATGTAAATTGCATGTAGGAAATCATACACACTAATAAGATAGTTAAGAATCTCTTCTCAATGCCCCCGTAAAAGTACAATATATGACACACTTATTCATTCAGACATTTCTACAAACACTTAGGCTACATATTCCAACATACATGACATATGTTGGTGATAGTACACATTAGAACAATTCCTTTCGCCAAGGAGTTGATACACATACAACTAGCACAAATACACAACAATTAATCATGGCAAACACATGTTCGTATTTCATACGTATACGATACTTTCTACCTATACATGAAGTACACAAATCTCAATATAGTTCATATGTATCAGAAACGCAATATAAACATCGCATTTGGCATGTGAAATTGCACCCATAAGAATAATAAACCATTAACCGACATTGAAAGCCTTGAAAATCATAACCTATACGAATATAGTCCGCACCTTAAACCAGAAAGTACGCAACAGATCTGATTCAGACGATAAGTCTTCGTCAACGGCGACTAGATAACCTAAGGCATGAATGAAAAGAGCTACATCAACACTTAGACTTTTCTAGGCTTCAAACAGGCTAGGGTTTGATTGACTTACCCAAGAATGAACTTAGAATCACCGGAATGACGATTCAGATGTGATGGTTTAGGTATGTAGAATAACAGGGAAGAATCTCAAGATGATTCACCAACTTCTCTCTCACTTTTCTCTCTTTTCCTCTCTCTCACTTAGCTAGGGTTTAGAAAATTCGTATGGAGTTGAGAGTGAGGGTTTTAAGGTCTTTATATAGGCTTAAAATTGATGAAAATAGCTCCAGGGCCAAGGTATACTTAAGTTATAACCAAATCGGGTCTATTTCGATCCAATGGAGCATTTCTGGTGGTCTCTTTCTCACGTGCGGTCGGACTTAAGCTCACTGACCATGTATTTAGGTCAGGCTGAGTTTTTGTACCGATCGGATTTACAGATCAGCCGTGGTGGACCAGTTTCAATTCAACGGTCACCGAAACTCGATCAGGTCCACCGGCACTTTGACATGTGTGGGCCATCTTTCCTAATCCGAGGGTAAATTTGGGTCAAAATCCAACGGTCAGAATGCTTAAAATCGGCGAGCAAGCGACACGACTCAGATTTCATAAATTCATATTTAATTGCTCACCTTTCTCACACTCTTTACTCCGGACTCAAGCAAATCGTCTCAGGACATCATCTGGACTTGATTTTTGAGTTGATTGTCAAGCCCAACAAGGTGATCATATCTGTCTAAAATCATCGCTATCAGACTTTCGACGTGCGGTCCAGGTCTGATACAAAGTTTTCAAGTATTCTTAAGAGCAACTAGATTTAGCGTTGAATCCTAGATTTCAGGGTAACATAGCGCTAACGATTCTACAAGTTTTGGGTCTTCCAGATTAAATTTAAAGTGATTGGTGCTAATTTCACAAGTAATCGAGTTTAACGCTAGTTAACCCATATTTAACTTCTAAAGAATTTGAGGTAGTACTCGGGTCTTTGCAAGAAATTTTTCTGGGTCATTACAATAAAATAGTCCTAAGTCTTTGGTTATTTTTAAGTAACCAAGGACTCTACTTATTGCATTCCAGTGTTCAGTACTAGGGTTACTAGTAAACCTACTAAGTTTACTCACAGCATATGCAATATCAGGTCTAGTGCATTGCATAGCATACATAAGACTCCCTATAGTACTCACATATTCTAATTGTGCAACTGTTCTTCCAGTATTTTCTTTTAACTTGATACTTTGATTAAATGGGGTCTTTGCTTCTTTTATATTTAGATGGTTAAACTTATTTAGTATCTTCTTAATATAATGAGATTGACACAAAGCATAACCCCCACAATATTTTTTAACCTTGATACTAAGAATGATATCAACTTGTCCAAGATCCTTCATTTTAAATACAGAAGATAGAAACCTCTTTGTTTCAGTCACACCTTCCATTTTATTACTTATTATTAACATGTCATCAACGTACAAACAAATAATAATGATGTAATTACCATCTATTTTAGAATATATGCATTTGTCAGCTACATTATGCATGAAACCATGAGATAGTATTTTGGAATCAAACTTCTCATGTCACTGTTTAGATGCTTATTTTAATCCATATAATGATTTGACTAATCTACATACTTTGTTTTCATTTCCTGGTAGAACGAAATCTTCAGGTTGTTCCATGTATACCTCCTCATTGAGGTCACCATTCAGGAATGCGGTCTTTATATCCATTTTGTGGATGTGAAGATGATGTATAGAAGCTAGCGCAAATAATATCCCAATGGATGTTATCCTAGCTACAGGTGAGTATGTGTCAAAGTAATCTATCCATTCTTTTTGTCTAAAACCCTTAGCTACTAGTCGAGCATTAAAGGTTTGGATAGTTCCATCAGTGTGATATTTCTTTCTAAATACCCACTTACAACCTATGAATTTAGAACCTGGAGGTAAGTTTACTAGTTTTCATGTTTGGTTTGATAGTAAGGATTCCATTTCATCATTTATAGCTTCTTTTCAGAAAGCTGAGTTTCTAGAGGATACAACCTCTTTATATGTTTTAGGATCATCTTCTATAGTCATCACTATAAGTATTTTTCTTATAATATTTTCTCTATCTCCTTCTACAAGATGAAAAATGACACGTTGTGAGTCTATATAGTCATCTCCTAGACTCTTCTCTATTCTTGTCATTTGACTCTTACGAGGCTCAATAGGAGCTTCCACTATCTGTGGAGCTGTGCTATCTGGTTCTCTATTAGGAGTTTGAATTTTATTATCATTTGACTCGAAGGATAGTGAGTTCTCAAAGAACTTAACATTTCTTGATTCTATTATTGTATTAGACTCTATGTCTAGAAGTCTATAAGCTTTACTATTTTGTGCATACCCTACGAAGGTGCACTTAATAGCTCTTGGTCCTAACTTAGTTCTTTTTGGATTAGGGGTTCTACAATATGCAAGACAACCCCACACTTTTAGATATCCTAGGTTAGGTTTTCTACCTTTCCATGTTTCATATGGAGATATTTTATATTTTTTAGACGAAATTCTGTTTATTATATAGCATGATGCAAGCAGTGCCTCTCCCCATAGACTTAGTGGCAACTTTGCTCTTATCAGCATTGAGTTGACCATTTCTACTAAGGTTCTATTGTTCCTTTCAGCTATTCCATTTTCTTAAGGTGTGTATGGCATTGTACATTGATGTATCAGTCCATGTTCTTCACAGAAGTTATCGAATTCACTGGAGAAGCATTCTCCTCCTCTATCGCTACGGAGAATTTTTATCTTCTTATTCAGTTGATTCTCTATTTCTGCTTTATATATTTTAAATATGTTTAATGCTTCATCTTTGCTCTTTAATAGGTACATATACACATACCTAGAGCAATCATCTATAAAGGTTATGAAGTACCGTTTACCTCCACGAGTAAGAATGTCATTTAACTCACAGATATCACTGTGCATAAGATCCAATGCTTGAGACGATCTTTTGATACTTGAAAAAGGTTTCTTTGTCATTTTGGATCTTATGCACAATTCACATTTTTCGGTTTCATTATCTGTGTATGAGATTAAACCATTCTTAGCCATAAACTTCAAGGTACTATACCCTATATGGGCTAGTCTATCATGCCACAGTCCAGCGGATTCAACCATATACGCAGAAGTGCTACTTTCATTCAGAGAAAACTTAACATTTCCGTTACATGCATATCCATTTCCAACAGAATTTCTATTTTTGGACAAAATCAGTTTACCTGACTCATACATCACCCGTATACCTGGTTTTCCCAGAAGATCCCCAGAAACTAAGTTTCGCCTTATGTCTGGGATGTACAGTACATTAGTTAGAATCACTTTCTTTCCAGAGGTGAATATCAGTTCGACAGTTCCTTTGCCGATGACCTTCGATCGGACTTCATTACCCATTTGGATTTCTTGATCATCGGTCAATTCCTCATAGGTTTTGAAGGTTGATTTGTCGTAGCACACATGTACAGTAGCGGCAGTATCATACCACTAACCTGAAACTTTACCTTGGATGGTATTCACCTCAGTGATCATATCCACGATATTACCTTCTTCTACTGCACTTGCCTCTTTTTTATATTTGTGATAGCAGCATACTCGAGCATAGTGCCCGATTTTTCCACAGACATGACATGGGCCCTTGAACTTTCTGTTCTTCTTTTGGGTGTTCTTCTTGAATTTTTCTTTATTAGGTTTCAGGGAATCGTCCTTCTCGGGATGTTTGTTATTAGTGCTTTGTACAGCATGTATCTTGGACGAGGTATTCCCTTTATCATTTTTTCTATCGTGGTTACGGAATTTTTCCTCAATCCTGAGGTGTTTCTGGATTTGTTCCAATGTGCAGTTCTTAGTTTTATATAGCAACTTCTTTCTATAGTCTTTCCACATCGGTGGCAATTTGGCGATTATAGCCCCGACTTGGAATGATTCAGGAAGATCGATTTTTATCACTTTTATTTTGTTTACTATTAGCTGCAGTTCGTGGATTTGGGGCAGCAGTGGTTTATATCTACCATGCTGAAGTCAAAATCCTGGCGATGAGAAACTTGTTGGTACATTCTTCTTCAGCCTTGTATTTGAATTCCAGAGCGGCTCATATCTCCTTTGCTGATGACGTCTGTTGGTACAGATCATACAGGCGGTCGGAGAGAGCGTTCAGAATGTGTACTCGACATAAGAGTTTGTCTTCAACTCTTTTGGTGCGGGCAGCTACTTGTTCAGGTGTGTCTTTGTCAAAGGCTTTAGGTAGTGCTTGCAAATTTGGATCTAATATGTAATAGATCTTCAGCACCGTCAGGAGAAATTTCAACTTGTCTTGCCATCTTGTAAAATTGGTTCCATCGAACCGATCGAGACGTATCAAGTCCTGATTCATCAACTTAATGGATGAAACACTGTCAGCTTCCATCAGAAAAATAACGCTTTAAGATTGTTGAAAATTATATAGATTAATGTATTTCTGTATAATATGGAAACCGAAAAGTGTAAAATAATCAGAAATCAAGACAGGCTAAAGCACGTCTGAAACGCTGTCCTTAAAGCGTTATTTGCCCCTACTCAAGTGAATTGAGTATGCTGATAGGTTACAGGCAAATAGCTTCTAGGATACGACGAGCCTGGTGTGGGTCTGCGTTCAGTAAACACGAAGGCCCACCAAATGGAACTCAATTACACACTTTTTGGCAGTATTACAGTATAAAAGAAAAAATTCCAAAAGAAGAAGAAAATAAGAGAAAAAGTAGTTTCGATTTCTGCACAAATCAGTTCAAATCTTCAACCACTGGTTCAGTTGAACCGTCCTAGACCACACCGCTGGTCTGTTCTTCAAGCTAAAGTTTAAGCCTTGTTACGTTGCTGGAAACACTAGAATATATGAGTGGAGAATGGCTGGCTTTCTCAGTTCGTATGGGTTTGCTGGAGTGAGTTAAGATGGTCTGGAAACCCATCCAGGTCCTCATTTTATAGGCTATGGTGGCTAGGGGGTTATGGTTCAGAGACTTAAATTCCATTAAGTCATTTCTAGCTGTTGGAAAAGTAGCTGCTTTATGGCCGTTTTCTGACTATTGTGCATGAGCCATTAAGCTGCCACATGCTGACTATTGTGAGACAATAGCGCGAAGTGCAAAGTGCTCCACTAGCGCCTCTACAGCCACACTGCCTCACATGCCCACGCCCTCACACCGAGCCCATGCCCGAGATTGAGTCTGAGTCCGAGACCGAGCCCGAGCCCGAGCCCAAGAGCGGCTGTTCCAGTGCGTAGAGGTCCATAGTCCACGGACTAGGTAGGTAAATATTATAATACTCCACATCCTTCATATAAACCACAGTTTTTCTCTAATCTTTTCCATGTGGGACTATTCCCAAAAACCCACAGAAAAGTATTTTTTAAAACAACTTTTTATATATTATATATTATTTTATTATTAAAATATATTTTATTAAAATTAATATTTTTTGCAACAGGTTTAACTTCACCCGGATTGAAGGTATCTTTGTCTGAAATTCTTAAATATATTGCTTTCAATTGCACGCAGGAACGACGATAGAATGGTTTGAACTGTAGATTTGTTAGTGCTTACTGGTACTATACTTTATACATTTGGAATAGATATTTAAATCTAAACCACTGAACTTATTATTCAAACAGGACTGAACTAATTATTATTCATACTAACGTTGCTCATGATTTCGAAGTTGAGTTTACTTGAATTTTTATTTTTTTGTAAATTTTTATTTTTTGAGAAATTTACAACTGTACGACCCATATATGGCCCATTTACATTTTAAAGCCCACTTCTTTTTACCTCTCAAGAATAAGCCCCAGATGTATGGACGGCTTGCCAAAGGTCAAAAATGCCCCTGGTTTTTCCTTCAAGCGGATCGGTGGTGCTTAAAGACGAGCACTGACGCTCCTCGAACTCCGAGTTGTACGAACAGTTCAAAAGTTATCAAAGTTACATGGGCCCCACAATTATGTATTTATTATATCCACAACGTTCATCCACATTTCGAGATAATTTCGGAGCATTATCAAGAAAAAAATCATATCCAAAGATCAACTGGACCACACCACAAAGAGCAGCGGGAAAATTGATTTTCACCATTAAAAATTTTGTAGGGCCCACCATAACATTTATTTTCCATCCAATCTATTCATAAAGTCACAAAGACCTGGATGAAGAGGAAAAACAAATTTCATAATGATCCAAAACTTCTGTGATGCCTAAAAGGGTTTCAATGGTAGACGTTTAATCCTCCACAGCCTTTTACAGTGTGGTCCACTTGATAGCTAGATCTGTCTTATATTTTGTCTCAAGCCTTAATATGATTTCGCTAAATATAGGGACGGTTTGGATATAACACATACCTCATAATAGGACCCACAAAAAGCGGTGCGGATTACAACGGCAAAAGATGAAATAAAATAAAATAAAATAATAATAAATAAATAAACCAGCAATTTATGGCTATGGTGTTTTCTCTAACTACGGATTATAACCGCAGCCAAAGTCGTAGCCCTTGCAATTTCAATATGTCCTTTTACATGTATCGAAGGTCTTTCAATATGTCTTTTGTTATGTATTGAAGATCTTTCGATTAATCGAAAAAGGTCCGAGCTGTCCAGCGAGTTTGCCTCAAAAATCCTGTAATTTTTGATGATTTGACCAATAGCTACGGATTATAACCGTAGCCATAACTGTAATCTGTGCCGGTCTATGAATTTTTATTTTTATTTTTATTTTATTTTTTTACAAGGAGAACTTTATTCTACCTACAATTTTCTCTAATACATATTTATATAAATATGTAAATATAAGCATATAAATTTTTTTCTCTCTCTCTCTCTTTTTTTTTTCATTTCTTTCTTTATTCATTTAACAAGAATATCTTCTAAACCAAAATTAGTTACTTGATGTACCCTATATGATTTTGGGGTAGGAGAAGCTACTTTAGCCAACCAACCTGGTTACTTTTCAAGATTCCATCAGGTGTATGGTCAAAAATCCATTTCATTCACTTTATGGTCAATTTCAATCAGTTCGCGATCAATTTCATGCATTTCACGGTCAATCCTGGCAATTCCGTTTTGATTCACGGTCATTTCCATGCATTTCACGGTCAATTCCTTTCACTTCACGGTCATTTCCATGCATTTCATGGTCATTTCCCTACACTTCATGGTCATTTCCATGCATTTCACGGTCAATTTGCTTCACTTCACGGTCATTTCCATGCATTTCACGGTCAATCCCGGTGATTCCATGCATGGAAATGACCGTGAATCAAAACGGAATCGCCGGGATTGACCGTGAAATGCATGAAAATGACCATGAAGTGAAGCGAATTGACCATGAAATGTATGGAAATGACCGTGAATCAAAACGGAATCGCCAGGATTGACCGTGAAATGCATGAAAATGACCATGAAGTGAAGGGAATTGATCGTGAAATGCATGAAAATGACCGTGAATCAAAATGGAATTGCCTGGATTGACCGTGAAATGCATGGAAATAACCGTGAAGTGTAGGGAAATGACCGTGAAATGCATGAAAATGACCGTGAAGTAAACGGAATTGACCATGAAATGCATGGAAATGACCGTAAATCAAAACGGAATCGCCAGGATTGATTGTGAAATGCATGAAAATGATCGTGAAGTGAAGCGAATTGACTGT
The DNA here is from genome assembly GCF_029962835.1 of Magnolia sinica. NCBI lineage: Eukaryota > Viridiplantae > Streptophyta > Magnoliopsida > Magnoliales > Magnoliaceae > Magnolia > Magnolia sinica. Next base: position 62,289,203 of record NC_080584.1, read on the forward strand.
GAAATGCACGAAAATGACCGTTAAGTAAAGGGAATTGACCGTGAAATGCATGAAAATGACGTGAATCAAAATGGAATCGTCGGGATTGACAGTAAAATGCATGGAAATGACCGTGAAGTGTAAGGAAATGACCGTGAAATGCATGGAAATGACCGTGAAGTGAAGGGAATTGATCGTGAAATGCATGAAAATGACCGTGAATCAAAACAGAATCACCAGGATTGACCGTAAAATGCATGGAAATGACCGTGAAGTGAAGCGAATTGACCGTTGAATGCATGAAAATGACCGTGAAGTGAAGGGAATTGACCGTGAAATGCACGGAAATGACCGTGAATTAAAACGGAATCGCCGGGATTGATCGTGAAATGCATGAAAATGAGCGTGAAGTGAAGCGAATTGACCGTGAAATGCATGGAAATGACCGTGAAGTGAAGGGAATTGACCATGAAATGTATGGAAATGACCGTGAATCAAAACAGAATTGCCGGGATTGATCGTGAAATGCATGGAAATGACCGTGAAGTATAGGGAAATGACCGTGAAATGCATAGAAATGACCATGAAGTGAAGGGAATTGATCGTGAAATGCATGGAAATGACCGTGAATCAAAACGAAATCGCTGGGATTGACTATAAAATGCATGGAATTGATCGCGAAGTAAATGAAATGAATGAAATTGACTCTGAACTGATTGAAATTGACCACGAAGTGAATGAAATAGATTTTCGACTGTAGACCTAATGGAATCTTGAAAAATAACCAGGTTGGTTGGCTAAAGTATCTTCTCCTCCCCAAAATCATATAGGGTACGTAAGTAACTAATTTTGGTTTAGAAGATATTCTTGTTAAATGAATAAAGAAAGAAATGAAAAAAAGAGAGAAATTTTTTTTTATATGCTTATATTTACATATTTATATTAATATGTATTAGAGAAAATTGTAGGTAGAATGGCAAGAGCTACGGCTTTGGCTACGGTTATAATTTGTAGTTAGAGAAAACACCATAGCTATAAATTGCTGGTTTATTTATTTATTATTAATTTATTTTATTTTATTTCATTTTTTGCCGTTGTAATCCCCACCGCTTTTTGTGGGTCCTATTATAAGGTATGTGTTATATCCAAACCGTCCCTATATTTAGCGAAATCATATTAAGGCTTGAGATGAAATATAAGACAGATCTAGCTATCAAGTGGACCACACTGTAAAAGGTTGTGGAGGATTAAACGTCTACCATTGAAACCCTTTTAGGCCTCACAGAAGTTTTGGATCATTATGAAATTTGTTTTTTCTCTTCGTCCAGGTCTTTGTGACCTTATGAATAGATTGGATGGAAAATAAATGTTATGGTGGGCCCTACAAAATTTTTAACGGTGAAAATTAATTTTCCTGCTGCTCTTTGTGGTGTGGTCCAGTTGATATTTGGATATGATTTTTTTTCTTCATAATGCTTCGAAATGATCTCGAAATATGGATGAACGTTGTGGATATAATAAATACAAAACTGTGGGGCCCATGTAACTTTGATATCTTTTGGACCGTTCGTACAACTCGAGTTCGAGGAGTGTCAGAGGCCGATCCTCTTGCGGAAGGAAAAGCAGGGGCATTTTCGACCTTTGGCAAGCCGTCCGTACGCATGGGGCTTATTCTTGAAAGGTAAAAAGAGGTGGGCTTACAAATGTAATTGGGCCATAAATGGGTCGTACAGTTGAAAATTTCTCTTTTTTATTTTTATTTTTATTTTTCTCGATACGATGGAAGATCTTGATATCACTATGGTTCAAGGTGGTCTTTGGGGATCCAATGAAAACATTAGAGGGGCACTTCACCGATGGATTCAATACCCGGTCCACATCACTTTGGACACACAAGGGCTGATATTGTATGGTAATGTCAAAATAAACAATTTCAAGTGAAGTAGTTAATGGTCAAACACCACTGTTTCCTGTGGTTGGTTCCCATGAGATTTGGGTCTACTTAGTTTTAAGGGTAATACCCTAAATGAGTTGTCAAACCAGATGGATGGCATGGCTTATGGCACTTACATCAAAGTAGGCACGACGGTCAGGTCAGTAGATCCTCCTTTCGTAGACCTGGAGAACGTGGAAGATACTCAGCAACTCTGGGCATTTTTTTAAACCGCGGGTGTTAGTTGATACTCCGGCTGCATACGAGGCTTGATACGCAGGCACTTCCAAATGGTATATGTGCAATACATTTACTCGACTTAAGCCGTCCAAACTGTGTAATCCATTCTTTCCTACTTATAATCTAACAGCTGGATTAGTTGCACAAATTTATCCTCTGATTCATCTACACTTGAATTGAAATATGATCAGTCAAGTAAATTATCCACTAATCTGATATTTAGATAATTAGATTAGTATGTTTTGTTATTCATGTATTTTTATTTTTATTTTCTGTAGCTCATGTTACATTAAATTATAATTCAAAATTTCGACAGATTAATTTGTATTAGTTATATGTTAACCGTGGAATTTCTAAGTAATTTGTAAGTGCCGCCTAATCATGCTTCACATTCCTCAAGAGTATTGAAGTTTTTCCCTTCACTATCTTATGAAAGAGATGGTTGAGGTTTGTCTTGGCCACCTCGACGCAGTCAATCTGGTGGACACATGAAGACCCTTAGTTACAAAAGGCCAACCACTACTTGATGCTAACCTTATCGTCAATGGACTTTAGTGGAAGTCCAGTGGAAGGAAGATGCTCAAGCTTTTATTTCATGAAAGAGATAACCACTTTTATCCGTGCCCTTCCATTCCCCACCTTACATGAAACCCTTAGCTGCATGAGCCATCAACTTTATGTTCAATGGACTTTGACAAAGTCTGAAATGTTCGATTGCTATAAATACACCAATGATTCGTTTTCGCTACATTGGCTAAATCTAGAGAAACCCAGTGGACAGATGGCTGCAGGTTTCGATTGCTATAAATACACCAATGATTCGTTTTCGCTACATTGGCTAAATCTAGAGAAACCCAGTGGACAGATGGCTGCAGGTTTTTTTACTATGATCTTTCTGTAGTTGGAAAGAAATTGTGTTCTTGCAACATATAAATGAAAGCAATTAGTAAAAAATATATATATGAAAGCAATTAGTAAAAAATATATATGTTTTTTCCAAGTGCCGCATAGCGGTACGTATCAATCTACTTTTTTAAAAGAACAAGAAAAGGAAAAGATAGAGAAAAAGAAAAGAAAAGAAAAGAAAACTGGGAGCTCATTATTGGTGCCAACTTGGATGACTTGTAATCGAGCAAATAATAGATATATTCATAATTCGAAAACTGGAAAACTAAACTACATTCTTTGATACAGTTAAATTAATAACCAAAACCTTTTCCACAAGGAACAACATCATGGAAGTTCTATTGTGTTTATTTTAATGAAGATGATAGGAATATATAGGAGATGTGAGAGACCTGTTAGATATTTATAATCAAACCCTATACATATCTGCAATAGGTACCGTTATACAACTGTATCTTATAAGACCACCCAAATTGTGTGTCTTATTTTGGATGGATTGTGCTTTATAATAATACAAGTCAAGTTGGAGCACCATGCCATGGAGTTTCTTTAGAAACAAAGAAGAATTTAAGTGTTTTTTTTTTTTTTTTCTTTTTGAAAAACAACCAAAAGACGTATTTCTTTCCAATGGTCACGCCATCCAAAGAATACAAAAGAGGCCCACACCCTGCCTGATGTAGAGAGGGTCGCAAACACTTTAATGGCAAAGATGTAGAGGGCTGTATTGGAAGTGGAAACAATCCAGACCGTCAAAACCTAAAAACAGTTGTAACACAAACTGGGATGAGTTTCTCAACATATCATATATGATTTTGGGGCAGGAGAAGCTACTTTAGCCAACCAACCTTGCTGTGTACAGTTTCACATGCGATATTTGCGAGATTCCATTGGATTGTTGGTCGAAAGTCTAATTTATTTTCATTTTTACTATAAATAGTAAGTTTTACTTCGAGTATAACTTTTGATCCTTTAAGCTGTAGAAGTCAGCATGAAAAGGGCTTAGATAGACCTCACCATAGTTTTACTTCTATTGTCATGATCTCACCATAAATACGTCCTTAGAAAATCAATGGACCTTTTATTAGCGTATGTGAGAATCAACAAACTCTTATGGATGTTCCCAGTCATACCAAATTTTAATGGCCATGTGGTAGCCTTATAAAGTGAACTAAAGACATACAATTATATTTGTGACCCTCACATGTCTTCGTGACTAAGGATTGGTTAAGTAATTTAAAAGTCTAACGAGCAAAGAGAAAAACGCAGTCCAACAGTCTGAGGTACAAAAGGCAATCGATATGAGCAAAGCTTGGGCGACAAAAGAAGAATGGTTGAAAAAAAAAACGTAATAAAAAGAAGAATTTTAAGAAAGTGTTTTTGACTCCTGTAACCATTGCAGTAATGGAAGAAGGCTATGAATGAACAACCTGCAACAGAACTCTTTAAATAGCATAGGAATCCAATAGAGAAAAAACAACGCAATATCCAAACTCAATATAATAATAATAAAAAACAATCAATCTATCAAATTAATTTTATTCCAGCTTATCCTTATAGTAGTAATAATTCTTAAGTATAATCTTTAGTTGTAATCGAAATCTATGGGTCTTTACTCTTACCTGGGTGGTAGACTCCCAGGAGTTTCAACACCGGGTCAAGGGTTCGAGTACCCACCAGTGGTGAAATCCCACGGCGTGGGTGTGTGGGGTGTGTGTGCGCATGTAAGCGTGTGTGTGTGGGGTGTGTGTGTGCGTGTGTAAAAAAACAAAAACAAAAAAAAAATCCAAATCTATGTCATAAGTTGAATTTATCCTTTATTCAATATCACACAGTTCTTTCAAGAGACGCATTCTTGCAATTCCTCCTAATAACTGATTGTGAGTTTTTCCTTTTGTTTGAATGCAATGGTATTCTGAAAGTCTTTTCTTATAGAAGGCCTAAATCAGCCCATCTTTAAAGGAAGTACCCTACCCTCCAATTATTGCCTAATTATTATAAAATTTTGTAAGTGGCTGAGTAGGCGATCGATATTCTCAGAATCTACTCATATACATTCAATTTAGACGTATATGCTCATTTTGGCGATTAAGGTCGAAGTTGATCGAATTGCATCAAGCCACTTTATCGAATATGGCATGGCCGCACACATTACACGTGACAAAGCAAATCGAATAGCCGACATTTTTGGCACGCCTAGTGGGACTTACAACTACTAAGTTGTCATAAATATATATTGTGCACATGTCGTACAAAATTAAAATGCCAACATTTTTTGCACGCATGGTGAGACAGAACAAACTACTTGGCTGTCATAATTTTTTTTGCACTAATTTTGAAAAAGAATGATTTTACTACACAAGTTTACTTATCAGTGTAGTAATTTCTCAAAATTATGAGCCAAAGGTATGGTCGCAATGCTTCAACATCCACTACTAATGTTATTGTAGCAAATGAGCCTCCTACTCACGATGAGGAGTTACAAATTCAACAGGTGCCTGAGCAAGGAAATCCATCACCTAGTCTGGTGCCCGTTCCATCAAATTTAAATAGACAATCAACATCCCGAATTGAACTGCTTGACATTATGTCAACCAAGATTATTGATATGCAATGAAGGATTCGGGACATCATAGAAATGTCACGAGTTCAGGCTAAACACTTGAGAGCTCAAACTGAAACCTTTAATAGGTGGATGGTCGGCCAGACCGAGAGCATGAATTGGTTGACAGATTTATTTACTAAAAGTTCACCTATTACACTTCATAAATAGGTAGATACTAATTCTTTTGGGAATTTAGCACCTGTACCACCAGTTCGGCTAGTGCCACGAACGATTCCCTTAGGGCAAAAAATACTACCTATTTCTATCCCTGGTTTAGTCTAAGATATGTGAAATTCACTAATATCGGGAGATTTTAGACGTCTTGAATGTGTTTTTGTCCAATATGTACCAAATTCACCACCACAGGTAGATTTCAGGCATCCTGAATGTAAGAATAAGAACTTAATTCTACAAGCCAAGAATCAATGGATATATTGGGGGCAACCTTTGCGTTAAAACCAACCTTTTAATGAATAAGAATATCGAGTTGGTTCAAAAGTATCTCCAGTTATTTTGCAACAACACTGGGAACGTAATCAAATTGCTCAACTAGTTCAGGAAGTAACAAGTTAAGTTCTTGGATGAACTATTACTCTCGTTTATCATAGGCCATATCCTAACTGGATCGACTGGTAATATCCATTATCGAGAAATTATTAACTTGACTTTACGATGTTTGTACTGATGATACAAGTTAAGCGACTATAGAAAACTTGGTCAATTTACCATATATACAATGTTGAGAATTGGCCAATAACAAGTATTATCAATTACAACTATTTGGTCATTTATCACAGGGGTCTCTTTCACCTAGTATCCAATCTGCTACCAAATTCCATACAAAATTGGTAAGGGATTACATGCTCAATTCTTTTATAAGGACAATGAAAATTCTATGGCCGATCTTGCTCGTTCTCGACAGTTGCTAAGAGAATCTATCAAAAATTATATTACTCGGTTTAAGAGAGTAAAAATCTTACGCAAGGTAGTCATGATCGAAGAAGAATTTGTCCAGTTAGCTCAAGATAGATATGAATTCAAGCTTCGAAAGAAATTTATCATAATAAAATTCACAGATCTTTATGATTTGAATAGGAATGTGCTTGGTATGAGGCACTGATTTAGGAGTCAATGCGACAAGATAATTCATTAACAGTGACATATTATTACGACCCTAATTATAATGTTGCAATGACTAAAGTGGTGGATAAACAACCATTCATATACTTGACTTTAGTTAAAGCAGAGGCAATGATATCCTCTAATTTAAAAGTTCAAAGAAAGTACATTAATAATATTTTTTACGCTGACGAAATAGTAGATATTATGTTAACCGGTAAATTTATTAAGATTCTTGTTAACCAAAAATTTTGACAGATGAAGAATTGATAAAGATTAATTACTATGAATAGCATAGAACTCGATCATATTCCACTAACAAATGTGTTGTTTTCAGTAACATTATTCAAGACAATATCGATAAAGGGTCGTTGCTAAGTTTTTCTGAAAAAGAAAAAGAAGCAATGTTGATCGATACCAATCCATTTCTGTCCTATATTGAGATCACTATGCCTACCATTAATCCTTAACGGTTGCTTTAATCATGACAACAGATTAACCTCGGTACTATATGGGTCAAGTCAAGGAGCTAAAGGATGGCATGAGTAATACGAGACTTAAACCTACTGTTCATTAGACCGAAGAATATTCAGAGGCAATAATGTTAAATTATCAACACATGTGTGATAAATGTACGAGGCTGACTCGATCAAATGAGAGATTTTATTAACCTAAATATCAGACGAGACAATTGGTCAACCAAAACTATGAGGAAAGAAATACCTTTTACCTACAAAAGCCTAAACATGCCGACGATCACTCTTCCCTCATCCAAGTATAAAAGATGGTTAAACCTCGGCCTATCCAACAAGGAGTGCCGAAAAGGCTCAGTCACATGAAATTTTCAAAAGTACCAGAAGTGATGAATCGTACTGAGAAACGACGTTTACAAATGCAGTAAAGATAAGACAATTGACCGATGTGTGAGACGAATCTCAAATGTACCCACGAACCTAATCAAGCTTAACATACCAAAGGCAGAAGAAAAAGAACAGATATTGGCCAATACAGCCAAGCTTCATGTGGAGTTTAACTCAATCGATAATCAGTACGATAAAAGAATAATACATATGAGGGGATCGACCAGATACTTAAGCGATGAAGAGTTTTCAGATGATCTTCTAATTAAAGAATTTCTTGCTAAAATAAGAACTTTAAGACCAACTTTTTCTAAACTAAAAGAAGGAATCAAGACCGAAGTTGTAAATAAACTGAATTTGGATATACCTAGGAAAATATGTCCAAATTTAGTCATACTATTTGACTCGTTTCCTCCGATCACATTGGATTGTAATATTGCTGACATTACCATTAAGTTTTAAAGATAAACCATCTGAACCAAGCACAATGAAAGGCGATGTGGAAGAGTTAGGCTCTCCAATAATCATACAGTATGGATCCTTTAATTTCGAGGAGGAAGCCAAAAAGGTGTCGATCGTGACGGTCAAATACAAGTCCCCTTTTGAAAAAAATAATTATTGAAGGGTCAACTTTCATGATAACCCAACATTTAAAACCATTATATATTTCTATTCACCTGGAAGGGTGTCCAACAACTTGGGTTCTATTAAAAAATGTTGTTATTAACATTCTCTGAATCAAAATGGTGGCTAAATTATGAAAGACAAGATGACCTTATCCCTATTGAGGTCATGATGAGTAATTTTGCTGGAGGAGTAACGTAAACGCAGGGCATTTTATCGGTCAAATTAATGGTGAGAACTAAGAAAGTGTTGACCGCTTTCTTTGTGGTTGACAATTCATTAAATCACGATGCTTTACTTGGACGAGATTGGATTTATTCGTTATCATGTATTCTATTATCACTACATCAGTTTGTGGTATTTTAGAATCAAGATAGAGTAGAATTGATTTTTACTAATAATAAATTGTTCTTATCGATGTGTAATGCAACCGAAGCTTATTCTTATAGAAATGATATCGGACCAATATAGTTTACAAGATGAGATAAAAATGATAAACCAACTGGAATTGATGCCAAACTTAATCCCGATAATATCATACATCATATAATTTTCATGCTTTGATTGAACAAAGAGTTGTCGAAGACAATAATTCCCTTTTGTGTGACTACAAGATGTACGATTGAAGAAATCCAATGATGAGTCAATCAGCAGTCAAGGCTGAACTCATGACTCGAGTACAACAGCTAAAGGAGAGTTTACGAGATTATGATAATGAATGTTACATTGATATGACTGAGATAGTAATATGGGCTGACCAAATAGGTGAAGATGGTATTGAAATAAAGGATTTGAAACCAGCCCTAAAGAAATTCGAAGATTATGATGCTCAAGTCAAGATTCTCTAATACAGGTAAATTTGGGGATGAAACAACACCCCAAGCTAATTTTTACCAATAGATTATTGGATTCCCAAATACAAGCTAAACTTATTAACTTAAAGAGTTCGGTGATTGGTTTGCTTGGGACTATCATGAATTGCTTCGATTAGACAAAAATCTAGTTAAATACATGTTACCTATGAAATAAGATTATCGGTCATATAAACAACTGCCTAGGCAGATGAAGATCGAAGTAACTCAAAAGATAAAGGAAGAAATCAAGCGACTTTTAAAAGTAGGTTTCATTAAACCTATCAAATATGACAAATAGATTTCGAACATAATGTTTGTTATTTTAAAAAAAAAAACTGTAAGCTTAGAGTGTGTATTGATTTTCAAAATTTAAATCAATCTATACCAAGGGACGAGTTCCCTATGCATATGTCCAATCAACTGATCAATCAATTTATTGGATATTGAATGGTATCCTTTATGGATAACTATTCCGATATAATAAAATAAATATTATAGTAGGAGAGTCCAAAAAACTGCCTTTAGATCTCCTGGTCCTTTCAGTATATTTTATTGGGTTGTAATTCCATTTGGACTAAAAAATGCATGATCTACTCATTAAAGAGAATATCATTTTTCATGATATGATTGGTTGATTCATGAAAATCAATATCAATGATGTGGTGTTAAATCAGTCAATTTGATCGAGCATCTTAATCACTTACGAAAGTCATTTGAAAAGAGGATTTATAAATTGAAAATAAACCCTCTTAAATATGTTTTCGGGGTATTGACCGGTAATTTTATGGTACAATTGAGAGGAGTCAAAATATATCGGCATAAGGTGCAAGATATAATAGAAGCTCGGCCGCTAAGAACCAAAACTGAGTTACAAAAGTTTTTTGGTAAGGTTAATTTTATGCAATGATTTATTTTCAACTATGCTCGAAAAACTAATGTATTTTCTTCATTCTTAAAGCTAAAATAAGAAGATAAATTCATATATGAGTAAGAATGTTAGTTGGCTTTCAATATCATTAAAAATTATTTATATAGGCTACTAGTGTTGATGCGACCGGTAAATGGTCAACCACTTAAGTTGTATATCCCAGCTTCTGTAAAATCGATTGGAAATTTATTAACACAAGACAACGATGACCAAAAATAGAGCGTTCTATTATCTTAGTCGAACATTGTTAGATACCAAGAGATAGTATTCTGCTATAGAAAAGTTATGTTTATCATTATACTTCGTGATTACAAAATTAAATCATTATTTGGTGGCCGAGATAATTAATGTAATTACAGTAACTGATTTAATAAAGTATTTATTAAAACAACTAATTCTAAATAGCCAAATTGGCAAATGGATTCATGTATTATCTAAGTTCAATTTAGTGTTTGTAACACAAAGGACTTTGAAAGAACATGCCATAGTAGATATCCTAGCTAATTATCCTTCAGATATGAAAAGCCGATTTCCTTTTATAGGCCTTAAACTTAGGTGCAGGGATTATTTTGAGACTGATATTTAACGATGCAAAGACTAATAAAGGATTAGGTGCAGGGATTATTTTGATCAATCTAGCTCATATAAAACAAGAATTTGCATTCCGGCTTGAGTTCGGTTGCACTAATAATCAAGCTGAATACAAAGCCTTGATAATTGGTCTAGAAATGTTGATCGATTTAGGAGCAAAAAAGGTTTTTTTATGGGCGATTCCTTATTAGTGATAAACCCATTAATTGGTTCATATAATTGTAGGAGTACGACTATACACTCATATCATCTTTTCGTGACACGGTTGCTGAGTAAATATGATGAGGTCAAGTTAAAACATATAACTCAAGGGAACAATATAAATGCAAATGAAATAACATGGTAGCATTAGGCCTTTAAATCACCCAAGGATTTGAAGAGAGAATGACGATCGTTTAGAGGAAGCCATTACCCTCAATTTTTAAGAGAAAAATAACCGACAAGATTTTCCAGGTCAAAGTGAGCGATGACGATTGGAGAGCTCCAATCATAGAATATCTTTGGTCTTCTTAGACGAAAGTTGGTCGAGACATTAGATGAATGGTTGTAAACTATGTGTTGATTGATGAGGAGCTATATCGAAAATGGACCAATGAAGTGTTGTTGTGATGTTCAAACAAAAATGAGTCTATGTTGGCTATGGGTGAAGTGCATAAAGGAATGTGTGAAGCACATTATGTTGAAAAAAAATGAAGCTCGAACTTTGATGCTATAGATATTTTTCGCTGAACATGTTTGCTGATTGTAACCAATATGATAATTAAAGGATGTAAAGCATGTAAAAAACGTACACCGATACAACATGTGCTTATGATTAAATTGCATCATATTATCAAACATTTGCAATTTTGAAGATGAGTTATTGATTTGATAGGAAAAATTTATCCTCCATCATCTAAGGGGCATAACTTTATTATTGTGACGATCGATTTTTTCATCAAATGTGTAGAAGAAAAATTCATATTGAAAACAAATCATTAAAAAATTATTGAGTTCATTAATACTCATATAATTTATTTGTTTGAAATTCTTGAATCAATTACTCTAGACTGAGAAGCAGCATTTTCTTCCAAGTATGTCCAGGTGATGCGTAATCAGTATAAAATCAAGTTGATGTATTCAACACCTTATTATGCTCAGGCCAATGCTAATGTCGATGCTAGCAATAAGGTCATCAAGAATATAAACTTAGTATGCCATTTAATATTTTATGCTAGCAATGACATATTAAGTTTTCAGAATCTCTTTGGGCTTATTATAACTCATTTCAAATAAGCACATGGATGAGTCCATTCAGATCAGTTTATGGGCATAATGTTTTGTTATCATTGGAAGTGATTGTGCCATCATTATGGGTAGCCTATTAGGATAACTTAACCATGACCGAGTTCACAGAGGCTATGTTGATTAGACTTGAGGACCTAGAAGAAATTCAGGTAAGGGTCTTAAATTCCATCATGATGAATAAGGCCAGAGTTAATTGAGTATACGACAATAAGATGAAAGGAAAGATTTTGGTGAAAACAATATGGTTTGAAAAGTGATATTACCTCTCGGGAGTAAGGATGTCAAAAAATTCAGTAAATGGTAGATTTTTAAAAGCATGTCATCTTCATATCTGAAAGATATGAAAATATCAGGCCAAATGATGGTTAGACTAATTACAAAGGATATATAAAGACCTAAATCGGTTGAACAACAAAAATAAACATAAATATAATTATTATATTATACGGTTGAGGATAAGTAAAATGCGTTTGATAGGCCGATTACATCTTTATTTTAAAAAACCAAAGAAAATGGCTAGGCTTGAGTGTGAATTAGGCATAAACAACTTTCATCTCATCAAATTCTTTAGCAGCACGTTCTCTGATGAGTTTATTTATTTGCCTTTGAGCCTTTCAGGACTCTCCGCTTTTTAAAACTCAGTGAAGAAAATGTAGGACTTGGTTGATGTGGCGCCGATCATGTGGGCTTTGTACTCAGCTTCTCTCTTTCGTTCGTTGTTCTCACACGACTGAGTCTGATAAATGATGATATGAAAATTGACGATGTTCAGAAGGTCTAGGAGTATTGCAGGTACCGTTTAAGGTAGATTCTCTTAGTTTGCTGGAGATCGTTATTGATTTCTTCGCGCCGAACTTGTAGAGTTCTCAACATCACTGGATTGTGCTCTTACATATAAATGTCTCGATGTTTTATTTTAGTCTTCTAATTATGTCTACACTCAGTCAGAGATTTCTCTTATTCCTTCAATAATCTCAGTTTATCCTCAAAGGTAGAGATTTAAGTCTTCAGATCCATTAAGGTTGCGTCTGACTCCTTCAGATCCCTATATACAACACTAATTTGTTTACTGATAGTTATGATTTCAATCATTCTAATGTAGACCATTGAATGCTTAAATTGAAGTTTACCGCAATTACTTATCTTAATACTCATGGATCAAGCTAAAAAATTCAGGGAGTACCGGTAGTTTGGTCAACAGGGACTTATCTTATCGAGTTAGAGTTTGATATCAAAGAATAAGAAAGTTAAGTCTCACGATTGATCCTGGCGTGATGATATCAGCAACATTAGAGTGAATAAGAGCTCATAATTACTCATACAACTACTAAATCTTTGATGAATGTGTAGGGGATTCGGCTATAAGGATGTTAGATTGAAAGACTTAATCAATGGAGGATAAAATATCTTTTATGAGAAGCAACTTCGTAGAGAAAGGAGATAAGGAATGAGAAATATCAGCCAAAGGGGCTAAAGAAAAAAGAAGGTCCACCGTTGTAGCTCGATCAGAAGAAACTTCAGTTGGTTGAGATGTTTCCTCTTCTTATACTTCTGCTTTGTCCAAAAGAATTATCACGTGTTCATCGATCAAGGTAATGACTATTTGATCGGGCTAATTGCACGTGGTGTTCCCATGAGCTATGTACGAAACCTTGGCGAAGCTAAGGAATGATGGCTATGTCCTAGATTGGGGTGGTTAGGACCAATTAAAAATTATACATTTTAAAACACAAATTTTTAATTTAAACTAATATAAAAATTAAACTACAACAATTAACTCTAAGGCTTCCAAGCCAATAGATGGTCCAATCACATAGACTACCAAAGATATGGCAAGTAAGCAACTAGTCTATCAGTATAATTGTGTACATGTATGTGTGGGATGTGCTACATATCAACTCTTACCATTCATGTATATATATATATATATATATATATATATATATATATATATATATATATATATATATATCTATACACACACACACACACACACACACACACACACACATATAAATTAAATATTCATTGCATAAGTATAATAATAAAAAAAAAAGTGCTCAAATACAATTCTAAACACAAGCATGTATAGTGGTTCAGTTTTCCTACTCTACTTCCGACGGATGCATTATCTCTTAGATTGTACCAATATTCACTATCTTGAAGGTTTTAAATCAGTTTTACTTTTGAACTTTACAATCATACACAAAGACCAGATCCATCGGAGATTTATATAGTTTTCTATAGGCTAGCCATGAACATCGGTCCTGCTCAAGAACCTACACATACACACCTATTTAGTAGCTTACACAAGGGCTTAACTTAGGTTCTACATAAGAATCTAATCGAGTTTGGCAATCAAACTCTTGCATAAAGCACGTATGTTGTCGTTCCTTATGGCTAATACGCTGATTGCTACGTATTTCGGACTCTGTGCATAAAGGGCCACCGTAAGAAAGTTGTTTTAAATAAGGCTTAATAGGACCATTTGAAGATAAATTTAGAACAATAAAAAAATCAGTGTCTTTAAATCAATTCGAAAAATCAAAGACAGTGATCATCATTAATTCATGATTACGGTAAAATGACTTGCTTGTTTAAGTAAGAGAGTATAAATGATTAAATTGTTAGATTATTTGAGTACGTTGGCCCTAGAGAGTGGAAAAATAGGTTCGATCATTATGTAATAATGAAGTCAAAATAAACTCTTAACTTTCCCATTTCAAAGGAAGAGGAAGCCAAGGAATTTCAAAAGTTCATTGAAACAGCAAGTTGAGTCCCATAATACACATACATGGACACGTTCTAACGTCAAACGGAAATGAGAGATTTGAGCTTTCTATCTAGTTAGAAATAAAAATTAAATCTCCTTTTTCAATACTTAAGCAGGTCATCCATAATATAGAAAGTAAACTTTTAGGCATCCAATGGTTTTCATAATCCATGGCACACTCGAGCTCTGCGCATGTATGATTTTTAGTTGAAAGGATTTGACAGTTGCATATCCCACCATATAGAAAATCAAATCTCACTAAATGTTCTATATTTGTATTTCTGCCTCTCTGTATGGAGAGACCTTCCACATGTATGTAGAATGAGCTAAATGCACATTGTTAAGTTCTCATTGGGTGGTAGAATAATAGGTTTGCTGTGTCTACTGGGGCTTTGACCTGGGTTTATGAGTCATTCCAATAATTCAAATCCAATCAGTCTCACATTATATAGTAGATAGGCAAGAAAACTATCTCAATTTAGACTATTTCAACTCTTTGAAATGTAGCTCTTTTGCTTGATTGCCATACCCTTGTATAATCAAAGGTTAAAAGATTCAATGTGAGATATGTTTCAGGCATCCCCCATCTAAGAGAATCCCAATCACATTGCTGGTTTAGGTTATTAAAAAGAACCAAATTCCGGTGGCTAAAGAAGATACTCAGATGGGTCAAACAATGCTAACCTCTGATTCGTTGACACTTGTTTTATATATATATATATATATATATATATATATATATATATATATATATATATATATATATCTATATATATACCAATTAGAAGTACAAAAAAAAAAAAAAACTTTTGGGTTGACGATTCATCTAAACTGGCAAGCATATTATGTACGGTTTATTTTGGATTATATATTTCCATGCGACTGAAGCCGCTTCTGAGTTTTTTTTTTTTTACATACCTGTGTATCATCCATCATGCTATTCTAGAGTATCAGAGCATCACTCATTTTCCTGCTATGTTCCAGGTGAACAATGGACCTGGATAGTGTGTGTATGACATGAACGGTTCAATGCTGCCACCGTGTTGTGGCACCGTACCATGTTTCACGCCAACATCACACTTACGATTGGACATGATCAGTTCTATGAAAACCATACGCTCAGCTAGGAAGGTTGTCCATTTCAAACAATAAGGGTGATCTAATCACCTGGTGGGCTCCACTTGTACGTTAAGATAGACTGTTGGTTGCCTATTACTTCTGATGTTGTGGTCCACCTGATGAGAAAACAACTCTAACTTTGTGCCGGTTGATCATCATGATGGTTCCTACTATTTTAATGGTATTGATCTCCAATATATATAAGTGGTAAAGGGTCAGGATTAATAGGATTGTTTTAATGGTATTGATCTCCTATATAAGTGATAATGTCAAGAAGGCCTGGATGAAGGGAAAACATAAAGATCAGCTTGATCGGAGGCTTTCGTGGTCCACAAAAAGTTTGTAATGGTTACTCGTCACAGTTTTCAGCGGTGTGGTATCCTTGAGTTTGTATCTTCTAAAGGTTGGGAGACGTCCTAAAATGAGACAAAAAGACAGATGGAATGACGGGATATTCAACAAATACATAAAGAGGGATATAAAAAAATTTCAAGTCAAATGTGCCGTGGGTATCAAGATAACCATCACTGTCACGCGACACTCTCTTCCCACCGAAATTCTCAAATGCGTCTTCCAAACGGACACGGATTGCATGTTAACAATGAGTGGGATCCACATGATGAATGTGTTCTATCTCTGCTGTCCATCCAATTTGCCAGCTCATTTTAGGGCATGAGCCCAAAAATTAGGAATATCCAAATCTTAGGTGGACCACACCACAGGGATAATTGGTGATTAAATGCTTGCAATTAAAAACTTCCTTTGAGCCACAAAGTTCTGGATCAAGTTAGTATTTGTGTTTTCTCTTCATTAATCGACCATTTGGATTGCAAAATAAGCATTACAGTGGCCGCTAGGAAGTTTCTAATGTTGGGTGTTCAATCATCTCTGTTTTCCCATGGTGTAGTCCACTTAGATTTGGATCCACTCTATTTTTTAGCTCATGCACTGAAATAATAATCCAAAATGGATAGACGGCATGGATAAAATAAACATTATATATAGTGGGCCACCGTCACTTGAAACCCAACCCAATAAGCCACACACATCAGCTATCCCATGCGTCCCTCGACCCTGACCAACCTTAGAACTTTTACACTTATAAATTGAAGAACATTCTCCTGCTGGAATACAGAGGAGAAAACTAATACAATTTCCATGGATTGGGCATTGGTCATGTGGTTGTGGGCTTTGCTTTATGTTCAGTACTGTAGTGATGGGTGTCTTGGGTGCTTGGACAAGGAGAGGACTTCTCTCTTGGAGATCAAAGCTTCCATCAATTACCCGAATGGGTCTTATCTTCTTACATGGGAGGATGGGACTGACTGTTGTAGTTGGGAAAGAATCAAGTGCAACAATGGGACAGGCCGACTGACTGAAATTTCTCTCAGTGAGACAAGGGAATACGAGTTGGGAGAATGGTATCTGAATGCTGACTTACTTCTATCCTTTGGAGAACTGCAGAGCCTCGATTTATCCAGGAATAACCTCGCTGGTTGGGTTGATCATGAAGGTACCTTTATCTCCTACAATCTTAACATTCTTCCTTGATGATTTAAAACAGGGCTGCCTTCAGATGTCCTAATAAATTGAAGTGCAAAGATATCAAGGTATGTAGTGATTTCTCGTTTCTCAATTGTAATTCTGTCAATTTCAATTTGGACCTGAAAAAACAGGGCTTCAATGACAATGAGGACGACTTGGAGACAAAGACAAAAAAAAAAAAAAAAAACCAGAGTTGTTGGAATTGAGGCCTTCTCCTACATAAATACAGGGGAATCATTTTTAACAGTCGCAATTTAATTCACTCCAGCATCACCATCTGTTTCATGCTGAACAAAAGATCTAACGCAGTGTGTTAGAAATAAAGGCCCCTGGTGTTTCGTCTTCGGCATGATGCATTTGAGGAAATTTATTTATTTTTGCAATGAAAGATTAAGAATGGTTGGGATTTTTCCCATTCTAAGCAGGATCTAAATACAGGACGTCACCCATATGGGATTTTTCCCATTCTAAGATCACCTTGACCTCAGTTTTAACTCCTTCAATGAAAGCATTTTTCTCTATTTGGGTTCACTCTCATCCCTCAGGACTCCTGATCTAAGCTACAAGAATATTATTGAAGGACACTTCCCCTCTGAAGGTAAGTTGATCAATTTTAAAACAATATTTTGAAATGGAGTCAGTGGCTATGCCTCAGTCACACTTCCAAACATGCAATCTGGAGGTTTCCGATTTGAAATATGAGAGGCTGAATTGCTCACTATCCCTTCTATATAAAAGCATATGGATCTTACTGATCGGAGTCATTCACATGCATATCAAAATGGCATTTGAAATTTCACATTTTGAGATGCTTGTTGATTCTTGCCATCAGTAGTAGCAGATAATAATATTACATCTTCTGCCATATTATAAGCTCAACTGTGGCGAAAAACAAAGGTAGATTTCAGTGCTTTCTTCCTCTTCTTCGTCTTCTTATTTTTTTAAGGGCCTGAGGTCGATCAAAAGAAGCCACCTTTAGCTTTAACCTAAAGTGATTGAAGAGAGGGGACGGAGGAGAGAGGACTCAGATTCTGTAGCGATCCTCCAGTGCCAACCATTCATGCAGTCCATCCATTTTTCCAGGTCATCTTAGATCATCATCACAGAAGTGAGGCAGATCCAAAGCTCAAGTGGAGCACACCACAGGAAACAGTGGAGATTGAATTCCTACTGCTGAAAACTTCCTGTGAAGCTACAAAAGTTTTGGATAAAGCAGATTTTTATTATTATTTTTTTTTTTGTTTTGCCTTCATCTAGGTTTAAGTGACTTTATGAACAGGTCGGATGGAAAATAAACATGGCCGCTGGACACTAGGAAGGTGTCCACGGTATGTGTCACTATCCCCACTTCTTCATATGGTGTGGCCCACATAAGCTTTGGATCTATATCATTTTTTTGGTCTCATACCCTAAAATGAGCTTGCAACATGAATGGACTGCCTGGATAAGATACATACACCACGGTGGAACCCACAGGGGTCACTACAGAATTTGAAATTCAATTTGATAGTGCATCCAAACGCACTTGACTGGCTGACTTTTAAATTGTAACTTTGTCCATTTCAAGTTGGACTTGATAAAAACCAATTGATATAAGGCTTCAACGATGACAGTGAAAAAAAAAATAAAAACAGAGAGAGTTCTTGGGATTTGAGGCCATCTACCACATAAATATAGGAAAACATTCTTTTTACCTTTGTATGTCAATTCACTATAGCATTGCCATCTGTTTCATGCTGAACACAAGATCCAAGGGAAGGGAGAGTGTTGGAAACAAAAGGCCCTCCTAAATGTTTCCTCTTAGGCATGTTATGTTTTTGAGTAAACATTTTTATTTTATTTTTAATGAAAAATTAATAATGGTTGGGATTATTCCCCTGTTCTAAGCAGGTCCTAAACAGAGGATGTCACCCATATGCAGGTTTCAAAAGATAGTCGAGATTGAGTAATCTAGAGCACTTTGATCTGAGTTGTAACCACTTCAATAGAAGCATTTTACCATATTAAGATGTCATTTCATCCCTGAAGAGTTTAAGAGTTTGTATCTAAACACCAATTCTTTTAGAGTTCCAAACACAAGTTTTGAAATATTGCCCAGATTGGACAACTACGTGCATCTAGATCTGGACCCTGGGCTGCCACGATTGATTTGCTGAATTCCAGACACAAGTTTTGAAATATTGTCCAGATTGGGCAACTACATGCATCTAGATCAGGACCCGGGCGTCTTTCTTGTTGTTCTCTTTGGAACGGACTGCTTTGCTAAGGATTGCTTTCTTCGTGCTATGTTGCTTTGATTGTTGACTGGGCAGTTGTCAGACGATAACCTAACCATGTGTTGGTGGCGTTTTAGCCTTATGTCGGGGTTTATTGAACCGTGTAGTTCCCTCCTTGAGTTATCTTTTTATGACAAGTATAACAGACGAGGGATTTGTGTAGACTGATTCTAGGAAGGTCTAACAATATTCGAACCTTTTGGGTCTTGGTTGACCATTGGCGCTTTATCTTTATCCTTGGTTTTAGCTAATCGGTCTTTGATGATTATTCCCTTTGAAATGAACCTTTCGTTTAGGGCTAGGGGTGAGCCCTTTGCTTGTGCTTAGTTAGGTTATTATGGACGATGCTGGACTATCGGTACCCTTGGTAATGACTGACCGTATCTCAACCGGTAGCGCATGCGATCAATCGATCAGGTGTACCATTTCGACATGCTTTTCCTTAGGTCGTTATCATCTCAATTTAGAGATGTTATCATTGGCTGCCCCGAGAAGGGGATCTCAATTAATTCCTGCCGCAAGGATGAACGTGATGAAGTCAATCACCATCTTCCTCAAGGGGATAACTACTTCAAATCCACGAAGCTTCTCTGGACTCCTCATAGAGACTTCCCGAATCCACAAGGAAAACGCAAGAAAATAAAAATAGTATTCATGAAAATTCATAAATTAATTGATATCTACAATAAACAAGTCTATAACCCTTTAAATAGGGATACCAAGCCTCGGAAGAAGTTTCAGAATTAAACTACAACTAAAACTCCTTAAAATTCGTAACTTACTATAAATACTAAATTTACTACTTATAGTAAGTTTCCTATGTGGCTTAACCACGTTATTCTCCTAATTTTTCTAAACACGTTTCATGTTGGACAACTCCTAAAGCCCAACAGATGAAAAGTTACAATCAAACCAAAACTTACTAAAAATAGTAAAAACGAAAATAAATAGGAAATTCAACCGTCAATTTGATGGAATCTCACAAATTCAGCATGGGCAACCTGGCCTCACTAGGTTGGTTGGATAAAGTAGCACGTCCTACCCCAAAATCATATATGCTACGTTGAATAACTCATTTCGGTTTGCGAGATATGCCTGTTTTAAGGTTCCGACGGTTTTGATGACTTATGCCTCCAATCGGGCCTTCTCTGATCCATCTTTGGACATGAAAGTGTCCACGACCTGCTCTACATCACTCTCCTCCACTTCAAAATAACTCGTCCTCGAGTTCTTGTACTACTTTGGTTCTTCATACTTGGTATGGTGCGCCGTAACGATACGTGGATCAAAAGTTATGATCAATTTACGGTCAACCTTCTTTTGGTCCAACCATGCTAGGAATGTATCTGTGAGACATTCTACATCAGACCCCTTCACTTGGAAAAAACTCGTCCACAAGTTACTCAAGGGACTTAGCTCATGATTCCGAGATAACTTTTGATGTCAATGCTTATTTGCCTTTTTTTTACTTGATATTTGGCTCTTGAGTTAACACAATACATGTACTCATACTTTTCTTGACTTAACTAGTATCGATCATTACCTTCACTTGATCTGCTTGCAAGATCTGACATTCTTTCTCACTCACTTAACAATGAGGGTGGTTGGGCAATCCAGACAAAAAAAAAGGCCTATGTGATGTTGGATGTCCCTCATGAGGGGCAATCCATCAAGTAAATCTTTAGGCTAAAATTCTTTAAATTCATTCATGAAAGGCCTTAAACTTTGGGGAATGTCTAAGGGTTTCGATTCCTCGCCCTTTACCATTACGGTATATACCTTGCCAGCTTCCTTGGATTTCTCCATGAAATCTCGAATGGTTAAGAGGTAGTTCCCCTCCACTTTAGAAGCTTTGGGGTGTTTCTCTGGTGCAGTAGGAGTAAGGATTATTTTTTGGCTATCCTTGACGAAGACGTAAACATTGTCTCATCCTCGGTGGGTCGCATCATGGTCCGACTGTCATGGTCGATCGAGTAACATATGGTATGCTTCCATGTCG